>NW_022900920.1:10573582-10580577 GCF_012274545.1 Fukomys damarensis
GGAGCGCGGGCCGGCGACCCAGGGCTCAACAGACTCGGTTTCTAATTAACCGCTGAAAACGCGCCCTCCCAGCTCAGGGTGGCAGTGGCCAAAGCGAGCTGGCGACGGGCGCGCACGCAAAGCCTGAGGTGTGGCTGCTGAGCCTCGAGCTTTCCCAGGGGGTGCGCCCAGGGAGCACCCTGCTTGGCCTCAGCAGGAGCGTGAGGGGCCCGAAAAGAGACAGGAGCAGGGCCTACTCAAGATTTGCAGTTACTGAAGAGTAGCAAATACATGTGGGGTGGGGGCAGGACCCCAAGACAACTAGGACCCACGCAGGGCTGGTCCAGCCTTTCTGGGTGCAATTTACAACTTGGGGAGAGATCTGTTTGAAACCCAGGAAGTCAGTATTTGCACAGAGGAGCCAAAGCTGTTTACCATTCCTCAGGAGAGCGCCAAGGCCCGCCCAAGACCAGGCTTCTATAGTTTCTGAAAGACCTATGAGTGAGACACGGAGAAACACAAGACCCCACACTCCGACGTTCTTTTCCTCCAGTGACCTCCCCTCCCATACATTTCACCAGACTGATCAGGGGAGAGCCTGTAATTGAAAGGAGGATTGGTGCTGGCACAATTTGGAAAACTGTGCCCAAATGGGACACAAAGTTTGGCAAAGCTGCGAAAACTCCAAATTCCAAGAATATCCATATGCTGTTTTGGGTAAACAGCCATCGGGCATCTGCTATATGCGTAAAACATTTATTTCACGTAAAATTTACCATTCCAGTTCTGTCAGTGCAAACGTCACACTGACTTTTATAATCAGGCTGCCATTTGATAATATTTGGAATTTTCATGAACAAATTTAATTCTTACACCAAGATTGAAATTTCTTACCCGTTAGTTCAGAAATCATGATCCATAAGAAACAGGCACTGGTGTCCTGTCCACTTTTGAAAGGACAAAAACAGATGCTTTCTAAAATCCTTCACAACAGACTTGACTCCCTCCCTCCCTGGCTGTTCAGAAGGCAAACATTCCTTACTGTGCCACCTGATTAAAGTAATAATAATGCATTTGAATAGATTCCGAATGCTTTGAAAAATTGGGCTGCTCAGAAGACCAAACCCTGGGATTGTTCACTTTGAAGATCATTCCATAAGCAGGACTCCTCTTCATAGAGATATTCCTGCTCTGTCATCAGGGACTGCCTTGCCCATTTTCAAATATTTCCCAGACTTAAGGACAGTGATCAGCACATTAGGCTGAGGGTATTGATTGGAACCTTTCCCAATGTGGGTAGCTCTTAAAATACACTGCCAAGGTAATTCAGTCTGAAGTGGGCACGCTTTTGACTGGCATCCAGACTTGCCATTTTGTCCATTCAGCTTTCTAGGTGGAGCTGCAAGCCTTCTTAAGTAAGAATTTGTCTTATTCACACTTAAAGGTAAGGCCAGTATGATCTATTTTCCAAGGCACTGTTTGCTTGGTAAACTCTGTTTTGGTTTTCCCAAGCCTCCTAATTGGCTTATATTCTCCCATGAACTTCTCTTTCTCTTTCTTTTCTGCCTTCTCCATGGGCCAACAAGACCTTTAGAATTATGGAGGAATCCCTTAGAATGGCCAGAAGGCAATGCCCAACTGCCCCACCCAGCCACCATTCTTCCCTTTGTCCTGCAGGGGGCTCCTCTGAGTCCTAAGAAGATTGAAGGGACAAAGACGTATCTTGGTCAGTGATATCCTGTGCTGGCTTCTCAAAGCAGGCTGATGCTCAGAATCTCTGTGGGACCCTCTCTTGGTATGGAAGCATTGAGTGCCACATTCAGGCCCCTGGTCAGGCACATGGGCTGCTCAGGAGCCAGCCGCCCTAAGCTTCTTTGAAGGAGTCATTGCAAACAAAAGGGAGACCCACTCACCTTATCCTGGTGCCAGTAATGTCAGCCTGCACTAATCCAAGAGCCAAGTGCTACTGCAGCAAACAAATGAGCGCATGGCCCAGCGCCCACCTTCTGACAAAGTGAAGACCCTGAGGTGGCCCACCTACCAAGCACTCGGCATACATGCAATCCTACCACCACCCTGTGGTAAGCTCTGCCAATGGCATCATCACCCCAGATGGGGCCAGGGGCAGATCTCCTTGTCTATAATTCTTCAGCCCCCCACCCCACCCTGCTCCTGGCTCCACCACAGAGTACCCAGTAGATGCAGACTGACTGGAACTGGACTGCTTCCTCTGGGGCAAACAAACCCCAGGATAGACAGGAGCCGGCCCAGCCATTTCCCCTGTGGGGCAGTCCCAAAACGCCCGACCAGAATGGCTCCAATAGGAATCTCTCTGGCCCTTGGGTTCCTGTGAGAAGACAATCATCATTGCCCAACTCAACAAGCAGGAGAGGCACATACTTTCAGTAGGTTCCTATCACCAGGTAGGTAGACATCAGGGAGTAGGGCATGGCTGTTCCTGAGGAGTTCTATTCCCCCAGCAAGGGGACGCTGAATATACATAAAGGCTTCTGGGTCCTTCTGTCTCCCCTTCTCCTTTTCCCAGAGCCCGCCTTTGACAGCCTGCAGTGACTCCCAACCAGAGCCAAGGCCTCCACACTGCTGATCCTTATTACCTGTTTTAGATGTCTCCCAGAGACAAGACCTTGTCCAAGAAGAGCCTCTCTCTGCAGCTTGCGGCTCACCTGCCTCCCAATGCCTCTTCTCCTCTCTATCAGCCATCCCCCTGCTCCTCACTCTTGGAAGGCAGACTCGCCATCCCCCTGCCCACTGGTCTTGCCATCCTCACACCTCAGCAAGGTCATCAGCCAGATGAGCGGAAGCCAAGCAGTGACTCTGGGGAGTCGTGGTCCCCTAGACTCAGAGGGCACGGAATGAAGTATGAAGGGTGAGTGAGCATCTACTGCTTTACTACTTGCACCAGTCTGAGGTTGGAAATCCTTCAGAGCTTTGTCTGGGTGGGGTGGAGGCATTTAAATAAGCATAAGTTCTCCTGGTGTGAGAAGGCCCAAGAGACCCTATTACTGAGAGCCTGAAGAATAAGTGACCTGTGACACAGGGACTATCATCCTGAGCTGAACACCGTGTCCCATTGCTCGTGGTGTTGGTGCTGCTGCCACTGCCGTATTACTCTGGGAGTAGCCAAATGGCTTCTCAGCAGCTGTCATGATCCAGTGTTGAAGAACCAGTGAGTGGATAGCTCAGGATTTACCCTGGCTTTTGAAGCCTCAGCCATAAGTCTAGGGTGGATACAGCCGAGACTTGAGCGTGACTGACTGTGACTGTGACTTTGGGTCAAGAAAAAGGTAATGTGACTGCATGGAGCAGACTGGAAACTGGAGAAGCAACATTCAGATGAGTCCATACCCTCTCCCAGCAGAGACTCATCCTCCTCTTTCTGTGGCCTGAAGTGGCCTGGCATCTCTGCAACAATGGCAGCGGGCACACAGGAAGGGCTCTGACACCCGTCCCAGGTGGGTATCAGATGGCCATGTGGGTGCCAATCAGAGACGAGCAGAGACAAGGCTGGGTTTACTTTTCTTACTTTTCTCTGAGTATGGCAACAATTGTGTGTGTGTGTGTGTGTGTGTGTGTGTGTGTGTGTTTGTATGCTTACTTTTCTCTGAGTATGGGAACACACATACACACACACACACACACACACACACACACACACTCACAAGTGAGCAAAGTGAGCATTCCCACAGCGACTCCATGGCCCATTTTTGCACCTCCTTTCCTTTAATGTCAACTTAATGTCCTAAATTAAGCTCTCGCCATAACCCTCTGCATAGAGCACTAATGACTTCCTGTCTCTTCCCAGGTCCTGGAGATAAACAAAATTGGAGTTAAGTAAATAAAGCCATGTGCTGTGGTTGGGATGTGGTTGTTGCTGCCAAGACTCTTGTTGAGGTTTACCTCCACAGTGACAGTATGGAGGAGATGGAGCCTTTCGGAAGTGCCAGAAGTCAGGAGGCACCCACTCTCATTAGGGGAGTAGTGTTCTCCAGAGACTAGGTGTCTTAGTCACTTTCTCTTTGCTGAGACACAGTATGTGACACCCATAGCTTAAAGGAGGAGACGTTTGTTTGGGTGCACAGTTACAGTTCATGCTCAGCTGACTCCAGAGCAAGACAGCAAGGCAGAGGGTTAGAGCGGAGGAAAGCTGCTCACATCATGGTGCCCAGGAAGCACAGAGCAGAAAAGGAAAGAGCCAGGGGGAGATGAACCCTCCTCCTGTGATTCACCTCTTCCAGCTAGGCCCCACCTTCCAAGAGCACGCTCAGCTCCTGAACTCACCAGTGGATGCTTCCCCTGGTGAGTACAGCATCCCATGACCCGACCACTTTCCCAAGACCCATATATGAGCACATGAGGTCTTTGGGGGACATTCTTGATTCTAAACCATAACACTAGGTTAGTTTTCTCCAGATTGGATGAGATCTAGAGGCCTAGGTTAGTTACTACAACAGCCAGTTGTTACAATGCAAGTTTAGCTTCCTCTGCTGGCTCCCTTGCTTCCCTTCAGGTTATGAGACACAATTCTCTCTCTCTCTTTCTCACCATGTGATGCCATCTGCCATTCTGTGATGCACCCAGGGGTCGCTAATCAGGATGATGTCCAGTGCTTTTGGACTTTACAAGGTTGTGAGCCAAATGAACCTCTTTTCTTTATAAAGCACCTAGCCTCAAGTATTCTATTACAATATCACAAAATGGACCAAGTCACCACGTCACTCAGCCTGGCTGTTGTAGTCAGGATTTGCAAAGAAAAAAGATTTAAAACAAGATACATAATTTACAGGATTTTTTATAATATTCACCCAAAAAGTCAAATGCAGAGGAGTGCAAGAGATCTGTCCACATGCTAGAGACCAAAGGAATCCAGCCAAGGCTCTGGATTCTACAACAATGTCCCACATCGGTCCAACTGAAGGCCTAGAGATGAAGCCAATCTCTTCCAAGAGTCCAGCCCAAGACCTAGAGCCCACAGCAATGTCTCATGCAGGTCCATATCCAGGATCTGTACTGGGAAGGCCCAAAGGCCAGTGGTGGGAGCCAGAAAGCCTGTGTCTGTGGGGTGAAGGATCTGTGCCACCAAGCTGAGGGATCTGCACTGGAGCCAGGAAGCAATGCTCAAGGTAAAGATCAGAGCTCCCCTGACAAGAACAGCAGCCATCCCTAGCAACAGTGAGGACCAAGCTACTCTGATGATGCAAACAGCTGAGTTCACATTAAGAGAACCAGCCACAGCTTCTCCAGGAAAATCAACAGCATACAGTCTTTCCACCCAGTTCTCATTTTATGCCATTGGCAACAATTCTCAGGTGGGTCTTCCACACCCAGGACCATGCTAAGTCAGTTCAACTGGGTATTCCAAGTTGACCATTAATCGATCCACCACACTGGCCCTGGGGCTCTCACCTTTCCAGATCTTTGTCTGGAGGATGCATTCTGGCCCCTCCTATCCTTGGCCACACCAACATCGGGCACCTCTGCACCTTCCCTGCCCTACCCTGTCTCGTCTGCTTGCTTTGCCATTTTTCCTCCATTCTCTGCCTCTTGATAGCTTACACAGCCCACAAGCACCACTGTCCTGTAAGAGTTCCCCAAGTCACCCAGCAAGAATCATCTCCCCCTCTTCAACCCTTCTTCTCATGAGCCTTTTGGTTCCTAGAGCCCGTCCCTTACTGTAATTATTTATGGGATTTTCTAATCCCTCCCCTAGACTGTCAGCTCCATGTAGGCAGAAATCAGGCACCTTGCCTAAAGCACAACCAGAGCTCAGTTAACAATTACTGCAAAACTACATGATACAACCATGAGCAAACACCTTCACACAGGCATCATTTCGAGTTCATATTTGCATTAATGACTCTCTAAATATTAAATTAGAAAAATGCAAAGTAGTTCAGTTTATCACAGAAAAAATAAAATGCATTCATTTTGGTGCAAAAGTGAGAAACTAAGGTGACCATGTATTTTTTTTACTGTGAACAAAAGTGAAAATATTTTTTATGGGTTGCCAAGCAAATTCTACCACAGATCTCCTTGGAAAGTCCAACATAAATATACTAAATACTAAAAAGCAGACAAAACTTAGCAAAAGCCTCAGTCTTTTCCTTTTCAGACTCAAATTTTCTCAAGAAGACAGGAAGGTATGATGTGTGTCTAGTTGTCAGACAAAGTCCCACAAATCTTTCCTGAATGAATTTCTGAGCCTCTGTGATGACTCTGCCCAGCACAGGCCAGGCTTGAGGGTGCCTGTCAAGTGTGCTATCAGGGCCCCTTGCTCCTGGATGTCTTGGCCTTTGCCAGAATCATGGCACTTTGTTACTAAGACACAGAAGATGCTACATGCATCAAGATTTACTTATAGAATGATCATTCACAAGGCCAACAACAAAAGCAGAGCTTGAGGAGAATTATACAAAGGACCAGTGAGTGTTGAAGGCTCTTGGAAAGGTTTCAAAAAGGTTCAACAACAAGGACTTCCTTCCCAAGGAATTATCCCAGGGGGCCCTGTGCAAACAGTTTACCCAGTTTTTCCCTACCGTGTACCTTATCTGTATTAGTAGATGGTGCTTCCTTTTCTGGAGAACACTGCTCCTCATTTCCTTCCAGTAAAATCCCACTCAGTCTTCAAAGCCTAAAGCAGACTCAGCCATTGCTGAGGAGGCTCCCCAGATGACTTTATCCCCCGCTTCACCGGGGCCTCACCTGTGCACAGGTGTGTGTGGCTGAAATTTCATTGCAGAGGCTAATGTGTGCCCAGCTGTTTCAGGAACTAGGTTGTTGTGCTTCACAGAGGTAAGAAACCACGTCTCTATCACAACAGCCTTCCAGCACCTGGCAGTCTCACCTGCCGCAGGTGGGTGCAGCACCCACAAATGCTTCATAAAAAAAAGAGATGGGGCAGAGGAAGATAGCAGAGAGGCAAAAGGAGAGAGAGAGAGAGAGACAGAGAGAGAGAGAGAGAGAGAGAGAGAGAGAGAGAGAGAGAGAGAGAGAGAAAA
>NW_022900920.1:10580612-10585228 GCF_012274545.1 Fukomys damarensis
GGGATAGAGAAGAGAGAAGGAGAGAGAGAGAGAGAGAGACAGAGAGAGAGAGAGAGAGAGAGAGAGAGAGAGAGAGAGAGAGAGAGAGAATGAAAAGCACCTGTCTCACAGCACATGTTCAAAAAACAGTTCTGGAATAAAAGAAAAAGCAAATTAGTCACTCATGACAGAGTCTCCCTGTTCCTCACTTACATGTAATTCTTCTTTGTCTATGTTCCTGAGATTTTTATGTTAATTTTTTAATCTCAACTTTGTTGGGACAAATAAATTTTTTCATAAAATTCAGTTATTTTTGTAGGAAATTAATGTATTTGTTTTATATTTTTATACTGAGTATATTTGTGAGTATTTTTTCCGGGAGAAAGTTATATAAACCATGAAAACATTTTAGACTTCCTTCTCTCCATCCTCAATGACCTGCAAACAAGTCAAAGCTAAACATCTGCTCTTGAAGCTAAAAAAGAACAGACAATCGAATAATTTTTTATTTTTTTGGCACCGGGGATCGAACTCAGGCCCTTGCATTTGCAAGGCAGAGGGAACCACTGAGCTAAATCCCCAGCCCAGTAGAATCTTGAATGCAAGGGAAAATGTAGACTGTATGACTATGTTTAAACTAGCAGCTGGGGAGGCAGGCATGAGCTTAGGCAAGTGAGCACAGACCTGCAAAATGCAGGCATCTTGACTAGATTCCAAGAGCGGGACCCAGGGAAGAGGGAGGATAGGATTGTGTTACACAGGATCCTGGGGGCAGGGACAGTTCAGCTTGAGCTCTGGTTTCCCAAACAGTGCACAGCCACAGGGGGAGTAGAGAAACCAGCCATCCAGCACTGAGCACAGTCACCTGAGAAAGGGACAGGCTTCAGTGTTGGCTGACACTCCACTCAGCTTCACACTCCGCAAGTCCGGGACATATTCCCCTTCCACAGCACCTAACCTGCTGGAGAAAAGCCTGGATGAGCCAGAGAACTGGGGGCTCGAAACCCTTGCTTCTCTGCCCTCTCTTTGAGTGCTCGCCTTCAGCAAGTGACCCAGTTTCCACTCTTGCAATTCTGTGAGTCTTTTCTTTTTGTGTACCCATCATTACATCTGGTAATTTCCTCTCTGCAATCTTTGCTTGTTCTATTTTCAACTCTCTCATTCTACTGTGAACCTGTTTTCTCCACCCTGCTTTGCGCACAGTAGGAATCTTTACCAAAAGAAGGAACATGCATCCACATCAGTTGGTGTCTAGCTCAGGTCTCTGTGCAGAGCTGGACGGGGAGGTCTCAGAGAGGTACAGATAACATCAGAGTCCAGGAGGTGCCTCTGTCATTCTCCAAGGCAGCAAATCCATCCCTCGAGCTATACAAGTAATTTCAGCCAATGCTCAAAATATAGTTTTCCAAACACAAATCAATTGCCATGGACGCTGACTCCATAATTTCACACACAGATCATTTGACTCAAGAATTTCACAAATGCCAAGGAAACAGTTGACATGAGCAGCAAATTGCTGAGGAGGGACTTCAGAGATGAGCACCCAATCAGGTGATGGTGTGAGGCATTGTCCGTAGGGCAGTTCCTCTGAGCAGAGAATTACCTGATAGCACCGGAAATCACTGCAAGTCTCCACTCCCACACACCCGGAAAATGCAAAAACAATACACGGACAGCCACAAGTACAAAAATTAAAGAAATCTTTCTTCCCAACAATTTTGTCTGCAGCTCTATCATCCAGGGATAAATCAATTTGTGGCAGCTGCAGACAGCCATTTCCCTGTGAGTCCTGCTCAGCTTAACCAGAGAAGCATGTTATAAGTTAAAGGACCTTCATCACATTAAGAACACGAATTTTTCTAACCATAAACTTATTTCACTGGATTCCTGAGCTATAAAGTCACACTACTCTTTCTTGTAAATCAGAGGAGGTGTACCCACTTCCTGATGTACGAATTCGCTAATTTTCCTACAATTAGGGAAAAATGCTAGTTACTACTTTCAAGCCCCAGTGAGGGCACCTGATTGAGCTGGTGTTTAAAATCTGCCTTGACTGCATGCTTTGTGAAGAATGACTCTTTAGAGAAGTAAAGGGGCAAAAATAAATGATTATCTAAACACAGGATGATGAGACGACCTGATGTTAGACAGTGTGTTTTTTTTCCCCCTCAGAATGGCTTTGGTCTTTCTGCACAAATGAAGAATGCTGCGGATTTATGGCACCTAGTAAGAGAACAGTGGAGAGCTGAGGAAATGAATTAAAGGTGCTGGGAAGATCTGTTTAATTCTAGGTACATGGAAATAATCAGGCTAGAACTGCAAGTCAGGACACCAGAGTACTGAACACATCATCACAGAACCTTTGTGTGGTAGGAATGGGAAAACCAGTGGAATTTATGAGTAACTATTGCCTCAATCTCTTTACTTGTGTTTTTCTTTAAAGCAAAAGAGATTTTCAGGGGTCATATTTTCTTATTTTTAAACTCCTGAATATATCCTAAATTCTAATTTTGGTACATATTGGTTTCAATCTTGGGAAATGTACTTTTCACTAAAATCAGCTCTTTATTTAGAGCATTATTACATATTACATAAACAAGCAGATTATTTCATGCTTTGGTTTTCCATATAGATTGTATTTTGTAGGAATTACTTCCATGCTTTTTTGAAAAACACATTGATAGTCATAATTAAAATAAATATAGTATTCATGAAAGACATAAAAGCAATCAGTGTTTATGTGGCCAAAATAGCCCTTTAGCAAGGTTCAGTGCATGTTACGTGCTCAATAAATATTTGAAGAATTAACTTCAAATGAATTAATTCTCAGACTTTGTTTTAAAGATGTAATTTTATTCCTACAAAAACAGCACAACTCCTGTTTCTATCCTTACAGAACAAAAGCAAAAGCAACAACAAAAACCCAAAACTCTTCCTTAGTTTTAATCAGAAGACAGCAAAAATAGCAAAAAAAAAAAAAAAAAAAGTGCTATTTTAGGAGGCTGCAACACCGGAGAGGGGACATTTCCTGTTACAGCAAGTCTCTTCCTTCCTGTCACTCCCCCCCAATTCAGTTTGCAGTAACCAAATAATTCTAAAGGTGAACAAAATGGACCCTTGTATCTAATCATCCTAATGACCCTGGCCTTCATATTTAAAATGTCATTCAGTTTCAGGTTGGCAGATGCTGATAGAAAAGAGCAATAAATAATACTACTTCCATTTGCACACAAGCTCTGCCTGCAGAAGCCACTGGAAAGGCATTTCAGTAGAACACCTTGGGACCCACTATTGGAATGCCACCCCGTTTGATGCCAGGCACCCCACACGTCAGCTTTTAGGAGGGAAGTGAGGAGCAGCTTGCCCAATTGGAGTTTCAGAGGGATTTAGGAAGACAGAATGTAATTACCTGAACTGGAAGCCAGCCAAGACACTAGGGCTGTTTAAAAAAAAAAAAGTCAAGGAAAAAAATAACCTTAATTCTCTTAGCTGATAACAAAAGCCAAATGTGGGCTTCTTTTTTTCCCTGCTTATGATTTGGCAGCATAGGGTATTTAAATCACCACAAAACAATAAATAAAAATAAAACTTCCAAGTGTACAGCAGGCCCTTCTGAGACACATGCCACCGCTTGGTGCAGATGCCTTTGTCCATGTGCTAGGTGGGGAGTAGAGTGGCGGAATGCAGGGTTCATTTGTTTTCACGTTCTGGCTCTGTGCATGCTGGGCTGCAGGTCCAACCTACAGACTGACCAGGTCGAGCACTCCAAAATGCAAATACCTCATCAGAGGCCACGGGAGGGGGTCACATACTGTATTAACTGTTTGAGGAGCTAATGTTTCCTTTCTAAATCTGGGCTTGGTTCAGATGAAGGAAACAAATTATCATCACACCAGAGATGTGAAATTTTATGAAGCTCTTTAGCTGGGAAGAGTTTGGGCCCTTTTTTTTTTTTTTCCTCTCAAGAGGCAAAGAAAGAAGAAGAGAGAATGATTTGCCTCCAAAGGTCTGGAGGTTGTCTTCATGCTTAAAATATTAATCAGTTGGCTACAGAACCTGCTCAGGAGGATGCGGTGCTGATAATATCAGCAAGTGTGCAAGGATGGCCTTCTCAGGAAGATTTGTCATGCTTCTAACTTCGTATAAAGCAGAGGCATCGTCTGGGCACTTTCAAAGACTCACACAGCTATTTGCTTCACTCCCTGCCAGAACAGCCAACTGGTAATGATCTGCTCCTCTGCTAATGGCAGAAGGTTGTCGACACAAAATTTCCAGTTCAGCTATGGTCTGTGCTTTTCCCTGGAAGGGGAAACAAAACTGTCCAATCTGACACCTCAAACATTTGGGGGTAAAATGAACACATGATCCAGGAAGCCAGAGTTATCCTTGTGAAGGTTAATACACACAGAAGTTCAGTCTGCTAATTCATTTTTAAATTAGGAAGGCCATGTCCTTTATACTCTGAAAACAGTAGACACCCATAAAATTAAAGTGGAAAATTCATCATTGTATGTGATTGTTCGTTTCCACACTGTTGAAAACCTCACTCATCGCAGAAAGAGTTTTTTACATTTTTCCAGCCATCTAAGATATCTGCATATGATTGTTAAAGCAAAAAAAAAAAAAAAAAAAAAAAA
>NW_022900920.1:10585325-10626204 GCF_012274545.1 Fukomys damarensis
AAAAAAGATATGGTGCTCATAAATTCTAAGTGTGAAAGGAAGGAGGGGGAGGAGAAGGAACAAAAGCAGGAAAGCTGGGAGCTGTTGAAGGCATTCCTGCGAGCACTTTGGCACATTGCCAATGTCAGGAATTCTCATAATAGCAAGATTAAACCCCCCAGCCCCTTATTGTTCAATTTTGCACAACGATAAATATTTCGATGGTCCTTGATTGAATGAGTTTAAAATTTGAAGACAAAATGTCTTTACTCAAAGATTTATGTTTCTACAGATTCTTCCTTAGTAAAACAGGAAATGCAGTCTTCCTCACCCAGAACCCCGGTGACCACTTGTTTAGGGGTGCTAAGTTTTGGTGGGATTCAGGGACCTGGCCTCCCTAGGCCCAGGCGAGCGTGGTTGGAGAAGCCACCGCTGATATGGGCAGAGTAGGGGTCTGAGAGAATCCTCTGACTTTTTTTGATATGTCCCAAAAGCTGCTTCTTCCTGAACTTTGTCCTTTCCTTCGGACCTGAGTCCTTAAGAAACCATAAATTCATACCCAGAAGTCCTATCCACTTGGTTTCCAGTTAGAATCCGTGGAGCCAAACCCATCACAGCCATGGGTAGTTTTCATCTTTATTTAACCATTGCTCCTCTGTGTGTTCTTGGCGTTTAGGGCTGTGCCTTCTATTCTAGACATACATGCCCCACACACAGGCGACACCAACGTCAACCTGCTCTGCACTTGTGCTCAATGAACAGTAAATGAATCTAAGAGCCACCCCAACCCACGCCAACTCCCATAAAATCAGGGTGGGAAACACAGGGGAGAGAAGGATTCTTATTAATAATTCATTCCAAGAAACCCCCTGGAGCAGTCTCACTATGATATGCTATGCAGAATGCTTCAACACACTAATTAATATTTTCAAAGTGTTCCATGGGCCCCTTTTAAAAGCATTTTTGCCATCCATTGAATGTTCTGCATTATAAGTAAAAGATCAATCCTGTCCCCCAATCCTATTGATGAGCTGTCTAACCAAAGTAGGATATTCAGAGTCAACAGCAGTTCTTTTCTTTTTTTTTTTTCCCCCTCCCTTTAATATCACTCTCCAAGTCGTGGGCTAAAAGCTGTATCTCCTCTGAGCCGGGCTGTTCCTCCCCACAGTGACTGATGCAGCTGGAAAGCCAGAAATGTGAACTGCCCCAAGAGCAGTGTTGGTCTCTCTCTGCTCATCCTGATGCCCAAAACACAGACCCAGAGGGCAGGGACCTCACTGTCCAGGAACAATAACAGGATGGCCACTCTGAAAAGGACCTCAGCTGGCAGCTCCTCCGGGCCTCACTGTCACCCTGCTGTTGAGCTTCTGACAAGCAGATGAACCTGAGCAGGACACCAAGCGCAGCCACTGCTCCAGGGCTGTCTGCTGCCCTGGACCTCCTCCCCAGCACAGGACATGAAAGGCTTCGACTGTGCTATCCCAGAGCCCTTGCTGTTCAACATAGCATCAGGACACAAAAGACAGGATCATCCAACTGACTTTTCAGGGAAGAAGCAACCAGGGTCCTTCCAGGTGACTGCATGTAGGCCACAGCTCCTAATGGCCAGTCCCGCCACCGGACCTGCAGAGGTGGTTCCAGCCTAAAAGGCTGTCCCCTCAGAGTGCAGCAGATGATGACTCCCAGTGTACCGGCCTCAATGATTCTTCCTAAATGTTACCTGGAGACTATTTCTCAATTCCAATCAATTGTGCCTATTGATCTAGGCAATTACAAGAACAGGAAAGGAATAACTTTTGCCCTTTACTCTCTTGCATTCAAAAAAGTGATTTACAGAATCAAATGGGTCAGCCTGGAAAAACCACTTTCCAGGGTAAAGAGTCCCTCCCTTTGGGGAGCTCCACAGTCTGGACTCTAGGCAGAATCAGGGCCCAGGCTCTCAGGGCCATCCTCCCTGTAGGCTGTCTCACTGCTTCTTTTATAGGTGACCACCAATGCCCACAGGGTGGACAGAGGTTTATGTGTACTGTGATGAAATTCACATAGCATACAACTGACCATTTTAAAGTGTACCATTCAGGAGCACGGATGAAATTCTCAGTGTCATGAAGTAATCACTTTCATCTAGTTCCAAACATTTTCACTCTTCAAATAAATACTCACACCCATCAAGCAGTTATCTTGCCATTCTTCTTCCTATAGATCCTGGCGACTATGTAATCTGCTTTTGCATCCCTTTGGAGTTGCCCGTTCTGGTTATTTCCTATCAGCGGAGTCCTATCACATGTGGCCTCTTGTATCTGATTCCTTTCACTTTGCCTTCCGGTTTTGAGGTTCATCCACGTGGTAGCAATGTGTCACTGCTTCATTCATTTTTTTATAGTCAAACGCTATTTCACTGTGTGGACACACAGCGTTTATTTCTCCATTCATCTCAGTGAATCTTTAGATTGTTTTCACCTTTTGCCTCCTGTGAACAGTGCTGATGTGGACATTGGTGTACAAACACTTGTCTCAGGCCTTCCTTCAATTCCTGGGTGCACGTACCCGACAGTGGAAATGCTAGACCATGTGGCAATTCCCTTTTGGAGGAACTGGTAGGGAGTTCAACATGGCTTGACTTGGTGAAAAAGTACCACTGTGGACTGTGTGGCTTCTATACCATGGGCAGAGAAGAGGGAGAGGAGGCTTTATGTCCATGTGAAGGTTTGCAGGTAGAAGGGCTCCTCTTCACCAGCGTGTCACCCCCAAACATGTAATCACATGGGAATTTGGGTTAGTAAACCTAGGCAGGAGAAAAGAAATTCAGGCAATTGCCCTGATTTAAAATCTCTGTATTCAGCAGCATAAAATACAAACTCCTCTTCCTGACCCATAGGGCCCTTTACTGTGGCCATATATAGCACTAAACTTCTTCTTTCCAAACTATGCCAAGTCTCTGCAGATTCACCAGACTTAGCCTTACAGATTCCTGGTCCCCTATTCCCTGACCTGAGTCTGTCACATACATTATTCCCTATTCAAGAAAAAAAATGATTTTCCCTTCTCTGCCCCAAACTCACCCACTGAAAACTCCTACCCAACCTTCAAGCCCCAGCTCAGATGCTCCCTTCTGGCATCTCCAGACTGAGCTAGTGTCTCTCTTCTGTGGTCCAGAACTTTTGCTCCCTGTTGCTTAAAGGGAGGGAAAGGGTAGAGGATGTAAAAGAATTAAGATGTGTGATGTACATGTACGAACTCCCCATGATGAATGTAATCAAACATGGACTAAATTGTTAAAGAAGAGTAGAGCAAAAACAATGGGAAATAAGAGCAAATATCATGTAATCATACAGACCAAGACTGTCACCCTGCTTTATCATTTAGTCTTCATAGCTGGAAAATACATAGTAATGATATCCACAGGGACAGTTGTGAGTGCCTGATGAAATAAGAAAATAAAGAATGCAAAGCACTTTATACTGTTCCACAGTAAACAGAGACTACCTTCAATATAACACTCATTGCATGGAATTTGATTGAATTTATTTAGCACAGTTCTTGTCTAGTTGATCTTGAGCACCCAAAGTCAAGAGCTGTGCCTTCTCCCTTTTAGATAGAGCATACATAGCTCATGAAAGGTGCTCAAAGAAATGTATCTATGCAACAAATTAAATAGTGAGTTACAGAATTTTGAATGCAATATAGACACGGCAAAAGCTGTGGTTGTCAGGGGCACCTTTTTAAAACTGTTGGTTTCTGCAGTTCCAAAGATTGGCTCTTATAGACATGATGGAGTGTGCTTCTGCATGAATGTCAGTTGCCCACAGGACATTGGTGCCTCTGGCATCCCCATGTATGAATCTCAGGACAAGGCGGGAAAGATACAGGGCAACCACGCAACACACATCAGGAGGTTGCCTACATCCTTCAAGTCAGGTCATTGCACTGTCCTTGGTCACATGACAGTGACTCACTGTATGTAAGGATGACATCCACTGCATACAAATGAAGGATCCCTGTCCTTCATATGTGAGTCAAAGGAGCAAGGATTGTTTTAGAAAAGTAAGCATGAATCATCTCAATCAGAAAGAAGCAGTTCAGCAAGGGTGGTAAATAGGCAGAAAGAACCCACATACAGTGAGAGGAAACTAAGTTGTGACTTGCACCATCAGGTGAAATGTCCCCCTCCTCGGTCACTTGCCTAGCCAGACTTGGTGCTTCTGAAGTACTTTCCCTTATTTCCACCATTCATCCCAACAATGCCTTCTTACAATATCCACCTAAAATCCAACTTCTTCCATTAAACACCCAACCTGTCCCAACCACTGTCCTTCGCCCTCTGGACTTCTTACCAATCATGTGGCAAATTGCCCGAGCCTACCTCAAATCACGAGACCACTCAGGTTGTTCTGCATTTGCAAAGACAGTTAAACCTCCCAGAGTGCAGAAGCTGTGCTGGCTGCACGTGGTACTCATACGGTACATGGGTCAGGGTCATATACCCTGTGAACTGCCAGGAAATTTCTCTCAGTGGGTTGCTTAGGAGTAAATAGGAATCCAAACCAAAATCAAGTAGCAGCTGAGTTCACAAAGAACCTCAGCGATGACACATTTCAACCTTGGTTGCAGCATTAACTGTAATTACAGCCCCCAGCCGTGCGGAGGCACAGTTGGCAGAGTTCAGGCCTCAGAACTTCCTACCCAGTGTCCTTTGCAGAGATAAGGCTCTGAAAAGATCTGAACTCATGGAATCAGCTCAAATTCATTTGATTGGCGCTGCCAAATAATTTGAATTATAGAGCACTCCCCTCACTTGAGTGCCAAAGCCTTCTAATGTCCTGGAGAAGGAACGCCCTGCAAATGCAACCAGAGCAGCACTAGTTGGATGTTATGTACAATAACATAGGACAAAGCAAGTGAACAGGGAAGTAAAATTATGCAGTTTGACAAGACCGTATTTAGGGTGAATATCAACTCTTAGATGGTCAAGTGAACTTGGTCATAAAACTAATATGAAAACTCCAGAGAGATGATTGTATGATATTCTTGAAGGTTACAATATTTCCATTTTATCAAAATGAGTCCATAATCATTAAAGCAAAGTTTTTGTCCATTAAATTGCTGCTTTTCAGGCGAGAAAACTAAGGCTCAAGGCATGGAACTGTGCATGGTGTTCCAAGCAACAAGACCAGAGCTGGGCTCAGATCTGCACATTTCCAGCCTGAGTTTTTATTGCAGTAATCCAGCTGGGAACATGGGCTGGCAATCTCAGGAGGTGGGTGGGAGCCCAGGGATGCAGGATATGGGAACTTCTAGGCACATTCAGGGAGGCCTGGTATCCACTAGGTGTGGCCTCCTCCCCACTCCTCTGTCTTCTCCCCAGCCTTATCTGGAGACACCAGCGTATAAAAAGCAAGGCGATATCTATACGTCAGCCCAGACCAGAAATACAGATCTTTACAAAAGATGATCAATGAGTGATGACAGAAGGATCGATGTCACCTTCCAGAGCAGGGTACCATTAACATTCAGTGCAGAGAGCTGGGCCATCAGGTCTCCCCCAGCCATCTAGCCAGACCCCTGGGATTTTCACCGTGAACCCGGGTCTCACAAATCCTCCATCCAGCACAACCCTCCTTTTGTAGACCCACCAGCAGCCCCAAGCAAGTTTTCAGTCAGGTTAAAACTTTCTCAGTGCTAGGAAGCCTTGTGTAGGTACATTGGACTTTAAGAACACCAAGTGAGTCAGGGCTCTCCCAGACACAAATCACAGGGCAAATGACAAAAGCTTTTCTGCCACATTTGTTCACATAGCAAGAGCCAGGTAAGTTTGCTTACAATGGGACTCAGTTTCCACTAATATACTCTAGCGGGTCCCTGTAAGACAGCCATTCTGCCTCAAGATGGGGGCCAGGATACAGGGTTAGACCTTGAGCTGATTAGTGACACAGTTTGTAAAGCTCGAGGGCTGGGGATTTAGCTCAGCGGTTCCACCGCCTGCCTTGCAAGCACAAGGACCCAAATTCAATCCCCAGTACAAAAATAAAAAAATAAAAAAATAAAAAAGAAAGAAAGTAAAACTTGAGCAATACCAGAGATGGACAGGGGAAGAGGGCACACTAACCAACTGTACCCAGCATGGGCAAAGCACCAGCCCATCATCAGTCTCCACACTGGCTGGCCCAATTGCGTTGTGTCTTTCAGGAATGTTTCATGTCATAAACCAGTGGTTCACAGCCATACAGCAAACGAGTTGTAAAGCTGGATGGGAGCCCAGATCCATGGAACCATACAGCCACACTGTATTGCCTGCTTTCTTAGAGAACTGTTGCTAGTGCTTTTGAAACATCAGATTTCATGGCTTAATATACACACGTACATACAGATAAGCATACAACTGTGTGTGTACACCGATATGCTAAATTCAGTTTAAAAAAAAATAGCACTCATCCTGACCACCTGCTATAACATCTGCATTTTTTTCGTGGGTTCTAGTTCACTCTCGCGGGACCCTAAATTGGAGCCGCAGTTGGAGTGCCTGTTCCTCAGCTGGCTGGCATGGATACCCAGTACCCTGCCTGGTCATCCTCACTCCAGGGCAGGCTTCCAGCCCCAATCCTGGCACCACTTCCTGAAGCCTGGCCCTGAGATGCCCTAACAACTCCTGTGCATCCAAAATCCCTTCTCTTTGGCTCCTGAGTGGCAGGCTTGGTCACGGGATCTAATGTGACTTCATAGCCTTTCCAGGGTGCCCAGCCCTAGCCCATCTTTGACTTGGGTGTGACCTGACAGATCCCTGTCCTCAGGAGCTTACAGGCAGATTGGAGGTGATCACGGCCAAGGGAGACACAGGATGCAGCAGCCACCTCTTCCCTACACAGGGCCTCAGGAGCATCTCCCAGGGAAGGGCTCAGGATCCTAGCCCCGTGGAAGGGACTCAGGGACTTTCCAGACCCCCCAATCCTGCCCCTCCATGCCCAGTCCTTTGCTGGGCACTCACATCAGGTGAGCAATTATACAAATTTCCAGCACATTGCCGCCTGGCAGGGGTGTCCCAGACAATGGGGACTCAGCCTGTTTGTCCTTGCAGGCTAGTGGCTTTCTGTGGCTCAGAGCTGGCACTTGGCACAGTGCTACTTTCTTCATCCCCATTCAGGAAACAAAGCTTGAGAGTCCAGCTGTGCTGGGCCAGCAAGGACCACATCGGCAATTCCTGGGCCTGACAGCTGTGGCTCGACTCGGTGTGTCCCTGAGAGCCAGCCTCGCCCAGAGCAAGGCGGCATCCCCAGGCTGTGGGCGCCTGGAAGGGGGCCTACAACTGTCCTCCTGCCTCCTGTGCAGCCTTTTAGGGAGGAGGTGCAGGCACACATTTACTGCTCGCCCAGCCCCACTCCTTGGAAAGCTTAAGAGTGCCATCTTGTGCATGGAGGGAGCAACTGCGTTGTGTTTCCCCAGTAGCTCTGGCACAAGGAACTGCCTTCCTTTCTTCCTTCCTCTTTCTCAGACCCAAGGTCCCCTGGCCTCTGCAGGGTCCCCCACCACCAGGAGGTTCTCTGGCCTAAGGCCAGGGCACAGAGTACATTTCCAAGAGCAGCGGTGCCCTGCCCTGCACTCTGGGCCACCCTCCTCTGGCCCCAAAGGAGGCCTTCCTCACCCCACACAGCCTTCCTGTGCAGCTTTGCTTTGTGTCCAGCCCGCCAGTCTGAGCACCTCCGGCTCTGAAGATCTGCACTGTGAAGTTGAGGAGGGAAAGCCTACAGATGCAAAGTCGCTTGAATGAAGCAAAGAAAACAAGAAACAGAACAAAAGAAGAAACTAAAGGGAAAAGGGAAGGGATAAAAGGGGAAAGGGAAGAAGGGAGGGGACAGGAAGAGTAGAGAAGGGAAGGAGAGGAAGGGAAAAGAACAAAGCAGTAGGAAAAAGACAAAGCATTGGCTTTCGTCCGATTACTGTCATAATTCCTAATTGTAAAAATCATATTCCCTATTCAGAATGTCATATGGGTCCCTTGTATGGATATAGGAAATGCGATCATTTGTGGGACTGACACAAATAACACACTGAAAAATGGCCAAGTCCTCCATCTGGCTTGTCTTGGACAGATGTGTCCCCTCAGAGACCTCAGTTTCCCCATCTGTAAAGTGAGAGACTTGGTGGGAGAGTCATGCAGTTCGAATTCTTAGTGGGCCCCTGACACCTCATTCTAACCTCCTAGACATCTCACCTCCAGTCTTAGCTGCCAGGCCCACAAAAACAGCGGGGGGCTTTCCTTTAGATTTCAACTCCTTTCCTCACCAAATTGTAGATTAAAATGATGTTTCCAAGGAAGAAAAAAAGGCAGAAAAGAAGAAAGAAGGAAAAATAGCAAGGGTCCAAATGATTGCCAATTTATAACCAGACTAGAATCTTCACCTCTCTTTTTCTGCGATAAAAGTGTAAGGAAAACAGCAGTTAATGTATAGTGAAACAAAGGAAAGACAGACAGCAGGACCATCCCCACCCTCCACGGCCTCACTTACCAGTCCTGGTTTGGGCGGAAGAAGGGGATAATTAATCACCAGCTACCAGCAAAGTGTGGAGACAGTCACACACCACACCCCCCGGGAAGCTTATCATTATTTATCAAAATCCTGATGAGGAATAACATCCACTTATGTATGTATATATGTATTGCTAAGACCTTGGAGAGTGAAGAGATTAAGGCGTTTTGTTGATAAGTTTCTTGCTTCGATGATAACTCTGGGGCATGAAGACAAAGGATTGTGTCTAAGGTCACACAGAGAAGGAGCCTGAAACCAGGCTCCAAACTTTGCCCTCATCTTCCGGTTTGTAAAGCACTATATGTGAAAAGTATGATTGTGAGAAATGAGCCCATTTTGCCATAAAACTCAATATGAGATCATTGCTCAGGTAGTTTAAAATCAGCCTCTGCCAGGCTTATGTACAGATAATAATGTCCTGTGCTATGTCCATAACTTAAACTAAATGCAGATTTGGAGAAGAGTCACGAGATCTTACAAAACAGTATACAGTAAGTCCCCATTTTCAGCAGACTGGTTAAATGGGGTGTTTTTAATGCAGATTAGTTCAAATTGCTATCAAGAGTAATTATTGTAAAAGAAAGGCAACGTTTCCATCATCCTTCCCTCATTTAGTTCTTCTATAGTCTCTTTTAAATAACTTAGCCATAAAATTTCAATTGACCCCTAAAAAAGAAAAATAATGCTATCAGCTGTGGGGAAACAGAGGTAGGAGGAAGGGGCATACCCAGCAGGGTGAGGGTCCTTTCTGGACCCTGAAGGGACCTCCTGCGCCCCAGTCCTGAGCGCAGGCACACACACCACCCCTCCCCGGGCACGCGAGGAAGTGTCCTTGTCCCCCACGCTCCAACCCCCAGCAGGTCCTGGCGAACAGGCGCTCAGAGCCGGCCAGTTCCCACGCGCTGCCCTCCTCCCGCGAGGTCTCAGAAAGCGGCAAAGCCCTCCGGAGTGGGGGTGCCAGAGGGCCCGAATCCCCTCGATGTGCCCCACTACCCTGCTGGCGGGTCTGCTGTTGGAGCCAACATATTATAATAATATTAGGTGAAACAAGCGAGCATATGAGGTAGAAAATTGCGTCTCATTTGTTCTAAATTTGTCAAAGTGTAAATCTTAAGGGAGGTATTTTTACTTTACATATTTGTTAATGGGATCTGTTTCTTATTGCCCTAAAATGCTTAATATACGAAAAAGAATCAGATTCTCTTTCTGGACTTCATTCATCCTAACACACAGAAATAGAAACTTGATTTCAAATTTCGCTCTTTCCTCGCTTCTCAGTTCATATTCGCGGCATACTGATCACTCATAGTGTCTGGAGGAGCCCTTTTATTTACCTATTATGGCATCATTTGTAACATAAAACTGTTGTGTTCTCTTTTCATTAACAGATTCAGTTGCAAATGCTGAGGAAAAAATTACAAAGAGCCCCTTTTTAAAATGTGCACATTTATTGGGATTATTAAATCACGGCAGCTAATAGTGGTTGTCACCAACTTAATTTAAAAAGCTGATTATTACTCAAGCCCTATGTATTCCAGGCCTGATACTGTATAATTAGCAGTTGTGATTATTTAGTTAATTTGCAGATTAGGAATAAGTGCCTGTTCTGAAAAATGTGGCCACTCGACCTTCAGCAACTGAGAGGGAGTGAGCCAGCCCCTCCTACCAGAGAACAAAAGTATCCTGTCAAATAAACGCATTTTGATGCAGGTCAACAGGAGCGAAGGAACGTTTTTTTTTTTTTTTTTTTCAGATCATCCACCCGCATCCTTCCAGCCAAAAGTCCATGGGAGGGGGGGCTGCTCCAGAAGTGTTTAAATTAGCTGCCTCCCTGGTGCAGCCAAATCAAATCAAATGGCGCACTTGGAGCCTAAACAAGTTAAAAGATGGTCCTTGCGGGGAGTAGCCGCTAAAACAATAGTAACTAGACAAAAACGTCCTTGTGACCCAAACTCAGGAAAGATTTAGCTGTGAAGACTGGTCCAGAGTGGGAAGCCATTTGGACTCGGAAACAGAGCCATCTCGTACGCATTATTTCTATTGCTGCATTTGTCATCAGTCATATGATGGTAGTAAAATTTGTAACTGTTTCCCTTAGACTCTGGTGCGATTTACCTCCTCTAATAGACAATGCAAATGCTAAAAGGCACATATACATCTTCATTACATAAGCCAGTGCCTGAGCCACTCTCCTCCTGAGACAGTTTTATTCATTTTTGCACAATTTGCCTACTGTACGGTACAGATGGTTTCTATTAAATAAAATATCTGTTTTCTTCCAAATTTTTAGTTTTCGTGATTAAATTACTTTAAAATGATGGTACATTGTATTATCTTCTTTCATGACTTAATTTAGCTCAAATATTCCCACATAAACTGTAAGCCCAGTTTTATCCACTCAGAAAATCACCCATATACTGTGATTTTCTGATTTATTCTAGCCTGCGATTCCTATGCTTTGTCAATTACTTTCACCCAAGTCTTAACTGTATGGATTATTTTCCAGAGATAAATTTGAATAGGAATATCAATGGAACTTTGGGCTGATTAAAATAGGATATTCTCCCCTAAACTGTTTGATTTTTGAGATGTCATTTGTTAATATGCAAGTTGTGTGTGCCGGTGACATACAGAACGGCTTGTAGTGTGAAATATTCAGAGCTGCTGCCCCCAGGTGGCAGGTTTGAGGAGCTGTTCGCTTTTGCCAGCCGTCTCTGAGCGCCCAGCGAGTTCCTTATGAGGCAGCTGCCTGCAGACTCTTATCTCTGCTGGAGGGCCAGCTTGGTGCTGGTTCCCTGCCCACCTACCCACCCCCGCTTGAAGATGCGACCCTGTACCTCAGGTCTGCTGAGTGTTGGGAGCTCCTTCCTGACTGCTTGGAATCCACGGACTTCCTTGTCTCACTCCATTAGCATGATGCTAGGCAAACGCAAGCACAGGAATTTCTCCTTTTTACATTTTGCGTTCATGTGTTAGTTTGTGTGCTTTCCAGCTTTTCCCACTGGAATACAATCTACAGCCAAGACCCGTGTTGCTCCCTCCAGACCCACACCAGCCCTTCCTGAATGGCTCATCCTCCACCAGCCTCAGACCCAGGCAGCAAACACACTTGCACTGAAGAACATGAGGAAGGGAAGATCACAGCCTTTCCAGGAGGGAAGGTAATATATGCCCAGAGAAGGAAAGGTGTGGCAGGCAAGAGAGAGGACCAGGATGGACAGAGGAGGAGACCACCTTACAGCATTGTTTGCAGATGAACTTCTGCTCCTACCTGGGCTGCTCTGGTCACTCTGCAGAGACCTCCCCAAACAGGCTCCCACAGCAGGGAGCTGCAAGTCTGCAGAAGTCTACCTCTCCTTCAGCTCTATCAGAAGAGAGGGGAGGACTCCACTGAGGCCATCGTCCTGGTCTTGCTAACCCTGGGTACAAGGGTAGTGGTTGCCAGCAGGTATCTTAGTGGGACCCTAAACACTATGGCAGGGATATATTCTTCCCAGATGTGAGTTTAGGGGTAAACAGACAGGAGACCCAAGTCCTATTCCCAGCACCTCCTACCTATCCCTGAGCATGTCAGTTAACTTCTCTGGGTCCCACTGTCTGGGGCATGTTATGAAGACCAAATCAAATCATAAGCCTGTCAAACTGTTTGACAGACATGTGGCATGAGCTTTACTGTAATGCTCACAGTAGTCTGGCTTGTCACCAAAGGCAAGAGTCACACTACCACCCTTAAACCAAGAGCAAGCAAGATGTTCTAGGCAAGTCCTTCCAGAGATTGATTCCTAACAAAAAGAGATAGTTTGCCAGGGTAGATTATCAGAAAGACTTTTTTTTTTCCAAATAAATCCTTATGTAGAAGGGCATTTCTTCTAAATGCAATAACATTCTGGGAGATCAACTTTTGTGTCTATGAAGTCTGTGTGACATGATCCCATTTTAAATCAGAATAAAGTTTAAGAAACATGGTATAAACAGGTAGGAGGTAAAGAGACAAAGGGGAAGGGAATAAATCTTCCTTTTAAGTAACAATTGGTGTCACAGAAGATGTTGGAGAGATCACTGACACAAGGCAACCCCAAGAGGTATGTCCCAACCTTTACTGCTCACAGATGACCCAAACACCAGTTTTGCTCCAAAATGACCACAGTACTCACTAGTTACATATATGTCGATGGGGGAAGACAGAGATGCTCTCAAAAATCTGGTTCTTTTCCTACGAAGACACATTAGGCCTCTGGATTGGAGATAGGATTTCTGGACTACTACCTTAATCTCTGCTCCTTTCTGCTTCTTGAAATCCAGCAGAGTCCTTCCAGCTTCCCTGACTTGTGCTTGCAAAGGCATCTGATATCTTTCATGTTGAGTGTTAGGACTCAAAGGCCTGGAAACCATCTCACCCTCAGCTTGGCTGATCACTTCCTCCCTTGCATCCCCTAGGATCACCCACATTAATGCCAGGAAAATCACACTGCCCAAACCACCAGAAAATTCGGATGCAGTTACTCAGCTCAAGAGGAAACCCAAATATCCAGAGGCAACTCTGCTCTAGTAGATGGAGCCACAGCACAGTGGCAGGGTGCAGAGCAGAGGGTCCATACCTCTCATGGCACCAGTGAATACGATCAGAGACTTCTAAGAGCTGAGAGACCTTCCTCCTTGCCTATGCAGGATGGAGGGATCTTGACAGCATTGGAACATAATATTCCATTCAAAGGAAGATTTCACTGCTCTAAAATCAATTTCAGAATTAAGAACGACACAGGTAATACAATAAAATCATTCAAAGATCATGGGGCAGTTAAACAATAGACCGAGAGCCTACATTATGCAGTCACAATATACTTTAGAAGAGCGGATTCTTCCTTGCTTAAGAAAGAACATTAGATTGATGAGTTAAAAATATGTGGACTCTCTAGGCCACATTTATTCTGTGGCTGCAGTTCTGGTCTTTGAAGAAGAAATGAGATTAAGTCTCTGGAATCCTAACAAATGTGCAGTCTGCTCCTGGCTCACCCACTGATGAGCTGCATGACCCAGGGCAGCTATTTGAGGTCTCACCAAGCCTATTTCCTCCCATGCAAAAAGAAGGGAATAGTAGAAAATTTTCATAAAGTTGTGGGGAAGGTTCACAAAGTCCACGAGGCAATGTGGCATCTGGCACCTCATAGTTGCTCCAGAAGTTGTTGCTACCTGAAGGACACATGCAAAGTTCCTGCAGGCTAAGGTGCGGCACTCAGGGGAATAGAGACAGTATGATTAGGGGAAAACAGGAAACACAACAAAGTCACTTGTGTTTCATGAAAAATGAGCAGGTCAGCTTCTAGGTGCCCCAGGTGGGGTGGGAGAGGAAACTTGAGGAGGGAGAATTGTGTCCACATGGGAGATTGAGGAAGCTCAAACAAGGAAGTGGGTTTTAAGTCAGGTGTCTAAAGGCCTGGTGAAAGACATGAATCTGCTCTAGAGTCAAATAACCAGTCATGGACATTATACCCATATCTTAAGACGATGTCAACTGACATAGAACATTCACAAAGCTGTGAGCAGCTGCATATACACACATTTTTTTAAAAAAAGATAACACCTTGAGGCTAAGCTCCAAAGACTAGCACTATGTTATTTGTGCCTGGCAGGATTAGATTGACCTGGATACCCATTATCAATTGTTATCTTGAAAGGTTCTGGGAACTGCTAGAGTAATAATAAAATGACACGCGTCTCTAAGAAAGGGCTGACAATTCAGTGGGAAATGGATCCGCTGGGTCAGATATGGCCACAAAAACAAAATAATTGATTATACAATTCTTTTTTTTTACTTTGTAATTTTGTCCTATGATTTTACAAAGGCAAATGTAGACATAGCGTGAAGGTGGATCGCTAGTTTCAAGCAGCAAGATCGGCCTCCCTCCCATCACCAATGAGATCACAGCTCGTGCCTCTGGACCCAAAAATCAATTCCAAGAAGAAGTCTATCTCAAGATATCATCAAACAGAATTATGTGCTGATATCCCTTCTATGTCTTGTACTCAGAAACTTACAAGCTTGAGCAATTAATTTCCCAATTGGATTACTTAGATAATCATATAGGAAACTATGGATATTAAAAACTATTAAGAACATTTTAAAGACAGCATATGCTAATCTTTTCTCAGAAAAGATAAAAATACAAATCCATTTTCCTCATAACCTTTTGGCCCACAAACAAGAAAGAATATGAAAATTCATAAATTTGCATGCAAAGGAAAAATCCTTTAGCCCACGAGCACATACATATAGCTCTCTGGGGAATGTATTTCACCAAATTTTATTTGGAGGCTGCAATGGAGATCTGGCACGTAGCCCAGACTGTCTTCAAATTTTGTCAAAGTTTTACCATCATTGCAGATACTATATAGAAGTTGGGAACTTTATTAAGGAGACATTATCTGAGATGACTTCTACATTCAGTGACAGGAATGACATTTTCGTGGCTAGAAGGCCACAAGATGAACATGATACGTGACTGAAAGCTGTGTGCTAAAGACAGGATAAGAAAAAAGGAACTGTCTTAAAAATAAAATTAAATGTGACTTAGTCTCAATGCAGTGTGGAATCCTGGACTGGATTCTGGAACAGAAAAAGGGACATTCATGAAGAAGTCAAACCTGGGCAAATCCAAATAAAGTTTGCAATTTAGTTAATAGTCATGCATCCATGTTAACTCATGCATTTTCATAAACGCTCCATGAGCGTTTCAGATGTGAACATTGGGAGAAACTGGGTGAAGGGCATACCAGAACTATGTACTACTGTCATATTTTCCTGAAAATCTAAAATATTATTCAAAATAAAATTTTTCATGTCAAAAAGTGTGACAGGACAGGAAACTGTGGCAATCTTAGACGTTTTCATCAAGAAAAAATTTATCATTTCGGGAAATAGATTATAGCATGAATTATGATAAAGATACCATGAAAAAGACACTTCCAAATCAGATGGAGAGGGCAATTGCTATACTAGCCCAACTGCTCACTCATCAGAGAATACCAGAGAGTAACATCTTAAAATGCTGAATTAGCGCCACTCAAAATCCAGCTTGTAACAAATGGTGTCATAATATCAAACGAAAGGCCAGTAAAGACATTATCCTTGAAGCTCTTTCTAGAAGGAAAGACCTAATGTTGCATGACATGGACAACTCCGATGGCTATGCCATCAGAAGAAGGCAAAGGTTGGTGGAGCATCACACAGGGTGGGACAACGACTCACACCCTAAGTGTCATCGGTGAATATGGCCTTACACTCTCCTCATTCGAGCATGCTCTGGAAAAAATTCAGATTTAAGACACGACAATGACAATGAGTGTGAAAAGCTGCACAATATGGTACAACAGGAATAGATCCTGCTTCACGGACTCAGGATTTTCCTAAAACCAAAGCAAATCTAGCTACAGGCAGGTTAATCTGTCATTGGCAAGCATTAGCCTCAGTATTATTTTCGAGCTTCTACCCTTCTCTTGCACACATAAGAGTACGGAGAGCTTCTAGAGTGCCCAATAAAAATAGGCAAAGGCCTTGTATCCCCAGCTTATCACAGGCCTTAATGCTCAAGCCTGGTGGCTCCCTTGTGGGCTACAGGTTACTGGAATCTTGGTAACTTTTGGAGCCCTAGAGCTAAGGACCAGCTTTCCTGAGTACATGTGGAAATGTGGGCACCTCTGTAAGAAAGTCCTGAGATCCTGTCCCTGCAGTATCTCTTTAAGAGCTCAATTTTTGGAAAACAAAACCAAGATGGATAGAGTCAACAACCAACATTTCCCATTGGCAGAACAGAACTACTTTGGTGGAAAAATGACTGCAATAGTGCCAAATACGGTACCTTGCGCAACAGTAGCTCAAGTAGATAGGAATTTCTCCCCTCTCTTTTTTTTAAAAAAAAAATTTTAGAAGCCCTTAGGGGAATTCTTATAAGTCTTATTGGTCAGGATCACAGGACATCCTGATGACCAGTCACAGAGGAGAACGGAATTGGCAGGAATGACTCCTGCAGCTGTATCTACCCCTCTGCAACTGGCCCAAAAGTGTGGGGTTCTGTTCTCAAGGTAGAAGGTAGCTGTCAGGTTTCCAACAGGATCTGGCAAACCCTGGTTGATTTAATGGATGAGAGAGTGAAAATAGGGAAAATACAAGCCAAACACAAATAGATATCTCCATAAACTGTCCTATCAGTGGACAAGGAATGGATGATCCCTGACTGGCTGAAGAAACTGGCTTTGATGGTGGGAGAATTAGATGCTGATGGCATCACATAGGATCACTACCAATGCAAATGAACTAGGCAAGGAAGCCCAGAACCCACCCTACTGCTGGCCTTCACTTTCCTGGTGCTCTGAGTAGGCTATGGATCTCTGGCAGGAGACCTGGTTACTCAGCAGCCCTTAAGCCCTTCAGGAGGCCTGATGCCCTCGAAAGGTCTTCATACTGACAGCCAAGCAGGTCCTCACCTGAGAGATCAACTGGAGCGGTGGTCTCTGCAGTCCTACAGTGCAGCCACCTCATCTCTCAGAGATTCAAATAGCAAATTCCATAGTGCTTCACTCCTTCTAAATGAGCCCATTCTCTAACAAACCCTCTCACCCTCACTGTAAAGGGGGGAGCCTAGGTGACCCTTCATCCACCTTCACAGTCTCCTGTGAATCCATTGTTTCCTAGATTTTTTGTCTCTTTTTGAAATAAAAACATCTATTTTAATTTCATTTTTCTCTGTTTATCCTTAGGTATGAAATCATGGATGAGATTAGCCAGTTTTACTTCTAAGCAATAAATGTCAAGTTCCTGATGTTTTATTTTTATTGCGTATCCAGATACCGCCCAAAAGCACATTGTGTACATCAACAGAACACTTGTCTCTTTGGGAGACTGACCAGATGAGTAGATCTCCAAGTCCTCTTCTAGCACTCATATTTAGGGATTCCACATCTGCACAATGGGCCTCTAAGAAGACTTACTCTTTGGAGAGCCAGCAGTGATGGAGTGTGGCAGGGCAGATCTGAACTGGTTCGATACACACGGAGTTCGTGTCCGTGTCACCGCAGCCGAAGAAGTTATGGGTGGCGGTGAGGAAATGAGAAAGCAGACACTGGGCAGAGGGCGAGGGTGGAAGCTGAGAAGTGGCCCCCAGCACAGGGGGAGCCCAGGAGAAACCGGACAACCTCATTCACAAGAACAAGACAAAAGCCAGAGGAAAAGCCATTCTGTCAACAGACAGGGCTGCAGGAACATGCATGAGCTCTGCAACCCAGTGGGAAGTCAAGGGGCATGTGAGGAATCGAGCTGCATTCCAGGAGAAAAAAAAATCATGAGAACGCCTTCAGGTTAGGAGATTTTTAGAAAAAGAAGAGGGAATGCTTTGAGCTATCTTCCCGAAGAGTGCTGCAGAACAGTGTGAGAGGAGGGAGTTTGTGAAGCATTGAAAAGCTGAATTATTTTTGCGGAGGTCCCTCTAGCTATGACACTATTTAATAGACCATTTAATAGACAATTACAAATCCGGTTGTCTTCATTATAGTAAACAGACAAATGCCCACAACACAATGGTGCAATTTCGTGGATCAAACTGTTGAGGACAAAAAGGTGAAATCCTGGAGGCCGAGAACATTGTGATTCTCAGCACAAAGATGCACAGGGCAGGGGCAAAATAGGGTCAGGGAGAAAAGCCTGGAGGCGACCTCCCACCCCCATCCTGCGTTTGTACAAGGCCTTAAAACTTGTTGTAAAGAGGCAAATTCCTCCTCAAGCCATCACAGTAAGTGTGCACAGCAAAGGCAGGAATGGAAGGGAGATCACAAAATTTCTTCCAGAAGCTTCCTGACCTTCCTGCTCTGCCTGAGCCATGAGGTCAGTCGGGTGGTCCCCTCAGGCCCCATCCCACTTTCTTGGCCCAATGAACAGCCAGTGAACAAGAGCCCAGAAGGTGGCCCTGCAGTCACAGGCCCTAATCAGTGCATTTGTTTCTAATCCCACAATCACTGTGCCATTGAAAGTTAAGTTGCAGCCAGGAGCGGTGGAGCATTTCTGTAATCCTAACACTCTAAGAGTCAGAGGCAGGGGGATCAACGTCTGAGGTCAGCCTGAACAACTTAGCAAGACCCTGTTTCAAAGTTTAAGGAGAGGGTAAGAAGGAGGGCTGAAGATATAGCTAGCTCAGTGTGAAGGGCGTGGGCTCCATCTCCAGTAATGTAAAAAAAAGTAAAAAGAAACAGACACATGGCTCAATGGTCTATGCCATCTTTGGCTGATACAGATCTCCTGAAATAGTGAAAGAAAAGAGAGCCCCCTATTTTTCATGGCACGCACACATCACAGTCTATTTGATTTCTAAAGCTGTTCTGGATTGAAATGATAAAGTAAAATAAAAATAAATATCATCTAGCAATCCAAATTAGACTTCAGGCAGCTCGCAATGGAGCTAGGTGGACAGGCTTTGTGACAAGCACTCACGTGTGTTCACAGACAGCCTCATTCCTAAAACAGGGTTTTAAATAGCATGCTTCCCACAGCGGCACTCTCACTGTGGTCTGTCAATAGAACCAAGTTTAGTGAAAGTTGAAAAAGCCGCAGAGTCTTTCTGCAGGACAGAAATGATCTTCGTGATGCTAAATATGGGAAAAGGGACAACAGGACCCTAGGTGAGACATGGGTGCAGGCGGTCCTGTGGCTAAAACATTACCTACTAGACAGCGGCCATGGAGATGAAACCCACAGTGATCTCCACAACCAGCCAGATCAATAATAGGAAACAAACGAGTAATTGATCTGATTTTTTATCGGGCATCTAATCAATCATTCTTTCTTCCATTCATAACAGAGCTGCAATCCTATTAATTCACAACCAGAGCAAATAACCTTGAGTCACGTTTGGCAATTATTTATGTTATGGAGTGGCCGACTGGGAGAATCATCTGAGGTATAGCTCCAAAATCATGAGATTTTGATTTTTAAAAAAATATTTACTAAAGCTTCAACATCTAAATAAGTGTCTTCCCTTTTAAAATCTTCCTCCTCTGGAGACCTTTGCTCCAAAGGGTCTCCCTCTGCTTAAAGCCATATTGAAACCTCTCCTCTAGAACTGGGTCAGAATCCATTTACAAGTCCCAAGACATCCAGGTCACACCTCGGCTTCTGATTCATAAACAATATTATTCAAGTCATCACCCAGCTTCAGTTTGGCTGCTATTTGGCTGTTTAACAAAAACAACAGCACCCCTGTAACTCAGATTCTTCAAAAGGAAAGCTAATGATGTTAACCATGTTGAAAAGTAACCTGGTTTATAAACACTAAGAGACCCTTCCACGGTGCACTTAAAAATACAAACGACTTCTTTAAAACTCACCGGCACCAGCACATGCAGGCCTCACTCCCCTCAGTAAAGCCTCAGTTCAAACGCTGGCTCTGGAATTTCACAGGTCAGAAACCTTGCGCCAGCAGTCAAAGCATATCCCTGACTCCAGAGCCCTCGGATAAAAATGCTTTGAGTCCAGGCCCCTTGGGCTTAAATGGGAGATTTTTAGCAGGAAACCTCCTGACCTCAGATAATGACCTCAAGTGTCTTAGTTTCTTCAAGTGTCTTAGTCTATGGTTCTAATATTCATCCTCTCCTTTTGGGGGACACAGAGATTGTTTCGATTTGAGACTCCAACACACTCAAGAGCAGGCTTTTCATTGCTCTGGTTGCAGGTACAGGAGTCACAGGTGATTCAATGTAACACAAAAATGAACTCTCTAATGCTGTGACAAAGTTTATGCATGATGACCAGCACCTAATGCTTGCTGAGTAGGGAACTGCTCCTTTGATAACATCTCCCTTGATTTTATCCTAAAAGGGAGACTCACTTTGAAAATAAACTCCCAGACCCCCTTACCACCCCACTCACACACCTAGGATAGTATATGTTGCTGTGTTCTTCTCAACTGCAAAACAACTGTAAAGACTCATGTCATATACTATGTAATGTGTCTGCTAAAAAAGAAGTAAATAAAGGTTTCTTTCAGTCTGTAACATCTGACCATCTTCTAACTTTGACTACTAAAAGGAAAACAAGCTTTGAAACTTTAGTTTTTCAAAGCCAAACATTCTTTTGTATCTTAAGAAAGCTCAAGAGGTCTGCAGAAAAAAAATATCTAAGAGGCTTTTCCCCAGCAAGTTCTGAACACTGGAGCATCAGCTCCCCAGACTTTTACTTACGTCTTTCTGTATGTGGGGCATAACTTTGTCCATCCACTCCATGTTCAAGAAATATTTACCAAATGAAGGATAGAGGAATTTAAAGGCATGTGCTTTTGTGAGCAGGGACTTGTTTTTAATTCCTGTAGACAAGAGTTTTGCTTTACTTGATGCCATCAGAAACTTGGCCATGTTTTAACCTCAATTTTCTTCCAACCTTTATTTCATTACAAATAAAGGTGCTAATATAGAACTGTGTGTAATAAAGGTCTTCATAACACCAAGAGAGAAAATTAAAACAATTATGAAAGTAGTTTCTCATAGTGGTCAATGATGTACAACTCCAATTTAACTGCTGTCCTATTAAGAGGTGGCATTTATAACTTACCCTTTATTTTCGTTTTGTTCTATAAAAAGCTTTTACAGTTTACGTAAGTTAAAAAGAGAAAAAAGTTCTGCCTTTCCTCATGGGTGATCATGTGAAGAGTCACTGAAGTCCTGAGGGAGGGACCTCTGCTGTGCACAGGAGCCCTGAGATCACTGTAGTTGTTCTCCTGAATCTGCAGGGCTTCCTGGGAGACAGCTCCCCCACAGAGACTCCAGGTGGCTTTCAGAGCCCAGAAGAAGCCAAGGGTCTCTGATACTTCAGCTACATAACTATTACCTGGGGGATGCTTGACAAATTGCAGACCCAAACATGAAGGAATTCAGTCCGTGGGACTTATGAAGAAGAGGAGATGAGACCAACAATTGAACAATTACAATTAAAAGTGCTATGGGTCACAATTGAAGCATCAGTGTGTTCAAATGGTAAGTGACACTGTCAAAGAAAGCAGAGACTTACCAAAATGCTGGGGACTTCTGAGCTGGGGCTCAAAGGACCAATGAGAGCCTATCAGAGGAACTAAAGAGTGAGAGGCCAGTCACTATGGTGTAGGGAATCCCCATAAAGAGCGTGTGTGGTGGTAACCGAGCCTAGGTAAAAGCCTGAGCGGGTGAAGGGACCAATGATCAAATATTATGCCTACCACTGCCGCGCAAGCAGGTTGACATTTAAAGCCTGTCGTGTTCAGGGTGCTACCTCTTTGAAGACAGCAAGTATCTGGCACATCTTCTGGTACTGGGGATCTGTGGTACCAGGAAAGCATCTCTTCAAGTGGGATGAGTACAGGAATAGGAAATAGGTGACTCCTTCAGAAAGTGTTGACTCAAGAGTCCACACACAGGTTGCACTTGAGTTTTCCCAGTAAATCGTCAGTGGAAAGAGGTAGCAACAGGACTTTCAAAGGAAAAGATGGATCTGGATATGTGTGTCAGAGAGTAGATACTCACATTTGCTCAGCCGCACAAAGAGACAGTTCAGAAAACATATTCTATTGGACACCTACAATTCTAATTCCTGTTCGAATTCCTACTGACTGCGCTGTGTCAATGAAAAGACAAATGCCTCTCTGTCTTCATGAAATTTCAATTCTACTAAATGTATCTGTCAAATCCATTAAGGCTTTTGTTGATGTGCTGATTGGTTGGTTGGATTTTAATGATAGCGTTCACAGTTATCCAAGTTTCCTGATGGGGATGGAAAAATGGAGAAGTATATGGCAGCCTTGGCCAAAAGTGTGGATAACCCAGCAAGCCTATCTCTGCCCTTCACTTTTCAAGACTATTCCTAAATATGGGGAAAGTTTTCCACGAAAAGATGTCAATTATAGTGTTATTTATATTAGAAAATCTTTGGGAACCATTTGTATACTATAATGAGGTAAGGAAAGGAAGACCTAGTACACTATGGTACGTCAATATCATAAAATACTTGCAAAGTGTATTTTAAAATATTCATAACATTAAATAAATAAGACAGAAAACTGTGCTCACCATGGCATCTAATCATAGAGGTACAACAGAAAAATTAATTTGAGAAAAATAACACCAAAATATTAGCAGTAGTTGTTATCACATTAGGGGCCGTTGATGATCTATTTTCTTCTCTCTACTTTTCCATAGTTTTAAGTTTTCTATAATGAACACACCCAGTACTTTTAAATAGGAAAAGTAGTAAACCAGGAAGAAAAACTATATATGTGGGGAGATGCAGGGGATGGGGTTGAAGGATGAAGGTGAAAACCTGCCACTTGAAAAGTACTTTACTCAGGTCCACACTCTCCTGGGTATCATTGCTGGAGAAGACAGCTAACGTGCTCCCTCCTTCCGGTTGTCTAAGTACCTCTAAGAACTAGTGTCCTAAGTCTCTGCTAGGATCCTTTCCCTACAGAGAAAAATCTTACCATCAAATGAAAGAGAATCTTCAACACTTCCAGTCTTCCGAGCCTATCGAATCTGATAATAACGGCCATTGAGGCTTTAAACAACATCTTTTAAAATTTCTCACCTCTGAATCTCACGGGTGACCTCTGACATGGTTTTATCTCTCATTTTACACAGCTCCCAAACCCAAGTACCGGGCTCCAGTTCATTTTCTGGCCTCCTCCAACCCCACCCTGTAGAATGAACCACTCCAGCATGAGGTGCCTCCCACCTGCTCAGCCCTCTCAGTTGTTACACCATGGAAAGTGTTTCCTTACATGTCTGTGTCACCCACAGGCTGGCCACCTGGAGAGGGCAGGAGCCGCACATCTCATCAGAGAAAGGTGGTTGAGGAATTAAATGGGTAGGTGGGAAAAAAAGTAAAGGAAATCAGGGGTGGTTCACCTTGCTGAGTTTCAAGTCTTTGTTGCCAGTTGCTTGCTGCTCTTTCTCTAACTCTTTCTCTAAGGCTTAAATTAACAAATGATTGGATAGTCACATGAATGAGATTTAAAATAGAATTTTGCAAGAAAACGTCAGTTTCCCTTCTCCACTTAACAAACTCAGCAACAAACTAATACATCCCTCCACTATTTATTTTTTTACCCAGAGCTATAGGAGCAGGTCTGTAAGAGAAACTGATGGGGTTTCCTTATCTCTATAGGTTCCAATAATTCACAGTGTCCTTTTAACAAGTCTTTCATAGAAACACTGGGGGGTGGACACAGAGAACATTTTCTTTCCTGCACAGCCAAAATGAACTAGACACCATTCTTGGAAAGAAGAAATACAGTGTTTATTTTTGTTCAGAAAATACAAGTGGAGTTATGTTTGCTCAAAGTATGGTGCTCTCCATGAGCTTCTTAAACTACTTTTTATAGCAATCTCTGGCCTGGCCTGATTTCATTAATTCAAAACAACATATCCATAAGAGAAAGACCACTTTTTCTTCTGAACATCCACTCTTCATCTCCAGAAATGGCCTGAGCAGGTAGATTCTGTTGGGATCCAAACTTAGATAGTTTTCCGTAGGTAATGGATCGGGTTATTGATACACAGTGCAATGACAAAGGGTATTTTGAATAAACTTCTAGTTTATTCATTCAGCACCAGTGCTGGTGTTTTAGCATTTTGTTGGAAATGCATGTGTTTAGCCAAAATCCTGCTCTCCACTCCCTAAGCTAGAAACATAAAGCATGGGCCACTGGAGAACACAAGTGGGGCAAAGGAGACAAAGGCCACTGCGGAGTAACACTGGCGCCTCGCTGAGCCCACATTAGGCCCACATGCCTTGTGTAGGCTCCCTTCCTCTGAGCCTGGGGATTTCAGAGATCCCTTGTAGAGACAGGGAAACAGAAACTTAGGCGTAAGCATACTGCCCGAGCTCTTTTCTGAGTCTCAAGCCCACTGCTGACACACACACACACCAAAGTCACCACGCCCCTCGTGTCAGAGGCTAGAGCTTCGCTGCATTACCATACCAGAAGGAGTTCTGGGACCAAACAAATCATTCCCCACCCATGCTACTGAAATATTTCAACTCTCTTTCTTCCCAAGGCCAGAAAGAGTCCTAGCCATCCTTCCTTCCTATAAAAGCAGAATTCCTTTCACCCCATTGCCACCCTCCAAATGTTACCAGCCTCCCAGTTCATGACAGAGCCAACTTGCCTAATTTCTGGTATCTATCCCATCAACTCGCACACTTCTCTGGTGTTTATTTGTCCCAGTGGTGGCCCATGAAGCACCGCCATGTTTCTCTAACATCTGGGACTCAGCTCAGCTCTGCTAATGACTCAGTGGTCTGAAGAAAGGCATGCTGAGTGCAGATGTTCCCATCCCTCTCTCAGCGGGGTGCAGAAGAGCAGTACCAAAGGTGTGGGTATCCACCACATGGTGCACCGGGGCCAGGCAGGTGAGGTCGCTGCACAGAAACAAGCAGCACCTTCCAGAGGCAGGTGGTGGGCTTCGCTCTGTGGCTCTGAGCACTGGGGAAAGTCCCCTTGGCAGGAGGCAGCCAGGGCAGCCTAGTCCAGAGGCCTCAGAGGATCCCCCATCCTCGCAGTCTAGAGCTGCTGTCACAGCACCATGGTGGAGGACAGAAACCTGGCCTTGTTAGCCATCTGCTCAGGGAAAGCAGATCTGAAGTGCCGACACGTCGGGGCCGCAGCCCTTCACTTCTGGGCCCTCAGCCTCTTTCTTCTCCCACACTGAGTGGGACCTCCTCCCTCCCCTGAGCCTAAACATAAGCTTTCCCCAAGTTCCCATCCTCCCAAACATTACCCTTTGCGGACTCCGTCTCCAGGGTGAGTAACTAAAAAGTCAGCTTTCTTCAGCTTCCCAGCTGCCTCTTTACCTGTGGGCATGAAATCTTATTACCATCTAAAATACTATGTATATTATTTACCAAATCAATTTATTTATATATGGATTTATTAATATTGTACTAATATTATTATTTGGCAAAATAGATTAAAACCATATTCTATCTCCCAAGCAATAGAAAGGGAGAGCACACTAAACAAATAAATATGCATTCATACCATTGAAAAAGAATCCATTTCTGTATGGGTGGATGCAGCCTAACAGCCAGAAAGACAGAGGGTGGGGTCCAGCATCTCCCTGGGAGCCTGAATCACACAATCATCAATAATGCTCAGGGTGAGGCAATGGACTTCCTGCTTTCCCATATATTCAAAAACCAGCTCAAGTTCAGGTTCCTGGTCTCCACCTAAGGCCTCCTGGACCAGAAATTAGGGAAGGAGTCCAGGACTCCGGATTTTGTGCAAGCCCCCTAGGTGATTTTGGCATACACAGAGGTTTGCTTCTGCATCACAGAGAATCACTTCTTTGTCCAAGAATTATATTATTAACCCAGGATTGACTCCCTACACGGTGCAGTGAGTTCTGTGGCTATTCATTGCCAGGGAAGGAAGATAGCTCAGAAGGGCTGGCTGTCATCAAGCAATGCAGCCTACTGATTACCGTCACCTATCTTTCTCCGTGGTCTTGGCACTGGTGTTCTCCTATGGCAGTGCCAGGAGCCCTCTTCCTAGTCCATATCACCCTCACCAACTTCCACTCATCCGTGCCTGGTGTCCAAATGAGCCCCTCCTGCCTGTGTCTCCACCAGGCTCTACTGCTGCTTCACAACATGTCTGGCCTTACTGAGCTGCAGGTGTTTAACCTGTGCGTCTGCTTCTTTTCACCAAGGCTGACAAATCTAGAGTGGACGTCATCTTCCTATCTCCAGCCCTCGGCACTGCACCTGACTCCTGATGGTGGTGCTGGATCACAGGCATGCAAAAAGTGGTAAAGGAAAGTGTCTTCTCACAAACAAGTCTGGAGAGAAAGCCCAGAGAGATGGTTGGTGACAGAGAACCCTCCTCCATGGGATCAGGGTCCTGGAGTCAGCCACACCCTAAGTGAACATCAGCTCAACCACTTGTTTTCTGTGGAAACTTGGGCAAGCAACAGAACCTCTGAAAGTCTCAGTTTCCTTATTTGTTACATGGGGATAAGTCTACCTCATAGGGTAGTGGTGTAATTCCTTGGTGAGAACAGCCTTCCTCCACAACTCTGCTGATGGAGGTGACCGAGGAAGGAATACTCACTTCTTATGGGCCACATGGTCACTTTGCTGTAGAACACGGGCTAACTGCATCATGAAAATACTTGTTTTGATTCTTAATAGGATAAAAATGCAGAAACAATAATTCAAGTTGAAAAGCACCTAGAAACAGTTTAACTCCTGTCCTTTTTATAGACATGAGAACTAAAGCAGAGAGGGAAGAGGCTACTCCACTCCAAGCACTCAGAGCCAGGAGCTCCCTTGTGAGGAGAGGCATCACATGGAGCTGTCCCTGTGGGATCAGTAACCTGGGGCTAGATTTCCAATCAGGAATGAAGAAATGAATCCATATGCACAAAGGCAAACCACTAAATTGCCCAATTTCACTTTCTTCTCCAATGAAGAATTTTACTTTTCAAAGTTATTTTCAAAATGAACTGACTTTATGATAGATATTTCTTGTCCTTTGAAGAATAATTTCTCCAAGAAAAACTCTGCAAGGAAAATACTTGCCCAGTAAATTCAGAGTTCTGATTGGGAATAAATTCTATAGAAATGGGATTTATTCATTGAGCAGCTTCTGGTGTGCTAGGCCCTGCTAGGATCCAGGACTGGGAAAATATGCAGCACAGGCTGAGGGGAGCCAGGTACAGGAAGGAAAAAGCCAAGATAGTCTGTGGTACAGTCAAGGCAGAAGTGGGACAGCCAGCCACCTGGGCATGCTCACTGAAGTGTCCCTAGCCCATCCAAGGGCATCTCAAAGAGCTCCCAGAGGAGAGGAGGCTTCCAGTATCCCTCAGGGGTGTGTTAACCATGCACTGATAGGGGAGAGGACCAACAGCAGCCAGAGACAGATGCCCAGGGCAGTGGCCTTCAGGGGCTGAGAAGGGAAGCATCTGGAGAGGACAGGAGAAGGAAAGAGCTGGCCCCTTGTAGTCCAAACATTATTTGAGGACACCAGGATGTCACTGAAATGCCCATAGCAGGGAGGAGATTGGAACACCTTTGTCCTTCTGTCGGTACTATGTGGAAAGGGCCGGAGACAGGGTCTGAAGGGAAGCCACAACGAGGCACCTCACGGCCCAGGAAGAAGAGAATGTGCAGGACTAGTTTGGTGGCAGAGGCAACAAAGCAGTCTGGGACAAGGCTTTCTGGCTGAATCAATGTAGGCAGGATTCCCAAAGGCCCCCAAGGCTTGAGCAGCTGGGCAGCCACGGTTAACAGTATAGATGAAAGGGGCGGAGCAGGGAGTCTGTGGGCTGCTGCTGTGGTTGTCAGGGAAGGTAGACAACAGGGCAGGACCATGCTGCTTTGCTGGTGGGGACCAAGTGGAACATGATTTCCCACAGCTCCTAGGAAGAACAGACTGGCTCGAACCACACTGGATGAATGGAGGCCTGAGACATAAGTGGCACAGGAGTGACCCCAGATGAACAGAAGACACGGGCCTGAAGAACAGTAAGAAAAGATTTCTGGGCTGGGAATTTAGCTCAGTGGTTCCACCACCTGCCTCGCAAGCACAAGGACCCGAGTTTGATCCCGGGTACCCACCCCCCGAAAAAAGCAGCATTCTCCCCAGGAACTTTTCAGAGAGGTACATGTCTAAGTCAGGTGACACAGGGAGGGTGAGGATTGTGAGTGACCCCATTCTGCACAATTTAACTAATTCCTGCCAGGGATGGAGACTGGCATGTGGCTCTCTTGCTCCTGTTTCCCAGGAAGAAAGCACACACTCATCAGAGACAGCTGAGCGCATTTCCATGGGGCATGATAAATCCCAAAAGAGAAAATGAGTGTATGCTGGGTGGAATTAAAGTGCCCAATCCTGTTCTGGCCACTGTGCCAAGATCTTCTGAGGACCAGGAACACAGTGAGGAGCTTGTGCTCTCCAGAGCTCTCCTCTATAGGTACAGAGGGCCACTACATTGTTGACACAATCTGAGACCCCACTGTCCTCTGTCAGCTGACTGCACAAATGCACTTAAAGGGCTTGTTCAGGGGTAAAGCTGCAGGCCAGGCCCCTATCAGCGTTCACACTCCTGCAGGCTTTGCCAGGATGGGCCATGCCCTGCAGCCCTAAGGGCAGGAAGAGAAGGGTTTCTCGGGCATAGCATGCCACCCCGAAGGAGCAGCAGCCCCCAGACAAGCTGAGACCACGAGTGTACTCCAGGTCACCTTCCCTGCTTCCTTTCCCAGGATGGGTTATTGCAAAGCTAGAAGGGGAAAAGAAGCTTCATGCTGCTCTGAGGGTAATTTTCTATTCAGCCCTTCCTGGAGATCAAAATTCCCACATTTTTTAAACCCTTGTGTATCATCCAAACATCAAAGACTTTCTGTTAAACTGCAAATAAAATAACAAAGAAGACTGTTATCACAGATGGTCTTGGAAAACTTTGTCTTCTGGGGTGCCTGACAGAGAGAAGGATTGGGCCAGGGCCAGGCAGAGGCTCAGGAGCACAGACTGTGGGCTGGGACAAGCCAAGCAGCCACAGTGTCTTTGATAACTGTGAAATACCTGGGATGGCCTTGAAAGGGGGTGAGGCCAATGCAGTACCATGCACACTTCCATTGTACACACACTGTAAGTGGGTACATGGTGTGACTACAAGAGGGTTCTTCTGATATAAGACAGACTCAGGTCAGACTCAGCCTGCACAGGGTCCCAGGGTCCTTCGGGAAATGAGCTCGAGATGGCCCAGTCCTCAGCCAAACCCAACGCTGCAACTCTGACTTTTGTGCCTCCACTACAATCAGTGGAACCGAGCAATGGCTTCCTAAAGCATGGCTAAGCTCCTCTTTAGGGCTGAAAATAGTGAATTTTCTTTCCTGAGCTCACCTTTTGGCTTTAACAGGGAGATTAAAGAATTTAGGTCTAACAATTTAGAGGGTTTTCTGGCTTAAAAAGTAGAAAATACATCTGTAAGCCTCATTTTAAACATGTTAATCTTCTTATTTCAGGGCATCAGTGACATGGATAACCAAGCTATTTAGCCTCTGTTAACTTTTTTTTCTTTTAGATTGCCAAAACGATTAAACCTTAAAATGTGGACATACTGACTTTTTTCAATTTGAATTTTAAATTGTTCAAGCCAAAGCTACCACCCTGCATATTTAACAGTCATTTGAGAGCAAGTGTTACACAGCAAAACCAGAACCAAACTATTGCCACTAAAATGTACAATCTTTATTATTTATTTTAACTTCCCCAGTCTAATACACATTAGGCTAGATAGATAAATTCTATAATATATATATATACACAAAATACATGATATATAGTAACAGACGTAAGATACTATAGGTACATAGTCATATTCACATAGACACCACCATGTTAACAGAGTAGCAAATTAATTGTCAAATAATTGGGTATGACCTATTCAGAAGCATAATTGTCGGGTTATTTTAGTCTTCTCCACCTATTCTAATGCACACATTTGCAAAGCCACACAAATAAACCAATCCATCTTTTATTACCCATCACCACAAATTCTTAATTCCTAATTCCCTCTTAAACGTCCCTGGTGACTTCGCCCTGACAGCAATTTGTTTAAGATAGATATTTACTGCTGGGTCTCGTGGCCAGGCCTGCATGTCAGAAGGCAGAAAGGAAAGAATCATACTCCATTAGATTATTTGTGAAAGAGAGCAGACGTGATGAATGATGCATGTGTGTGTGCGAGGCACCGGCCAGGGCTCAGGCCGCTGATGAATGACACAGCCTGCATGCAGGCGTCTGCTGCAGGGCTCTGGGGCTGGCGGGTGTGGGGACTCCATTCAAGGGGTTGCAGTGGTGCAGTGGTTTATGCCCAGCCAGTCAATACAGAAAGGATAACTCCCACTCTCTCTCTCCTCTCTCTCTCTCTCACTAAGCACAAATGGTCATTATTGATTCCAGGAGGCTGGCCAGAGGAGGTAGGGTCCCCTGGGAGTCGCAGCCTAGCTCATTCAATCACAGCATGTTTCTTAGAAGATCTGGTTTAACAATCCCTCACAGCGGCGTGTTTTTGCCAAAGTGTATTTGGCTGAAAGGCCTTGACTGTGTCTTGCAGAGCCTCCATACCACTGAGGAGGAAGGAGGAAGGGCCAGACTCCGTGGGTGTTCCTATTTCCATGCCCGCTTTGTGGGCTCAGGCACTACTCATCTCTGAAGTGGTCCTAATTGGCCACCCTAGCCAGCAGCTCCCAAGTCAGCTAGCTTTGTACAAGATCAAGAACAAAACTGAAATTTCTTGTAGAAACCAAAAAATGTGAAGAACCCAGTGATGCCACTGTGATTTCAAATTGGGTATTGATAAATCAACATTCATGGCCAAGACATCTTTGGAATGTTTTTTGAAAGCAGAATACTCTGCATATATTAAGTAAAACAACCGAGGCAGAAATTCCTTCACAAAGAGGTGTACTTAAAATTGCTACTAGACATTGTAAGACTTAAAGTCTCCCTTCCACTCCACGGAGCGTGAACAGCCAAAAAGGCCTCCATGATGCTGGGCCCTAACACCCAGCGAGGCTCCGGGAGCTCAATGGAGAAACGAGAAACCCAAGAAGGAATACACCAAGCTAGATGGTAAATAGACCTTTATTAGTCTGGCCAGACGGCACTCCCAGAGCCAGGTAGCTCAGAGAGGCAACTGCTCAGGGGCTGAGGTACTTTTTATAAGGTTTTTCTAAACAAAGAGTCAGGGAATTCACAGAACAAGACTGCAAACACATTGCTTATCTTATGCAGGAAATGTTCTATGATCACCTTTTGTCATACCATTTGCCCCTGGGTGGGCTGTTAAGCAAGGTAGCAATTAGCATATGAAGAAGCACAGTCTGGCCTATTAGCATGGAATCACTTTAGCTTATTCAAGTCTTACATACATGACCACAATTTTGTTTCTCCTTCCTAAAACCACACAACACACAAAGAGACTATGGTGCTAGAAACGTAGTATAAACATTATGAGACTAGGACTATTAAATGTCAGTCATTTAATAAGATGCCCTTTATGGAGAGAAACAAATTCATAGTGAGAAATAAGAAGCAGATTTTCAGGGAGAGCTATGATCTTATAAATGGACTTCCCCTCCCTGGCAGATCCAGCCTAACAGCAGAGCAGTTGGTAGTAAATTAAAGGTGGGTAGTTCACTAGAGTCGTGTTTTCTGCTTCTCTCTGGCTCTCCTAGCCCTCTGAGAGGAAGCCCACCTGCTCCTCCCTCTGCCTCAGCCTCTATTCTTCATTACACAACAGATGACCTATCTGATAGACATCTTCCCTCCTGCAGGTTCCCGATGCCGGCCTTCAGTGAGAATAAAGCCAACAACCCTTTTTATCTTCATTCTGCCGCGGTTCCCATCCTCTTTTTTTTTTTCTAAAGATCGTTTGCCAGCACTGCTTGCTCGGTTGTACCCAGTGGAACGAGCAGCGTCTTCTGAACTGACAATTCTGACTTTTTGCTGCTTGTGATTTTTCTAAAGCATGACAACCTCTTGCACGAAGACACGGTAAACCTTTTCAGAAAAGGGAGCCACGAAAAGAAAGGCCTTTCAAGACATGGAAGTGGTTCCTGCAGGAGCCAAGCAAAACAAGTCTCCTATGTATTAATTTAATTTGGCCGCACTGTATAGATAGCAAGAGAAATTAGAATCACGCCATCTATGAGTTTGTGTGTGTGCATGTGTGTTTTCAAAAAGCATTTCATGTGGAAGCCATTAAGAAAAAGCATCATATTTGCAACCTAAAACCAGAAGATTTTGTCTATTTCAAATTTACACATACGGCATAGTGTGATTTATTTGATATGCCTTAGAAATTATGTGCCTAATCCCAAAAACAAATAAGACTTTCTTGACAACATAGTTCTCTTGTATGTTTCCTCCTCCAAAATAAGCCAAATCTAAATGTTGTTCTTTCCACAGAGACACTAAGGGATGATCTAGAACTTGCCATAGAGATGCATGGAAGTTAAATTAAATATCTAGCATGGATATTCTACTGTTAAGTGCAAGATTATTTCAGAGCATTATTATACTTCAGTATTATTTCACAGCAATATCAGTACAGGATCACTTGAACATTATATCAGAATTTCCCTGATATTAGTATAGATTGGAACAGGCCACTGACTGCAAGAGTCAATCACAATAGACTCCCCAGAGATTTCACATCGGACCAACCAGTGGACACCACAAACTTGTTTCTCTCATCAGCCTGAAAAAAAATCTTTAAGGGCTCCCTGGACTTACTGGAAATGAATTCTGAAAGACAGTGAAAACCTACTTAGGAATTTGTTTGATTCCTAATTTCTTAAAAGCTCATGTTTTCTGACCATTTTACTTCCAATTTAGATATAAATAGCTATTTAACTAAAATCAGATAATGCCTACCTCATACTGACCATTTATGATACATCAAGTGCTGTGTTGAGGTTGGAGTCAGAAATTCCCGTGTGCATTTCCAGTTGTAACTCCGAGCAGAAAAAGTGCTCCTCTTGGGGGCGGGGAGCACACAGGAATGCTCAGTGCTTTCCACTCAAGTGTGCTGTGAAAATAGCACTGCTCTGTTAGAAATAAAGCCTGTGTATGTGTGCCTGAAAAAGAGTTTCATCCATTCCAGGCTACCTGCCACCAATCCTAGCACGCCTGGTCAAGCCATCTCTCTCTGTGGAGAGGGCTGTGCAGCTGGAGCAGCCCAGGTATTCACCGGACCTCTCTTCAGCTCAGGTCCTTCCTCCACTTCGTGCATGAGCCCAGGTGTGTGCTTGTGTGAGGGCATGCATATGCATGTGTGAGCATATGTGTTCACAGATGTGTGTGCGTGTGTATGGACACGTGTGCTTGTGTCCGTGAGTGCATTGTGCGTCCATATGTGTGGACAGCCACGTGGCACCTGCTCTTCTCTGTGCAGCGTCCTCCTCCGGCTCTGTCCACTCATTAGAAAGGACTCAGTGCCTTGCTGTCAGTCCAGACTCACTCACCCTGGCCACCCTCATTCTCCTCCCTGTGAGAATGGGCTGTGAGCCCACCCAGGTCTGCAGGTGAGACTCCTTCTCAACTGCTCGACTTGCCAGTCTCTCAGCAGCCAGTCCCCACTCTGCGGCCACCTTTCTGCTCCTCGGAGACACAAAGACATAGAGCAGGGTGAGGGGACAGGCAGACACGGTGATCCATGTGGTATGGCACCTGGAAATCCTGCATGGCCATGAGGCCTAAGCCAGTGCCAGCAGACTTAGGAAAACCAGTACTCCTGATTTAAAAGAAACTACTCCTGAACTAAAAGAATACAGGAATCTTAATGAATGAATTTCTCTTCAGTATTCATGAGCCCAGGCCTGATACCTAATATGGGAACCTTGAGGACCCTCCCAGCTGGGCCCTGGGATCCTCAAACGTGGGAGCTGCTCAAAGCGGGGCTCCAGGGAACATATTTTTGTCTTTTTTTTTTTCTTTTTGTACTGGGGATCAAACTTGTGACCTTGTGATTGCCAGGCAGGCAGCAGAACTGCTAAGCTAAATCCCCAGCCCAGGGGAACATATTTTTTTTTGCCTCATCCTCAATAGTGTTTCTTTTCACTATAATTTCTTAACACCAAAATCAAAACCAGCCTTGATTTTAGATGAAGGGGGACAGGTAGATGGGAGAGACAACACTTTTGAAGATACTCTGAGCTTGGTGTTCAGATTTTCTGGTTCGATGCTAGCTCCTTCCTTACTGTGTTACCGTGAGTAAATTACTAAACTTCTCTGTGCTCCTTCTCCTCATCTGTAAAATGAGGATAATGACATGGATTCCCTGTGAGGGTGTAAGACAAATCAATATTCTGGTGTATGAAAGTGCCTTAGAACAGTGCCTGGCACATACTGAGTACTCAGTAGCTGTTAGCATTAAAGTTAAAATGATTTAATGTTGCCTACAATTATTCAAGCTTAGACTCATCAGTGAAAGTTTCCAAAGCACAAAAAGTCAAAGTCAGCAGCTTAGTTCTGGAAAAACAAGGTGTCAAATGACAAGCTGGTAATTCTAACAAATCGACCTGGGTCAGCACCAAGGAGAGGAAGGTGTCAACCAAGCAAGAATGCCCAGATCATTCCCCGATGGCCCCTAGAGGGAGCCATACAAGTACAGTTGGGTGACTCCACTATTTTCCTGCACTCTTCTCACATGTTTTGGTTCTGGTCTGATTCACTATTTTTCTCACCCAGCTTAAAAGTTGTTGGCAACACCTTCACCAAAATATTCATTTTCCCAGCATGTAAATGACCCCACCATACACAGGAAGGTCTGGGTTTCATCACAGCCTGAGGACCTCTTGAGACCTGGACGTTGCAAAGCAGTTCACACACAATAGCACAGAGTTAGAATGAAAGCGTGGTGAGCACTTGTGCCCAAGCACCAGGCAGGTCTTCTGACCATTTTCCCAAGACCCTGCCAAAAAAAGGCAAGGAATGAAAGTAATTAGAGCCCTGCCCTCTGACCCCCACAGAGCCAAGCAATCCTGCTTTCTTTGGGAGGCCTGAAAACAAAGGGTGAAATCCAAGGCTCCCTTGGGGACAGGGTCTGAAACTAGAAACTCCTTCCAGCCTCATCAATGAAGAATGATAAGGATCCAAGAGAAAGACTTCGTCTTTCATGCCAGCCCTGTCCATCCCAGCAGCTCTGGGGCCATGCTCAGCATTCTGGCAGCTACCTGGCCCTTTGCCCCAGGCCCTCCCAGGTTGAGCATGCCCCTGTGTACCTTAAATACTGTGCTCCTTGTTTCTATGTCTGTTCTGCCAGGCAGAAGCAAGTACATGGCTGGGTTTTGTAAGCCCAGTGACACCAGATGATTACCCGGGGACCTGACATTTGCTATGTCATGCATGCTGGGTTGCTATTAAAATTGTTTTTCAAGTTTCCATTACAACTTTTCCCACTCCCAGACTAGTTTGAGCATTCTCATTAAATTTTCTTCATCAAGTTTTATATCTGAAGCACTTAAGAATAGTTTCCTCATTTTCAAGATCTGCCTTATATCGTACCTATGATATCTCCCTAAAATCTACTTGCATCTTATCAGAAAGAACCTGAGTTCATCAATATGCAGCACCGACCCAACCAGCAGATGCCAGTGTCCAGACCCAGCATATAAAAACGCAATCCTTCTGCAGGTGACCACTCCATTCCCGAGTGCCGCTCCAGCTGGTCGGTTGCAAGTCCTATAGGTCCGTTCTCAAGAATTTTCTCTGAACCAGCAGCTCCTCCCCCGTCTCCATTATAGCTACACTCATCTTTGTTCTCATCAGTCATTCCCAGCATATCAGACTGTCACCCAAATCTCCCTCTACCACACCCACCTAAGGAAATCCAATCCATGAACTCTGGACTATGAAGCCATGCCTGGAGACCTCTGTTTGTTCCTTGCCTTCGATCTGTAGGATAACGTGCTTTGGAAGACCATCTCAGTATGGCTGCCACCATCTTTCCAACCTCATCTGTGCTGCAATCTCACCTTCCTGTCTGGAAGGTCCCACATCCCTTGCCTCTGGCAGACTTCTGGTAGCTGCCAGACCACCATGCCTCTTGGTATTCCTGCATTTTGTAGTCTCCTCCCACATGGATGCTGGGCTTAGTCACATGAGTTGCTTTAGCTGGTGGGATATTAGCAAGAGCAATACAAGTAGAATCTGCAAAAGTAAAGTCTTCCTGGAGCACTTCTTTTGGAACCCTGAACTGCCATGTGGTGAATCCAGGTGCTCTACTCAAGAAATTGCAAAGAAAGACTACAAAAGAAGTCACATGGAAAGAAGATGCTCATGTTTATATAAAGAGCAAGGAAAGTCCAGCCGGGTCAGGGTTCCAGTCAGACCCCAGAAGTGACATTCCCAGTTGTAATCTAAATTCATGAAATATTCAAAGTGACACCAGCAGAAATATATGGCTGAACAAACTCAGCCACAGGATATGAGAGACAATAAACAGCTATTTTAAGTCATTATGTTCTAGGGCTGTATTATATACAGCAATAGACAACCGAAAACATAGGCTACAACTCAATTCAGTCCAAAATGCAAGAAGCATTTGAAACTCCAATCTCCATGTATTAGATATCTTGGCATAATAAAAGATTGGGCAAAAGAACACTTCCTTAGGGGATTGCACCCCAGTTAGGCAATCTTACTCAAGAATCCTCTATAGAACTATTATTTTGAGCACTTACTATGTCTAAAATGCTACAAAGATTTCTTGTCTCCATTAACCTTGGGTTCCTTCATCTTGGCTAATCATTTTCCATTCACACTTAACCTCTAGGGCTGGAATCAGCTGCTCCTGTGAGAATGAATGCACCCCAAGCTCTCCCTGAAGGTTCAAAGCTGGAAACTCAGAGAATAATGTAGAAATCCAGGGAGCATCACCTCACTTAGGGGAAATGACATGATTACAAGTGGATTCACTGTTGCTGCTAGTATCTCCCCAGATCATTTGGGTCAAAAGAGACAGCATTTCTGCTTCATATTTGAAGATCCATTAACTTTTTCTTGTTACCAAAGTGTAAAGTTCAAAAAGATAATCCCATTCCAAAGGCTGAACAGTGAGGATGACTGTATTAGCTTAGCGGGATATATCACCAGGTACAGGAATATGTTTTCCACATCCCTTTAGTTTCTAAGGGACACAGCTAAATGGCTCCCTGTGCCCACAAAAAGGAAGACCTTTCCCAGGTCTTTACTTTAAGGGAGAAACTGATTTTCTCAAGCTAATGAATAGCAACCACCTTGATCAAGACTAAGATCCAATCACCCTATGAATATATCTGCTAAAAATCCACTTCCCCTTTCTTGGTTTTGGTGTATTCAACTATGAAATTAAGGAATATTGTCTCTGAGGCTTTCATCACCCTTTTTATCAAGCACTGTAAATATATTCTAGGTCAAGAATCGCACTAGGAGTGGCATCAGCTTGGGAATGCAGTGAGGATGACCGAGAATTTATTTCTAGACACAAAAGAACACTGGCCTCAGACTCAGGACATGTAGGTTTTAGCCTCAGCTCTGTTCTAACCAATCATGTGAAACCAGACAAGCTGGTGGTCTCAAGAGGCCTCGTGTGTAATACAGAGTCAGTGCTATCAAGGTTGCTGCACAAAGCCGACTGGAGGATGAGGGGGACATTCCCATGGAAGAAAGTTTCTGGGTCTTCCCACCTCACTCTAATCAACAGACTCCTCTATGGGTTCATTGAGCAAGTAGTTGGAAAGGTTAAATAGAAGGGTACCTGGTTTGTCCCAGTTTTCTGAAAGAAAGAATTGAAGTATCTAATCCATTCAGTAGCAATTACTCAAGTAATTTTGCATTAGTTTACAAAAGGCTTGAGTATCTTTTCCTTGCAAGTATAATGCCAAGCACTAGGAGAAAAGCAGTTTCAGATGCAAATAAGACCGTGTCTGTCAAAAGGAATGGGGAAACAACAAAGTAAGACATAGACAAAGGATTGAACAAAGCAGGCAACAAAACAGGAAATAAATGAGCCACATAGATAAGGAAAGTTAGGACACATAGGAAAATCCCAAAGAAGCAATTAAGTGTCCTAGAACTAAGAAGTAAGTGATTGTAGCACAGTTGCACAAAATTCAATTACTTTTCTATATGCCAGCAATGAACAATTAGAATTTGAAATTAAAAACACACCACCATTTAGCACAAAAATATATTAGGTATAAATGTAACAAAAAAGTCAAGATTTGTAAGAAGATAATTACAAAGCTGTAATGAAAATTGTCAAAGATCTAAAGAAATGGACAGATTTACACATTTATGGATAGAAAACCCATATGTGAAGATGTCAGTTCTTCCCACTTTAATCTATAAATTCTACACAAGGCCAATCAAAACTTCGGGAAGATATTTTGTGGCCTCTGCCAAACTGATTCTAAAAGTTTGTACGGAAAGGGAAGAGATCCAGAATAGCCAATACTAACCTACCTAAGAACAAGGTTGGGAGCCTTCCTGATTTCAATACTTACTATAAAGTTACAGTGTGGTATTGGTTAAAGAATAGGAAAATATCTCAACAGAACAAAACTAAGAATTTAGAAGTAGACCCACCTTAATACAATTGACTGATTTCACAAAGTACCAGTGATAGTTCAATGTGATAAAAAAAAAAGTGAATGTAGCTAACAACTTTACACCTTTCACTAAAGTTCACTTAAAATGTGTCATACACTTATATATAAAATGCAAAACTATGAAACTTTCAGAAAGCAGCATAGGAGAAAATCTAGATGAGTTTGAGTTGGTAGTAACTTTTTAAATACAACACCTAAAGTAAGATTCATTAAAGAAAAATGTGACACTTAACTTTCTGCTCCAAGAACACATTTTTGAGAGAATAAAATGTTGAGCCACAGACTCAGAAAAACATATTTGCAAAGTGCCTTTATTACAAAAAATTTGTTTCCATAATTTATGAGGAATTCTAAAAACTCAAGAAATCAATACGATTAAAAAGGACAGATCTGAGGGCTGGGGATTTGGCTCAGTGGTTCTGTTGCCTGCCTTGCAAATACAGGGGCCTGAGTTTGATCCCCAGTACTACACAAACACACACACACACAATTATATATATGCAAAGTGCCTTTATTACAAAAAATTTGTTTCCATAATTTATGAGGAATTCTAAAAACTCAAGAAATCAATACGATTAAAAAGGACAGATCTGAGGGCTGGGGATTTGGCTCAGTGGTTCTGTTGCCTGCCTTGCAAATACAGGGGCCTGAGTTTGATCCCCAGTACTACACAAACACACACACACACAATTATATATATATATATGTATATATACATATATGTTTACATAGGAGTATCTGTGCTTTATACATAAAAAGAGTGGCATTTTTTAATGCCCCTGAGAACCAGTTTTCACTCCTTTGGGGATGATGCCACCCCCTCTGGAGAATAAACATCATGAATAATCAGAAAACTATAAATTAAAACAAGGAGGTAGTAAACTATTATAGTTTTTATCTAAAATGTCCTCCCAAAGCCTCATGGACTCCAAGGTGGAGTGAGTTGGATGTGGCTGGATTATGGGTGTGTGATACTGGATCATGAATGAATGATAACTGAATTAGCCCACTGATTGGTTTGGCATAGTTCTGGGCATGAATAATAGGAAGACCCATCATTGGGTGGGGTGGTACCAACCAATAGGCTCTTAGGTCCAGGGAAACAAAGACATAGTCTGATCAGAAACCACTACAGGGATGCAAAAAGCAGAGAATGGCTCAGTCACTTATTTTGTTGGAGAGAGAAAGGTGAGCAGGGTTCAAACAATGGGAATGGCAAAGAAAGGTCAAGAGAGATCAGGTAAGGGCTCCAAAGGGGAAGGGAAGAAAACTGGCTCCACAGTTTTCTCTGAGTCTGAGAACTATTTCCATTAGGAAGGGAGCTGAGGAAGTTGGCTTTGGTTCAGTTTCCATAGAAAGTGGGAAAGGGAGAAATGCAGCTCTCTGTGGGGACAGACTTGAACCATCAGGGACTTGTCTGCCAGCAGTGTCAGCCTGAGAATTATAAGGTGACACTGAGCAGAAAAACAATCTCATTAGGCCCTTTCCTCTTTGAACCGTTCTAGTATCTTTCTGATGAACAGATTCCTAATGCCAAATACTGATTCAACATCTTGGGGAACCTGTCAGCAACTAACATTGTAAGGCAGTCCTCTGCTCTCTCCTTGGCCCTATTTTAGCTCCCTGCCCCAGCACCTTCTTCTAGATCAGACCGTCTCTCTCCCATGTCCACACATCTCCACCATGAGAAAGCCCCACTTTACCCCAAAGAGCCCTCTGACCCATCAAGTTCCACCTAACCATTCCAGCTAATACGTCTTCAAACTTCTAGACACAAGCAATGTTTCCATGCTATCTAATAGAGGGTGTGTGTGTCTGTCTGTCTATAAGAGAAAGCAGGTGTGTGTGTGTGTGTGTGTTTGTGTGTGTGTGATAAATATTGCTCATAAATCAAGCTGACAAAGAAGCTTGAGATTTTAAAAAATGGATGAAATGAGTCTAACCTGAACTATTTGACAAGTTTACTCTGTGAAGCATCTTCTTGTTGATTTTGTACTCCTCTTACTGAAGTGGTGACTGGCCTCCCTTTTCATTCTTCCTTTAAAAAAGTGTTCTTGGCAAGGTCCTGAGTTTGATCCCCAGTACCCAAAAAAAAGTGTTCTTGGATTAGTAAACATCTCAGAACACAGTCCAAGTCCATTTCCTGTGAACTTATGAAATATTCCTTTTGTGCTCTTTTCCCTAAAGGAATCCTCCACCTTTCTCCCCACCC
>NW_022900920.1:10626241-10671241 GCF_012274545.1 Fukomys damarensis
CCTCTGGCTGTGTGTTCTCCTGATCGCCTACAGGCTCAGCACAGTGGAAAAGGAGAATGCCTTCCTGGTGGTTCCTCCATCTTTCCCTGAATCACTGCTGTCACCACAGCACTTCATTGCTGTCTTTAATAGCTCACAAGTGGCTCCTTCTGGAGCTGATGGCGGAGCAGCCCACGGATCAGTCAGTGGGGATGCTGAGGCAACAGCATTGGCAGAAACTGCTGGAAAGCGGAGGGATGCTTTGCTTCCGAGCTGCACTAAGTGCCCACTGGCCTGGGATCCGAGGTCTGGGCTTGGGTTGCCTTTGATCTGGGCTATCTGCTGCCAAGTTTCAATTAGACGGCCTGTAATACAGTTGGTTCTGGCACAAGTGGTGAGAAAAAGAAATCAAAGGAATCTTCCAAATAGGGGTGAGTCCCTTGACCAGGATATTTGGAAAGGTCATTGCCTTAGCCTCAGAACCTGTAGAATGAAAGTCTATGGTAATGCCGTGCCCCTTAAAAAGATGTCTCCAAAATTGGGTTTAGGATCTGAATTCTGCACATTCGGACACTGTCTAACAAATGCAAATTGCCCAAACAAAAGCAATCTGCACAGCTTTCCAAGGGCATGGCACAAGTCCTGCCACATACCTCATTTCAGGGGAGGAAGGGGAGTCTTGGCTTGCAGAAGCCTTGGGCAGAGCTCCCACCCAAGTGCTCACTCCTGCCAACTCCTGCTCTCAGCACTCTTCATTCAGAGAATTTGCAGGATTACTTTTATTAGAAATGTGATTCATGTGTAATTCCACGGTCAGAGGAAGCCTCAGAGCAGAGCATGCTGCCTCCTTCCCTGATGCCCTGGTATTTGGTGTCAGCACCAATCTCCCCTCCGGGTACTCTTTGCAAGGCCTCCATTCAAGTGGCTCATTTTTGCAAAGAGGAAATGCTCTGATATGCTGCAGGGGGAGGAGACTGAAAGAAAGGCATTCCTCTTTTAAAACATGAAAACTAAAGAAGGCTCTTTAAGCCTCTTTCGTCTATTTTTTATGCCTTTTTTATTGTTGGTATGTCCTTGCAATACATAATAATTACATTCATCTAGGGGAACTGGTACATATGCATATTGCATCTTGATCGTTTGAGTCAGACTACATATTCTCATGCCAGTGGCTGTGTACCTACTTCACATATCTCTGAGAAATACAAGGAAATACAGGTACCCAGGAACCACAGAGCAATCCAAAGGCCAACACCAGGTTGGGAGGTAATATGGCATACGATGAAAACAGCTTTTGAAGACAGTTAAGTGAGTGATCTCTCAGGTAACTCCAGAGAAAATATTTGGTAAGAAACTACCATTAAAAAGTGAAGGCTAGATTTGCAGTGTGGCAAGGATCAGTGAGATCTTAGTAACACATTCTGGCCACACAGTGCCAGGGACAAGTTGACTGAGACTGTGTATAATGAAAGTCACACTGGTGAGCCACTCAGCCACATGACAGAAAATTTGCTGTGAAATAAAGTACAGGCTTCAGTTCAGGTCTGATTCAAACCATTCCTCAGCCCCTGCATCTGAGACTTTGAAGTGGGATCCCTCCATGCTGTTGGACATGGAGATAAGATTGGTGCATGTTGCCAGGAGGGACCTGGGAGCTAAAATGCACAGGTACACTTCTAAGCACTGAAGCCCTCTGTGCATCTCAAGTAATATTGGTTAACTTTAAGGCAATGTAATCAATACCATTAATGTAAGAAACCTGGACAAGTAAAACCTACCAGCTAGAATTCTGTAAGATCTCATATTCCTACCTGATTATCAAAGCCTTTCTCTTTATTTTAGGGATTTCCTGTGGTAGGAGGGCTCTCTTGTGTACCACTACTGAAATCATAAATTGACAATCTTTCTGAAAATAAAATAACAAAGACCATTCGGACTAACGCATTTTGCAACTGTTAATATATTAAAAAAAATCAACTTGACTGACAAAGGCAAGCTTTTCCGTTATAAAAGGAAATTAAGTGTATTTATATGTCATCTTATAGCAAACTACACCTCCCAGGCCAAATGTCCCCTGCTATCTATGGTATGGGCACACACTCCTCTGGTTCAGCTGTGTACTGTCCAAGACTGCTTTCCTACAGTGACAGTGGAGTCCAGTAGTTGCCACAAAAATGTACTTAATACCTAGCCTACTATTAAAACAGTTTTCCAAAGCTTTATCTATATCAGCAAAGAAAAAAACTGCAAAGTACTTCTGTGCTCACAATGGCTTTGGTATATGATATCTTTATAACACATGTAAGTTTAAGAACTTGTATAGGTGAGATAGTTTTTATAGGACCAGAAGGCTCTTCAGGAACATCTAGTAAAATGGACCTTTGACTTGCAAACTCAATTCATTCTTGAGGGCTGCTTGTAACTCGAGTTGGTCAAATCAAGGCTCAGGCTCCTCTACACAGCCTTCAAAGTGTCTCTCCTGTATACAGGCAGGTCTCAGTATCCTGAGAGAGACATTGGTCCAGGATTTCTCAATTAACCTCACACGGGAAAGGATGTTGTAATGTTCCTTCCAGAGCTCTTTAAGGGTAAATTTGTACCTGAGACCATCTGAAAGCTCAAGCAGTGAGCATTCTGGTCATATCTCAAGACTTTGGCCATAAATTAAAATGCACATTCTAGTTGTAACCCAAGTTGTTCATATGTTAAGTGGGTTGTAACACAAGTGTCCACTGTTTTTGAAGTTAGGGAAAGGAGAGGTGAGTGGATAAGGCTGAGAGTTTGTAGAGATGCTAGATGAGGTCTGGAGAAATACTTCTTTGGGGAGTTGATCCTGAAGGTATCCATAAAGTGGTCATCCTGACACGGTCAGGATGTGAAGGTGGGGACAGATGGTGCCTGTAATTGTAGGATACCAGATGCATGAAACTTGTGGAAAGGATTCAAGCACAAGGAATAGATGAGTCAAAATGACTATACGCCTCCAGAGGGAGAAGCACAGGTGCAATCCATAAGCATGGCAGTGCAAACAAAGTGTGAGTGATCTGGGTGGGCTCCAGCTGATAAAGCTCAGTCAAAATTTGCAGGGACAACACTAAGAGTGCAAACCCTTTAATATTAAAAACCCATTTTCATGTAAATCTACTTATGTTCTCTTCTCAGATTTACTTTTGGCATTATTTCTGTTTCTTTCATTCCCTAAAAAACATGACTCTTTTTTTTTAAAGGCCTATATTTCTTGGTAAGTAGACCAAGTATGGTTTACTTTGCTTGGCAAAATTGAGTCCTTTTAAGAAGCTAAGGGTAAAACAACCCGCAAACAACCAGCTTCTCAGAAAAGGAAACTATTATATAAGGACATTGTGCGGATTGTTTCTTCAGGATGTGAAAATATACACTTTAATTTCACAAGTTAGTAATTAGTAGAGTAGGATAAAGTCATAATCCAAAACAATAATCTTTATTACCAAAACAGAGATTAAACACAATTAAAATGAACAATATTACCAGCCATAATTGCTAATCAATTAGCTAAGAAGCTGTATTACTGTAATCTTCCTGCTCTCCAATTTGCCCTTCCTATATTTTTTTCACTTTTTATAATATAAGATGGAGACTAGTTAAAAGGATCCATCTGAAAAGTCCCCTTTTTAATTATAGTCTCAGTATCCAGTTACATCATGCTCTGCTGTGAGTGTTTCCACCCACCCGGTGCATGGGAAACGAGCCCCTTACTGGGAAAGTCAAAGCAGGTCCCATCAGGTGTTTCCCAACTGCACCAGTTCAATTATGCACACTAACAAAATCTGTAGTGACATCTAGTTCCCCAACTGCTCTTGTTTTTTCGTATTCAAAACATCCCAGTATAGAGGTCCAGACCAAGCAATACTCGCACGGCCCCACTTTCAAACAGATCAGGCTGTGTGATGTGGGAGGGCCTGAAAATAATGATTTGACATTCATGAAAAACTGTATGGAAGAGTAACCCAGATGCCAAGTAACCAAAAATCCAAGTTATACCCTGTATCGAGTTTGTTTCGAGCATTCTACTTCTTTGAATGTTCAAATGTAAAGGAATTCACAGCAAGATTTTGAAAATCAAGCATCATTGCTTACCTTGTTTTCTATTTTTAAGTGTGGCTACAGATCATTTCTGTCCTGGAGGCCCTGACTCTGCACATCTGTGGGATGGAGATCCACAGCCCAGATATTACCCACCCACAGAAGGCCTAATAGCCACACATGGCCAGTACAAATGCCCTCTGTGGTCTGAATGTCTGTGTTCCCAAAGCTCATATGTTAGAGGACTGGTCCCCTATATGACGTCATTTAGAGGCGAGGGCCTCTGGAATGTGATTAGGGTGTAAGGATGGCTCCCTCAGGAGTAGACTTAATGCCCTTATAAAACTCTCTACAGCTCTCTTCCCTCTTTGCCAAGGGAAAAAACAGCCAGAAGACATCTTTGAACCGGGAACTGGGCACTCTTCCTGGTTCACCAAAGCTGCTGACAGCTTGGACTTCACCCTCCAGAACTGTGAAAAATGAAATCCTTCGTTAATAAGGCACTCTGTTTATGATATTTTGTTATCGTGCCCAGATGGACTATAACAGGATGCCATAGTCCTTGCGGGGGAAAGGTCCTTACTGCACAGTCAGTCACTGAGGAGGGGGGTGCACATGCTTTCAGAGACCCCTTCCTATTGAAAGGTGTTCTGTAAGCCTGTGAAAAATGAATGCAGGTGGGATAAAAGCAGGCTCAGAGCCATGCTTGTCCCCCGCTTCTGGATACCCTTCCTCCTCCAGCTTCAGGGGAAAAGGCATTCAGAGCAGGGCTTCTCTTCCTCCCTAAGCCAGTCGCAGTAGACACAAAGAGACGAGTCCTCTGACCTGGTGGTGTACGGCCTCTCTTTCACCTAACTCTGCAGAAGTGCAGACTTGAGGACCAGACCAGCGGTCAGTGAGGGTGTCCAGGGGCAGATGTCACAGGTGCTAGTGTCCTGTGTTTGGCTGTCAAGCAGCCCCTCTGCACTGTCTATGCTGGCTCCTCTTCCGAACTTGACAACAGGTTTAGGGCAAGGTTCCCACGGTGAGGACTGCCTTCTCCCACCTCCAAGCCCCAGGACGGCACGTCTCTTGCCACAAAAGGAAGTCCTCAAGGACCTTGGGTCCTCACCCACTTGAACTCTCGGGCTGACCAGGTGCACTCTCTATGAGAGTCATGTGAGTTAGAAAGGAGAAACTGAGGCTCGGGAAAGAAAGGGACTTGCCAGAGGCCACACAGCAGGTATGAGGAGAGACAAGGCCTTCGCTTCCTCTTTCTCAGGCATCCCTACAAGACTGCAAGTCACACCGAGTGTTCAGCAAGTGTCCTCTGCTTCTCACTCCCCCTTCTCCACAGACTCCCACTGCCTGTGCTCTGGGCCAAGAGCTTTGCTGCTCCTGGACACATCTGATGACAGTCATATCCACAGGTCCCCGGTGCTCTGTTCCGTGTGTTGGGGCCCCACGGTCAGCCAAGGCGTGCCCAGGAAATCCGTCCTGCCCCAACACAGCAGCCCGGAGCCCCAGTCAGAGCGCTCAGGGGAACCTCCCGACCGACCCATGTGACCAGCAAAGGGTTCAGTGCGTCTCTCTGCCTAAAAGAGAAAAGTTGAGCAGACTGAACAAAAATCACACAGGGTAGAGCTGAGCTACGGGTAATTCTGTTTGGTTGGAGGGCAGAAGCCAAACGGTATTTATTCTGCTCTAAATCTAGCCAGAAAATTCCCTCTCAGGTTCCTGGTGTCTTCCTACTTCGGACACTAGAGGATAGGATACCAAATTCACCACTGGGACACTGATCAGGAATACAGGCAGGCAGTAAGGCATTAAATTTAAGCATGGTCTCCGAAATTCTGAGTGCAGAAGACTTTGGGGGTAAAGTTCATTTGGAACTTTGAATTTTATTTTCAGAGAGGACATTCTATGAGTATTTAAATTCAATTTAGAGTGGAGTAGGGTCCTTAACATTCCTTGCTTACCTTTTCCTATGAGAAGAAAGAAGCAGAATGATTCCTTGGCAGAAAAATAAATACCTGAGGACTGTGAAGGCCTGGCAAGCCTGGCAGAACCAAATAGGATCAAAGGCACAGTGGTCACTGTGTAGTCCCGACAGTTTCTTTCTAATTCCACATCTCTCGAGTCTCCTGGGGTCTCAGAATCGGATATCGAGGTCTCTCCTCTTAGACTTGGGGGAAAATGAATGTGAGACTTACAGAACAAAGGACATGACCTTGACTTCAAAAAGTCCTGAGTGGACCCTCCAGGATCCCCAAGACAACAGACCTGCACTCCTCAGGTTCCTATAGACCAAGGGTTGCCAGGACATTCCTTCCACTCCCGCAGAGTGGCCGGGGTACAGAAGCAGGTGCAAGGTGCATACAAGGAGAGGGACAGGGAGACAGAGGATGGCAAACTTTGCTCATAGATATTCTTCTAGCGATGTAGAATCGGCTGCTTTGTTGTTCCACAATGGATCTTATCTTTCGCGAGGGCTGTGTTCCGGACTATTATTACCCTATATAAAAGGCTCGCCGGCTTTCTTCCCACTTGTTCAGCGGCACGGAGTGGCATAGTGAATTTAATCGAAGACCTAGCTCCTGGGAGAGTCTTCCGAGAGACTCCGGCCCTCCTAATGCTGTTATCTCCCCTTCCTTGTGTTGAGGAAGCATAAAAATCACAAAAAAGTCATTTTGAGTATATTCTTCCCCGATAATTATTGTCAGACTCGGAGATAAGTACCCTACGTGATGTAATGTGTGTTAGCCAGGGGCTCCCTGCATGCAAATCCTGCTGCGGCCTCGGGCCAGACAATGGTCGCCCCACATCACTGGGGCCTCTGCATTTTGCCTGAGACAAGAGAGTGCTTTGATCTTTTTGTGTTTTGATAAGGCACAACCTGGGGGCCTTTATCTCGACTGTTATATTTAAAGATGACATTCTAGCCCTGTCTTCTTGCCTATTGTTTTGACCCTGATTATCTCCAAATGTTGTTGTTTAGTCAAACTCACCAGCTTAATGAAAGGCCTGCTCCCAATTTAAGGAAAATTATTTAAATGCAGAGTATCCTATACACTGTGGTTTCAAAAAGAACTAGGTGGTTAATCAAAAGTTAATTGTATAATTCTCATGCAGATTAGGGCCTCTTGCAAATGAATCCCAGGTCGTGATTATTAAAAAAAAAAAAAAAGAAAGAAAGTGCTGGAGCAATGCACAGGGGCCTACAGTCTGGTAAACAATCAGCCCCAGCTTAATTTGTGGTAAACAAAGTGATGATACACTAGGGGTCTCCAAAGGAGAAAAAAGGTGAAAATAAATTAAAGCACAACATACAGATATGATCTTTTTGTTTGAGGCCATCTTTCAAAAACATAAGCTAAATGAATAAAAAGCAACCCATTAATATTTACCGGAAGCTAAGAATGGTACAAAGACTAGCAAGACCATAATTATACTGCAATTTTAGGTGGGGTCCAGGGACAGCAGATGGCCACTCTCCTCTGACACAGTGACTTCTCTGGCCTTGTGGGAAGTGATACAATGCCGCTCCCATTGCAGAGGTCTAGAGGCACACCTGACTTCCTTGCTTTGTCTTCCGAGTGAGTGTCAAATGCCTGCCTTCCTGCCTGCCTGCCTGGGGATGGCTAGTTGTGAATAGTTTGCATTGGATCAGAAATTAGCAGCAGGGACCTGCTACAGGCTCCCAGAAGGTGGGGGTGGGGGTATTTGCAAGCAGACTTAAATCTCCCTAGAATGTAGAAAAAGAAGAGGAGAGATTGGATCATAACCCCTTCCCCCAACAAGCACTTTCTCCCAGTCTCAGGCCTGGTGCAGTCACAGACCTGACCTAGTGCAATGACCTCAGCCTCTTCTTCATTTTTAGCAGATCGAGTGCTATTCCATCAACCTCCAGGGGAGCCAAGCCTCGGATGATCTCTCCATTGCTTGAGGTGGGGACGCGGTGAGAGACAAGTCAGACCAAGCTCTCTGCGCACAGGACAGTATTCAAAAAGCTGCAGCCTTTCCTCTGGTGCTTTCATATAGCAAGATTTGAAGACAGAGCCCCAGAACAGATCAGAGGCCTGATTTGCCAAGATAAGTTACAGAAATCCGCTGTGCGTCTGTGCATTCCGGTAGTTCTCCTGACATGCTGCATTAATTCATAAGTTTCCCAGCTCCCAAATTCTGGGCCGAATATTAAAAGCCTGAAATAAGTCTTGCTCTCCTACCATTCACCTATGTCCCTACTTGGGGGAAATAATACTAAAAACTATGAATAGAGAGGAGGTATGCACCATGCAGGGCTCACTCGAAGCAGCTCATTTTTCCAACCCTCCCCACCACCACCTCAAGGAAAGTCTTCTATCCCCTCCCACCCACCCAGCTGGCCCATCACAGAGCCGTCGCTTCCAGCCCAGGAACCTGTAGTCCCTCTTATTTCTACAACCAGCACAGAAAGTAGGACAAGACCCTGGGAAACCGTTCACTGGTGTCTCTCGTAGCAAACCACCTGTCTAGGGATTGGGATTTAGACAAATCCATGAGCTACAGGCACAGCTTGTCCCACCCCACCATAGACAGGGCAGCTGAGCTCTGGTTAAGTGCACTTTGCCTTTCCTTCCCTCCTCGATGTCTGCCACACCTTCGCCATCCCTTCATAAGCTCCTTCTCTGCCTGCAAGCTACTGCCCCAGAAGGATGTTTTACTCCATGGGGATAGGTAGATGTGGCAAATGCTGGGGCAGGACAGAAGGGGCAGAAATGAAAGCATCCTTCCAAGTCTTCATCAGGGAACCTAACCACCTTCCTTTCAATTACCATACCAAAGCCAGCCCCCATCACCAACGAGATGCAAAGGTCTCCGAGGCACAGCCTCAGATGGCACCACGTAACTGCCTCGCCATTCACTGCGAGGCTGCATGGATCCAAATGCACTGCATCCTGGGAAATAGCTGGCCCCCGCTAAAATAATGGAAGCCCCTAAGCCACTTTGCTCCTCTCAGGCAGTAGCACACAGCTGTTAGCTCATGCAGAGCAAATCACTGCATCTTAATGATAAACAGAAGAACCGATTCATAAATGAGAATGTGGATGGCAAAATCACTAGGCAGTGCCAAGATTTTATTGTTCAGGACCTTCACATCCACCCAATCACACTACCTCGACTACCTCATACGTCTTAATAAATCTTACATTAAGAGAAACCTTTGAAACTAAATTGCCCAGTAATGTGCATTTTCCAATCAAAACACACGGGAGTCTTTAAATATTTACCACACATAAATAAAGCATGTTATCTATCTGGTGCTTTTTATCGGGTATACAGGCCACATATCTACTGAGGCCAAACATCAATACTGATGTATGAATAATAATATTAACCATAGAAATATAAAGCGTGGAGAAAGGTCTAATCACATGAGCCCACGGTTCCTTCGAAAGAAACAATTCTCAGGGCCAATTCTGAAGGCAGAATATTTGTCACCATTTACCCTAGGATGCAAGTGGCCCATCTCACTGAGCATGAGGGGCTGTGGATTGACGTAAAGAATGCGCAAGCAGGAATGGAGAGCGGTGGACCCTTGAGAGGTACCTGCTTCCGGCCAAGGCATGTGGGAGCTCCCACAACCTGCAACCACAGCACAGTCGGCCGCCACCCTCGAAGCTGTCTGGGCCACACCGAGGCCCTGGGGCTGGGAAGGCCTGGGGAACTAAGGTGAAGGTGCTTTTGTTTTCCTGTGAGGGCCAGGAGGATTCCAGGTAGCATTTCTTAGTGTTCTGGTGCAGTTGCCCTTCTCCCAAGGCTACTGTGGCCTGAGTGTGGGATTTCACAGGGAGTGGAGTCTCTAGAGGCCCTGACTCTGGTGGGGGTGCTCTGGGGAGGTGTGGACTCAGCAAAGGGCCTAGAGGGTGAGGTGATGGAGAAATGGAAGCAGGAAGGCATCAGTCAGCTGGGCAGGGCTGCCCGGGGAGGGGTGAGGAACAGGAGTGCACAGGACCAAATATCTGACTGTGGGAAATCTCAAATCATGAAGTCACTATAAACCTGGTGAAGTGGTATCACTGTGGCTAAACGTGGAAATTATCCATTAAAATGCCTTGTGGGGGGGTCGGGCCACAATGCAGGGTGCTGTTGACTCCCCCCTGGCTAGGATGAAAGACAGGAAAAATTCACCACCGCCATCAACACCACGGGTGAGCCAGGGGACTCCATAGCCGTGCAAGGGGAATTACAGAACAGCCCATGAGACGTAAGTCAGGGAAGGAGACTGAAAATGCACTCTTTGCTAGGCCATTCTGATGCTGACAAAAAAAAAAAGCAGCACAACCTTGCCTTCCTTTGCACGTGAGGAAACTGAGGCACGGAAGAGCCTCGCTAGGGTAAGTGGCAGAACAAAAGTTCTCACCCGGAAACCCCCTCCGGTCCCGCATTCTCTCCACAGCTCTACTATCGCGAGAATGTACACAGCATACTGGAGGCGACCATGCGCTCCTCATTTGTGGGCTGGCCAGCTGGCCTGCTGGAGGCTCTGAGTGGAGGGACACACAGGCCCTCCCAGCTAGGCTCTGCTCTGAAGCAGCTGCGCCAGGTGGCCATAGCTGTCCTCTGAAAGCAAACCACTGTGGCCACATCCACCCCAGGATTCCAGGCCACAGTGTGAGCAATGGCAGAAAGCTAACCAGCTATGGAGGGTGCTAGAGTAGGAGGGGCACTTTGCCTCTGCCACCTTGACAAAGCCGGGCCGACCCCAGTGTGGCTAAGATCCCAGAAGCTGGGCCACACGAGGGTGTCCTCATTATGTGCTTGGGAAGTGGACCCGAGAAGGAGTGCCTCTCTTTGGGAGGGAGGATAGAGACCAGCGGGGCCTTGCTCACATTTGGTTTTGAAGCAGGTGGGAACGTCCCGCCGTCCCACCAGCCTGAGCGCCAGAGAAGCGTGCTACACGCCCTCTGGTGGCCAGTTTTGGAACAGACATTCCCGGCTTGGACCTAACTCCCCATCAATCAAATGGAGCAAGGTCAAATGGAATGTATTTTTAAATGTCTCTTCTGGGTTACTATGGCAACTGGAGAAATTGTGAAACACAAAGTATGATTAAGCTACTCATTATTCCATATTAATTTAGGAAAGAAAACAACTTCATTTCCACGTTTTCACACCCCTGCTTTCTGTTACACATATTTTTAGCGCAGCTTCTCCCACAACTGGAGGTCTCAGTAGAATTCTGAGGTGAGCGTGAGGACCAGACATTTTGAGGTGTGATAAAGTGGTCGTGAAGAGAGCCTACCTCCTTACTGCTCACGTCCCCAAAAACATTTTGTGTGGTTTCCTTCAAGGAAAGGCTTTGGAGCTGGATCTGCCTGCCCACTCTTGGCCCAGCCATCTGCTGCTGGCCTCAGAGCTTGGACCGAGCCCTGCAGCCCTCATTGCTACAAGTCCTCACAGGCAGAAGGTGAGAAACACCACACAGGGCTCTGGGGACAATGGATGAAAGACACTTTGTAAAATAAATTTTTAATTAAAATGTTTGTTTAGAAGCGTTTTGTGGAAAAGCAACTCGTAGTACAGAGGACACACTTACCCAGTGTCCCTCTGGCTCTCACGTGGGTGTGGTATGTTCAGCACAGCTGATCAGCCAAACTGAGGCGGTGCCATTAACCAAGACCACGCTTCGTTCATCTCTTCTAGCCTTTTCCTGATGACCTTTCTCTGTCCCAGAGTCCCACATTGCTTTTAGTGAAAGTTTTGTGGGGGACTGGTCAGAAATCTCACAGATGTCTCTTCATTTGGGCTTGTTTGGTATTTTCCTCATTATTTAGAGTGGAGCTATGGCTTTGGGGTAGCGGTCTCAGGACATCACATCAACAGTACACACAGGCAAGGTGATTGATGACTTGTTGACCTTGATCAGCTGGTAGACAGAGGATTTTTCCATTATGACGTTTCCTTTTCCTCCCCTCCACTTTGTGCTCATAGAAGGAAGTTACTGTGTGTCATCCACATGTAGGAAATGAGTACACTCCATTTCCTTAGGGGAAGAATATCTACATAAATGATTGGAGTTCTTCTGCATGAAAATCTTGTCTCTCCTCCCATACTCATTTACTTAGTGAATTTTTTGTTTTGGTTTGTTTTGTTTTTGTTTGTTTGTTTGTTTTGCATTTTTTGAGACAGGGTCTCACTATGTAGTTCAGACTGACCTGGAACTCACTATGTAGCCCAGGCTGGTCTCAAACTCACAGCAATCCTCAGGTCTCACTATGTTGCAGACTGACCTGGAACTCACTATGTAGCCCAGGCTGGTCTCAAACTCACAGCAATCCTCCTGCCTCGCCTCCCAAGAGCTGGGATTAAAGTCATGTGCCACCACACCATGCCTGGCTAGTGAATTGTTTATTTACTTCAGTATGGACTCATAGATCTTTCTTTTATATTTTGAGTGATAACCCAATACATTATTTGCTACTGACTCTGGCCATCGGAAGCTCTATTGTTTGGTCCCCATGTCCCTTTAACATGCCCTTTTAGTTTGCTTTTTAAGCAATGTGTGACTCTCTAACACTACAAGATATTCTAGGCTTACTTCTTTCTCAGCCCTGCAATTACCCACTCCTCCAAAGAGCTGCTCCTTTGATGAGAGAATAGTGTTAAAAACTAAGATCTGGTCACCAGGCATGCTTGTTGCTAGTGGGGATCATCACTTCTAGGGGCACTTTAAAGAAGGGAGCATACAGTAACTGCTCAGTGATTGCTGGCCATTAACATTATTGCACAACAGACATTCTGCTAAGCTCATGGACATACCAGCATGTGGTATCCATCCTAAGTGAACACACAGTTCAGGCAAAGATACATTTGTGGAAAATTATGCTGCCTGTGAGAAGGGCTTTGGTGGATACCCAGAGTGTTGCAGGTTATAACAAAGTGGCATTAAAAATGATGCCACACACAGTTTGTAATAGCTAAAACTTGGAAACAGCCAAATTGCCCGTCAACTGGACACTAGATAAAGAAGATGTGTTTTTTTTTTATAAAATGGAGTACTACTCAGCCATAAAGAATGAGAAACTAGAGGCATTTAGCTAAGTGGATACACATTGAAGTCATACTCTTAAGTGAAATTAATAGGACACACATGTGTAAATACCAAATAGTTTCTCTGGTGTGATAAACTAAAAGTGTAAATAAGAATCAAAATGTATAATCTAGGGCTGAGGATTTAGCTCAGTGGCTTTGCCACTTGCCTTGCAAGCACAAGGACCCAAGTTCAATCCCAGTACCAAAAAAAAAAAAAGCATTGTATAAAATGTATAACTGACATTATGTAATAGGAAAAAAAGTCTAAAGGTGTAGGGGAAGTGGGAGAGGTAGGGGAAGTGAGAGAGGTAGAGGAAAGGTAAGGAGGGAAAAGAAAAAATAGGAGAAAAAGAAAAGCTGGAAACAAAGTCTTTGTAAATAGGGAAGGGTGAAGGAAGGGCAGGGAAAAAAAATAAGAACCAAGATACGTCATGTAGAGGTACAAGATCCCAATGATGAATGCAACTGTACTGTATACCTAAAATGGACCACTAATGAAAAAAAATGATGCCTCAGAGCACAGAGAACAAAGAATGTAAATTATCATCCACTGTATCCTTGCGTGAAAAAAGCAAGCTGAATAATAGCATGCATATACAACTCCACCCTTGTTTGTGTGTGTGTGCATGTGTTTCAGCAGATTTATATTTTGTTATTGTATGCAGTGCTCTGTGGAATTAGTTCACAGACTAGCCAGAAAGAAGTGTAGGTACAGGACTATTAAGCAGTGCTATTACAGGTAATTGTATTTATTTGTATTTACGGAAATTTTCTCAAATAGATTCATTGTGATGTTTAATAACTTGAAGTGCTTAGGAGCTAAGGGAAGAAACATACTAGTTTGTCCTGGGATGTTCACAAGTTCCACAGTTCCTTCTCATGGGAGAAGCCCTGATCCTGAGTACTGATGAGTCAGAGTCCTAGCTATTTCCCCAACCCACCTATTGCTGCGCACTGGCACTGGGGAGTAGTTGGGCCAGTGGTCTTTGGAGGCTGACAGACACCTGGGGGGGATTGGTGACATTCTGTGAGTACTGGCATTGTTGCTATTTTGTTCACTGCTGTCTGCAGGGCACAGAGTAGACGCTCAATACATTTATTTAGGTGAATTTATTGAGAACCACTAAAATGCTGGTGCTTACAATGTCATAGTCACAAATATAAATTTTGCTTTGAGACCTAGAAAGCTGTTCTCACTCCTTTTCATTTCTCAGTCACTTTTCATTTATCAGCATGCAAGTCAGCTTGTCTGTTCTATTCGGCCTCCTTATAGGCCTCACCCCGTCCCACTCTAAATTATCAGTGGCTTTTGCACAGTTCTTATGCCCTCTGTAAAGCCCAGTGGTGCTCACGGAACAGCTTCCTGTGCTTGCTGCCTCTTCCATTTTCTTTCATGCTATCCATGCACTTGGAGAGAAAAAGCATGAGACCGCCTCTCCTCACCAACCACAAGGGACTGCCTGAGAGAGCCCAGGCCCGGAAATAAGGTCCTCCCGGCTCAGGTTGACCAGCAGCTTTGTGCTCTGGCCCGTTTCAGGGCACTAACCTGCGGGCTGGCTGACACAGGAGCCAGGCCGAGATAGCAGTCAGGTGGCAGGTAGAGGAGCAGAGCAGGAGAGTCTAGCAGGAGGGGCCCAGGGTATGAGGACTACAAGGTTGTCCTGAACTGGGCTGGGGTTCAGGACAGATCTGATCCCCAGAGGAAAGAAAAATCATCAGGGCCACTCACACAGGCACCAGATAGAAGAGCAAAAATCACCCCTTGGCCTACAGAGAGATCAGGATGAGCCCCCACCTGCCACAAAAAGGGTCGGCACTGAGATGAGACTGGAGGGCAGCTGGCCGGGGAAGGCCCCGAGTTGACTTACATGGTGCCAAAGGACAGCTGTGGAACGCTGTGCCTGTGCACCTTTGGGCCAAGTGCCAGAGTGTGAGGAAGACACTGCTCTGAGCCCTGCTCTTCTGCAGGAAATTTTGACATGAACAGAAAAACATTTCAGACTTGTCGTTTTTATCTACCTCCTTGTCTTCTCACCTTGTTTCTTTGGGTCCCACAGAGAGCCCTTTACATCTACAGTACACCAGTAAGACAGAATTCTCAGTGCCACATAACAATTGCTGGCATTTGTTGTTCATGGGACCCCAGAACAAATGGAAGCTGCCTGGCCTGGTAAAAGATGCAGCATCACCTTCTGGTCCTTTCCAGGAATCCTGATCAAGGAACTGCCTGACCCCTGAGGCCAGCGACCCTCAGTTCAAACCACCCACTGCCTGAGGCCAGCTTCCCTCATTGTTCCCAAGCCCATCGTGTGAGTTGTGTGAACAAGGGATAATTTATTTTACAGTCACCATGTTAACTTTCTCTGATTGCTAAAGACAGTCATTATCATGTTTGTAGCAAATATTTTCATACTTTGATTTTCACTCTAATTTTGCTGGTTTTACTTGAGTCATAAAAGGTTTTAAAAGTTTGTGGCTAAATCTATTGATTATTATGATGCATACAAATTATGGTTTCATAGAAATTTAACTCATCTATATTAAAGTTCCATTCCCTCCCTCACACCATATACCATACATTTTAAGGCAATTAATAACTTAAATTTTGAAATCCTAATAAATGTGTGTGAAATAGAAAGACAAAGAAACATCTACACTGATTGGATGAGGAAAGTCCTTTTGGAATAAGTAGCATTTAAAATAAATAAAAACTCAAATAGAAAATCTGATAGATTTGACCACATAATCCTCTGAATTGTTTATTCTTATATCTCCAACAATGAGTTAACATCTGTTCTGTGCGAAGCATCTTTACAAATCAACAAAAAAAGAGATATGTGTAAATAATGTATCAAACAACTCATATAAGGAATTTAACTGACCAAAAACATTCAGTTGCATGAGTTAATTAGGAAAAAGGCAAATTAAAATAGAACTGTATTGGCATGGACAAGTTAGCATTTTTCTATCAGTTGAAAATATATTTTGTGGGTAACAATACAAAGGAACAACAGGTACACTTACATAATGTTGATGGCAATTTAAATCAATTTCATCTTTTTAGAGGCATTAGTGATAGCTGTTAATAATTTAAATGCATACTTCATTTGGCCTGGCAATTACAGAGTTAGAAATTATTCTTTCCTGTTTTGTTTTGTGTGTGTGTGTGTGTGTGTGTGTGTGTGTGTGTGTGTGTGTATTACTGAGGATTGAACCCAGGGCCTTCACACTGAGCTACATCCCCAGCTTTGTATTTTTTTATTTTGAGACAGAGTCATGCTAAGTGATTAAGTTGCCTTGGCTGACCTCAACCTTGCAATGCTCCTGCCTTAGGCTCCTGGAAATTGTTCCTATTGAAATGTTTCCATGTTAAAAAAAGATAGGTAGATAGATAGATAGATAGATAGATAGGTATCTCAAAATAAAATGCTCAGTGCAGCACTGTTTGTAATTTTAAAGCATGGGAATAATCTAAATGTACATTAATAGTAGTGATTATAAAAGTTTAAATACTGCATACTATTGGAAGTTGTGCCATAAGTAAAAGGAGTAGAAGCTGGGCATGGTGGTGCACACCTGTAATCCCAGCATTTGGGAGGCTGAGGCAAGAGGATCACTGTGAGTTCGAGATCAGTCTGGGCTACACAGTGGGTTCCAGGTCAGTCTCACTACATAGTGAGACCCTGTCTCAAAACAACAACAACAACAAATAAAAGGACTAGAGATACCCACACCTTCTGAAAAAGAAATGTATGCTCACAAAGTTACTGAGTGCGGGCAGGAAGGGGAAGGAGGAAGAAGGAAGAGAAACTAATTAGTTGTCGAATAATATCTATTGATAATTACACTTTTTAAAAAATCTATTCGTACCTCATTTTCTCTTTCCATGTTAGTTAATGAAAACTATAATGGTATAAATTTAGCTCTGCCTTCTGCTTTGGAAAACCAAGGCATAAGAGTCTCATTTCAAATATTTTTTAACATTTTCCTCATTAGCTGCATTTTATTTTCTCTTTGACAATTATTATTGAAGAACGATTTTCAATGTTCTCATTAATAAATTGAAATTTTTTTGTGCAAACATAGATTCATAATTTCTGGTTTTCTTCAAAAACCAAGTACAGAATATCATTTGGTCAGTTTCTCCTTCTGGGAACATTACAGATTTCTTCTCAGTGGTGTTGTGTGACATCGTTCGTGTTCAACAAACCCTTGGATATAGGGTGTGCCTTGTATCAGTTGCAGGGACACCTGTGTCACTGAGCCATATCCATTACATTATCTGAATCTTCTTCATCTTACTTGGTTTCTTTCCTATTTGTTCTACCATAGGCCCCTGACCACAAAGCAGAGTACAATTCTCCCATGACTGTTGTGTTCTTGTTTCTCATGTTCTCCTACTCTGATTGAGAATGTCTCACACCTGCTGCATCAAGACCACTGTCATCCACAACTTGGGATGGGAGCGTCAGATGTCTAAACTTCTACCTGCTTGTTACCAGACATATGTTGGGAAGAAGCTTTTCCTTTAAGACTTCCTGGAGGCTGATGCTGCAGAGATGTTTAAATGGCCTAAGATGTTTCATCTTTATTTCCTGCTTCCTGGATAGGGGAAGTCCTGCCAGCCTTTGGCACATATGAAGCCCATGCATGCAGTCCCAGCTTGTTTTCTGTCTCTCTGGCTGCAGCACTGGGGCCTCTAGGCTCCTGTCCAAGTGACTGGGCATTAACCCGCCAAACTGCTACTGGGAGGTGCCGAGCACATGTTTTGGGGGTCACCCAGAAGACTTGAGATGAATGCAGTCTACCTTCCACCTCAGACCACGAAGAACCTGGCAGAAGGATCAATGAACATAGATGTTTCCATCTCTCTGTTCATCTCTGCATCTGCAAAGGTTTTCCTTGGGGGAACGATACATCTAGAATGCAATGGATCTGCGCTTCCCTTCCATGTGCCTAAGCCAGGAAGGGCTGTCTGTCAGGATGAAGAGCCTTATATTAAGCAGAGAGCATTTAAACCTGAATTTCTCTGGATGCCATGTTGGAGGATCCTATGCTGGCTGATCAATAAAGGCTCTGCACCCTAAATCTGAGTCCTGATAGTACAGGAAAGAGGGCAAGATAGAATGCCCACATATATGTTTCTTAGCTCATCTCCACTGACAGCACAACTGTGAAAATCCTCATACATCAAAGTATGAGAGGTAGATGTGTGCTATCAGGTTCTGTGGATGACACAGTAGTGAAAAGTCGCCCTCACATACAGTAGGAATTCAAATGGAGCCGGAATATGGCATAAGGTAACAAGACTTCCTGTGTACCTTCTGCTCCAGCAATCCAGTTTCTGGAATCTATCGTAAGGATACACCTGCAACAACATGAAAATAGAAATGCACAGGCTATTTGTTGCAGCATTAAATTGCAAAATATTGGAAACATCTTACTGGCTATATTGAAGAGGGTGGTTGAATTCTTCCTCATCTGTGTCACGGAGCACTGTGTTATCTATACTAAGAAAGAGGAAGTTCCCTGTGAACTGTTAGTGATCTTTGAGATATACTGTCAACTGAAAAAGAATGTGCAAAACGTATGTATATTTTGTGCAGGGGGAAAAAAGCAATAAGATATACCCTTATCTACTCTTTTGTACAAAAAAGAATCAGAAAGGATAAGCCAGAAATCAAGGGCACTGGCACCTACAAGGGAAAGGAAGGAAGGGGGAGATGGAAATAAATGCAAGGGAAAAGGACTATCCCTGAGGATAACATTTGTAGAGGTCCAGATTTTAGAACAGCACTCATCCACATATTCAGAAAAAGTTAATAAGAAAGGGGATAAAAACACAAAATGGAATACAAACAAACAAACAAAAAAGATGAGCTTAAATGCATTCCAAGTAAATAATCATCCAAAGAAAGGAAAAGAAGGAACTAACCCAAGTAACTTTTGAACATTGTGTTGGGTTCACACTTTTTTTAGGCACTTTAAGCTAAAAACAAAACAGAACAAAAAGTCATAAGAAGAAAACAATTGAATTCTAATTAATCGACTTGTTTTTCACATGGTATGAATTAGCAATTTTAAAAGTTGTTTATTTATATTTTAGGATTGAGCAAATAGGTAAACATATAGCAAATAATGAGAGCCAGGTTATTCCCTGTTGGAAAATAGAGCTCAAAAGTGGAAAGTAGGAGGCTTAGAATGAATCCTGTGGGGTTGAATGGGAATTGAGGATTGTCACTTTTGTTAGATGGATAGAAAATAGATGGTATAGGTAGACAGACTGATTAAATAGATAGATGATAGATAGATAGATAGATAGATAGATAGATAGATAGATAGATATGCACACATCTATTTCCCATCTCTATCTGCTCACCAGAGGATTTAAGAAAAAGTCATTGCGATAGGTACACTCAGAACCCAGATCTTCATTTTTACCTACTCTCCTATCAAATGAGTGAGATCTTTTAGGAGAAATGTCTGGTTTCCAGGCTAGTGAGAAAAAGGATAAGGTAAGACTGAAATATCATGTTGTACCAGAAATTAAGGAAGTAGTCATAGAATGAATGGAGAATATCAAAATGGAGCTAGCTTTAAGGGATCCCAGTGGCCAAATACAGTACAACTTGGGCACAAAGAAATAATGATAGCAATATATTATAGCCCATAGAAAACCCTAAGAATCCATGCATCAATACAGATACAAATACATTAGAACACAATAAAGAAGACACTGTCTCCTGGTGGTAGAATTCTAACTAAGTATAGCAGGAATGGTACATAGGATTTTTTTAAATTACACACTGGGCAACCTGCATAATAATAGTTTCAAACAAGCAGATTCTGTGGGTACTCAAACTAGTGGGTGATAATTTCATAAGAAAAAGATAATTTTGGAATTTCAGTGAATCCTCAAGATATGTAATAATTAGAAAGAGCTAAACAAAAATAACTACAATAAAGAAATCTGGCAGTTGCTACCCTAACCAGGTGGAAGATCCCATCACCATTAGCAGGACAAAGGGACATCATTTCCTCCTGATATGATGCCCCAGAAGAAGGCATCACTTCCCATCCCAGTGTGCTCATCAGAGATACATGGCCTGAACTTAGATGCAAGGCAGCAGAAGACACACCCAGACAGGGGACACTGTATAAGCTCCTGGTCTGTACTCCTCAAACTAATGACCATAAAAGTCAGAGGAAGCCAAAGACAGATCTAGGTTAAAGAAGGCCACAGAGACGGGACAACTAAATACAGTGTATGCTCATGCAGTGGGGAGAGAAACAGTTTGTGGTAGAGGACAATGCCAGGTGAATGGGTGAAGTCTGAGCTAAGTCTACTGTAGATTTGATAATATTATTGCACCAGTGCTAATTTCCTTATTTTGATCATTGCATCAAGGGTATATAAGGGATGTTCTTGTCTTTCATAAAATACATACATTGAAGTATTTAGAAATAAAAGTATCATGTTTGCAAATCCTCAAGTGGTAAAAACAGTAATACTTCCATGTAGAGAAAAAAGGAAATAATAAGCCAATGTGCTAAAATTTTAACATTTGAAGAGTCTTGATAAAGGAATCCTTGCATTACCTTTGCAACTTTTCTATGGGTTTGAAATTACACCAAAAAGGAAAATTGTCTTTTAATGCAAATATGTTTACATATAACAAGTTCCTTGGAACTAGCATTACTCAGGTTTCTAAGCTAACTACTAAAAATAAGCCGGCCCTTTTTATGGGGACTGCCTGAGTTATAGGAGCCATAGGGGCCTCTGTTCCCTAGAAAGCCCTCATTAGAATCTTCTAGAACTTCCAAATAATGTCTGGCCTTCCTTCTGTGATACTCAGACATGCTCTTTGTGGGACTGACTGGGTATTAATCATGCAAATACAAGAAACTTCCTATAACAGAAAGAAAGAAAGTACAACATGCACCAAGCTAAATATTTCATCCTCCTAATTCCCAATTCAGAAGTCTGCCTTCCGTACTAGAGCATTTCCAGTCCTCACTGTGGACATTCTGAGCTGATAATTCTTGAGGGGAAGGAGGGAGGGGCCATCCTGAGTGTTGTATGATACTTAGCAGCATCTCCAGCCTCACACCCTAGGTGCCAGTAGAGCCAAAGTCTACCTGAATGAGAAACACTACTGAAGAGTCATCAACTCAGCAATTTGACAAGTATAAATCCAAATTCATTTCACTTTTGGAAATGTTTCCCAAGTACTCAAATCTATTTTGGCGTTCTAACTCATATTAAGGAAAAGCTAGATGGTAGCAGCCAGAATTTTTAGATATGGCTTTGGTTTTCTTGTTTCTTTGGTTAGTTGATTGGTTAGTTGGTTTTTGTTTTTTGTAACATTCATCCAAAACTCCCTATATATGAATGAATGAATGAATTAATTAATTAATTTCCTACTTCCAGGGGAAATGAGAAGTCTGTTCATCCTACTTACCTAGAACCCATCTAGCCAAACTCAAGAAATCCCACAGCCATTCAGACAGCACAGAATGACAGCCCAAGAAAAGTTGGTGTTTATGCAGTAACAAGCAAACATGTCCCAAACTAGCATTGTTTTTAAAGGGCACAGCAATTTGGGACAGTTAATTAATCTCATGAAGACAGGCCCAGTTCTGTAACTCCTGATCTCCCAATTGAGACAAGACAGTACGATGGCCAGCTAGAGTAGACGATCCAGGGCATGGCCTCAGCAACCTGTTAAAGCCAGGAGTTTTGCACAGTGGGTTACTGGGGCCCTTTGCATTGCCCCTTCTGTCATGGGTAAATAGGGTGGCAGCTCTCAGGCTGGATCCTCCAGAGTGTGATCACCTATGAACTGCTGGCAACTCTACTCACCACGCCCAGCCACTATTCACCTTGATGACACATCCACTCCATAGATAAACAAGCACAGTAGACTTGACCTTGGAGTTTCTAAGTTCCATAGTCAGTGTTCTTGTTCCTGGGAGTTCTACGGACTCTGGCTTTGGAGAAGAGACTCCAATAGCATTTTAGTTGCTCCCTACCACATGACATATTACAAGATCTGTTCTAGCTTGGAGGACTCAACATGTGTTCTCAACCTTTCTAGAAAACAATCAAGAATTACATGTATTTCGAATACTTGCCCACATCTCCCTACACAGCAAGCCCTTATAAAGTTCCTGGAGTATGGTTGGCCCTGAGAGGCACTGATGCCTGAGTAGCAAAGCCCATAATGCTAACAAAAACAACCAAATGTCACACCTACATGTGAAACACAACATAAACAGACACCCACTCTTCATAAACACATCCAATTAGCCATTGAGATCAGACGGTGCCAAACCATCTCTTAACCCTCTAGGACAAAACAACTAGCTAAGCTATTGTCATTTGCAAAGATATAAATGCATTTTCCAAGAATCGGTGTTAGTTTAAAGTAGAGGTGGGCAAATTTTCTTTGCCAAGGGCCAAAGAGTAAATATTTTCAACTTTACAAGCCATTAGGATGTCTATCCAACAACTTAACTCTACACTATAACGTGAAAGTGGTCATTGACAGTGTATAGATAAATGGGTCTCATGCTCACAAATACTATTCTTCTGACTTTTCCCCCGATGACTTGAAAACCATCCTTAGGTCACAGGCAGTACAAAGACAGACAGAAGGCTGTCTTTGGCCCCTGGGCAATAGTTTCCTAGACTCTGGCTTAAAGAAAGAACATGCTAATCTTGACATAGCTGGGAGAGATCTTGGACATCAGCTCAAGTTAAAAATGAAGAAGAAGGGATAGCATAGAAAAAGGAGCAACTCTCTCTATTGCCATCATACAGTAGGATTGCAAATGAAACATTTCATGTATATGCAACAAGAAAATCAGAAAATACTCAAGGTCATCATGCCTAACTTGCCCATGATTGCTCAGATCAATTGGAACAAGCCACCTCCCTATTCCCAAGAGTATCGGTCACTCAGGTGCTCTCTGAGCAGATTAATTGGCTTTATCCAGAAAATGCACATGTAAGCCCCTTTCTGCACAAGTGCTGGGCTGGATTCTGTTGGAAGAATCTCACATCTGATCCTTTTAGGAGGGAAGGGGGAAGTTACATAGAAAGAATGTTGAGAAATTAACTGTCAAAAAGATCCATATACAATGAGTAGGAAATATATACAACTTGACTGACAAACAAAAGATTGACTGATGGAGTTAAAGATAATCTGGCCAAGGGCTTTTGTGGCATGGCTCAAGAGACTGTTTTAAAAGACCAAGAGGCTTTTGAGGATGCCGGAGCTGAAAGGTTACAGGGGAGACAGGTAGGGTTGCCACCATGTTTGGCTACTAGCAGAGAAAACCAGGGGTGAGAGGAATGGGACACAAGACTGAGTGGTCCTCTAAAAGCTAGAACAAGGAAGTGACAAACTTTTGGTTTCCAGAAGGCTCCCAGCTCCAATCTACAGGAAGCCCAGACCTTCTCTTCCTAATCCTGGTGAGATCACCTGGCTTCTCACTCTCATTTTCCCCTGTGCTAACTTGAGCAGTTTGTCTCACATACCCAAAGTCTTCATTAAAACAAATCCTTTTAAAAAGTCAAAACAGGAAAATACCCAATAGAAAAACAGACAAAAGACTGAATGTGTAATTCACAAAACAACACACTCAGCCAAAAAAAAAAGTTCTTCCCCACTTGTAATCCAGGAAATGAAATTTTGGCAATGATTCAAAAATTTGTAGTAACTAGGAAAATGTCAGTCATCTGTCATGGAAATGCAATGTAGTATTCTTTCTAAAAAGCAATTTGGCAGCATATTCATAAATCCTTAAGGTTTTTCTCATCTTTGGCCCATCAAATTCACTTCTGAAAATTTCTCCCAAGGACATAATAGAGCAGTTCTAAATTGATGATACTCCTATGAGTCAAACCTAAGCTGAAAAAAAATACAAACCCTTAAGTACTTGAAAAGGTTACCATTGCAAGGGTTGCTTAGGAAAGATATACTTCAGAAGCAACATATTATTCAGGAATAAGGAATTGGTTAAATGATTTATGAGATAAATAGCACTATTATGCTGTCACTGAAACAATGTTTAAGAAAAACATGGCTAATGTTAGTTTTTAGATAAATGCTGTACATATGAGAGTTTGTATATACTTCTATATGTAACTATGACCCTTATTTTTTATAAAACTCCAGAATACATTATACATACTCTGATGTATATTATTAATAGTGATTTTCAGTGAATAGTGAAGTAGACATTTTTGTTGTTTCTTGTTTTTTTCTAAATTTTGTATTCTCTAATAAACATGTAATACTTTTATAATCAGAAGTTGTTTTCCTAAGAAATGAAAATTAAGAGGTTAAACCATTCAGTTGACTGCAAAGGCAGATAAGCAATCCTGGCTCCCTCCCTTTCCTTGAATCTCCTGTACCCAGTACCGGGTTCCTAATTGAGCTGAACACTTCTGAGACTCATCCCTCCTTCTCTACCCTCACCTTTCCTGCTCCTCTCCAAGCCTTGCCATCACTTGTCAACACTACGACACACTGGATCCAGTCTGTTCCCTTCCCTTCCCAAGCCATTGCCTACCCTGCAGCTAGAGGGCTCTTCCTAAGTGAAATCCACTGCTTCCTCCCCTCTCTACCCTGCCCTACTGGAAAGCTGCTCTTTGCATCCCTTTGCTGAGGATCTAAGTACACCTGCTTCAGCATGATCCGAGGAGTTCTCCACAGTCTGACCCTACGCACTCAGCAACACCATCCCAGGTGTGGTTAAAGATACTTACTCTAGGCATGCATGGTTTGACTTTGCTGCTTTCCTACCTTCGCTTAGTTTCCTCCTTCTATACGCTCCTTATACCTGCTCCATGCAAAGCCCTGAGAATGGTACCTGGCACCTGGTAAGGAGGCAATGAAAATCTGTCAACACTATGAGCTTGTGAGCCCCTCATACATTGATTATTGTTGGTAAAGGGGAAGGAACAACTCAGAATGATTCCTGGGCACCTGGTTTTGTCATTAGCTGGAGAATCGGACTGTTTACCAAAATACAGTACTCCCCAGGGAAATGGGCTTGATGAGTTTTGTTCTGATTTGTTGAGGCATCTGGTGGATACAACTGGAGCTCAGGAACAACATGCAGCTCAAGACTGTAGAGTGAGTGGTTATCCAGGGACTATAGCAGCCATGAAGTGGATGAGTCTGGCCAAAGAAATAGGAGAACAGGGAGTCTTTACCCGGTCTGGGTCTCTTTACCCTGTCCACTCTCCTTCTTTCATAGCACCATCGTCTTCTAACACTCCCCGCAAGGGCTGTGGTCCTCTTTTATCATCTGGGTGCAGGGTGCAGGAAGTAAAGGTTCCATTTTCTCTTGTCCACCACTATACGCTGAGCACTTAGAACAAGGCTGATACTGACTGGTTTCAGTATAAATATTTGTTGAAAATTGTTTACAATATGATGATGAACTACATCGTTGTTTGAAAACATTTTCAGGACTGGCCCTCCTTCCCCCAAGAGTATTCCAGTGAGAACGAATGTCAATCCTTTACAGTCATCACATGCTACTACCACTGCCTCACCTCTACCCAGGTACCCTTGGATTTGAGCTAAAGGTCTCTGTGGCACCCCAGCCCTGTGTCATCCCCGTGATGAAGGAGCAGCACGGAAAGAGGTGCCATTGTTCCTGGAACAGGGTATAGGACAGAGGCATTTATCTCATCACCCCCATGGCAACCCCCTCCCCAGTCTCTCAAGATTGAAAGCAGTTCTCCAATGATTTTTTTAATGGAGTAAAAAAACTGTTCTTTATCAAGATACAACAACCAGCCATGTGCTTTTTATAAAACTGATTACAGAGACCAGATGAAAGAAGTTGATGAGGTCAAACTTCATTTCAAATTCCCTCAGTGTTCTAGGTGGGGAAATGTTTTATATTATATTCATCAAAAGTTCACCACCACTTGATAAAAATCTTGAGAAAGGGCATGTGTGTTGCTAAATTAGCTTTAAAAGGGGACAACTTAAAGTAAAATAAATCTGAGTTAAACATGAGCTCAAGTTACCTGCTCCAGACTTCCAGCAAGGAAAGGTTCAGGGGACCATTTGAAAAGTGCTCATCTGGCAAGCCAAAATAGTACCCAAGGACTGCAATGGGCCAGCAATCTTTCTGTGACTATGAGTATAGTAATCAGAACACATTTGCTTTTTTTGTACATCATTTTATAAGCTGTAAAGACCTTCCACATCATCTTATGAAATGTAAACCTCTCAGAGATTTTTGAACACCAATTAATTTTCCACCATTCATGTACTGCTCACTCTGTTCAAACAAACACCACCTGAGGTCAGACCTCTTCTCCAGCTAGGCATAAAAAAAGACACAATGCCTGCCCCATGAAGCAAGGCCTATTACAGAAGAGTAAAAACAAAACGGAACTGATAGCTTCTAAAGAAGTAATAATGATTATGTAAGCCAACAAGAATCTCCCCCAGAAATGACAATTATTAACATTTTGGTAAAGATTCTTTTCACGTTTTCTATATATACAGAAAGCAAATGGTGTACAGAAATGAAATACAACGCATCATATGACAGTTTACATTTCCATGGAATACTATTTGTCTTATTAAATATTAATGTGCAAAAGCACTTCTGTTATTTTTGCTTCCTTGTTTGTTTTTGCAGTTTTAGGCCTCACTCATGCTAGGCAGGTGTTCTACTTCAGCCACACCCCCATGCTGCAAGAGCATGTTTAATGGCTGCATGTCTCAGATGATTACCCAGGGTTTTGATTCATCAGTCAGTTAACAATTACTTCTTTTCATACTAATATATTACAAAAGAGACTCTTCCTTCCACTCTGCAGAGGCCAGGAAGAGAAGAAGTGAGGACTTCACAGGCATTTTGGGAAAGGCAGAAATAACTCACCTTTGCTCAAAATAGAAGAAAAGAAAAAGATTAATTCCTAAATACAGTAGCATGGAATGTCTGGTAGCTATGAAAAAGTGTTGAGAAAACTTTGGGCAGTTGGAGAGGACTTTGACCTGAACATAAGCTTAGGTTGATAGGAATGGGCATTCAAGCCCAGGAAAGAAAAAATGAAAATTTCTAAAAGATAGAACTTTTTTTTCTTTTCTTCCTTTTTTTTTTTTTTCCTCTGCTTTATCCTCTTTCTGGCAACTGTCAACATTCTAAATCTCTTCAGCACTCTGCTAATTCTGCCACCTCAAACAGAAATGCCTTTCACTCCCATCTAGAGCTATCAAAATCTTCCTGTCTTTCCATCCCTTGCAAGGAGTTGTACTATCAATGACCTTTTCATGGGGCACCCAATAACGATTCAAAGTAACTCACATAACTTTCACTCTGAAAAAAAAAAAGATAAATCCAGGAAGAACCACACGACGGAAAGGTTATAGAGTGCACTAAAAATAAAGTATTGAGAAAAACTAATGAATCCTCAGAGATTTAATATAGAGTTGTAAAGAACAGACAAGCACAGATGTTTTTAGCCAAGGTAAATACTCTCTTATCAAAACTCTAAGTGTTAATGAGAAGGAACTAATTGCAGAAATGTCTGAGCCTACGGAGTTGCTTTCAGAAGTATCTCATCCAACAAAACTAAGGCTTAATGACCCACTCCTGATAGAAAAGCAACTTGAAAGAAAGAAGGTGAAAGTTAAGAGTTCCCCAGGAGGTGCCAATATGGCCCCACCATGCCCCATCGAGGCTCTCAGTTCTGAAACATAGATAAATAGTGATGAGTTATAAAAGTGTGCTTAGTGCTCCAATAAGTCAGATCCAAGATCTTCTAATAGTTAAATGCTACTGAAGCACCTTCTGCTGCATGCCTAGGCGCTTGAAGGAAATTTCGAATGATATGTGAAATGAACTAGAAGAGAAATAGCCCAAATGTGCACTGATGGAGAATGAGTAAACAAAATTCAGTACGTGCCTATGATGGACTACTCTTGAGTCATAAAAAGATAGGACATTTTTTGCACGATACAACATGGATGAACCTGGAAAATATTATGTTACGTGAAATAAGCCAATGCAAAAGGACAAATATATGATTCTATTTTATCTATAAAAGGTACCTAGAATATTCAGATTCATAGAAACAGAAGGTAAAATGGTGGTTTCCGGGACCTGGGGAAGAGATAAATGGTTAATGAGTATATAATATGTACAGAACTTTAGTTTGGGAAGATGAAAAAGTTTGGGAGATGGATGGCAATGATACATGTATAATAATCTGAATGTACTCAATGCCTGTGAACTGTGTACTTGAAAATGGTTAAAATCATATCTTTTATATTATGTATATTTAACTACAATAAAGAAATTCACTCCTCCAAAAAATATTTAGCTCAAAGTTAAAAGGTATTGTTGGCCAAATTTTCTGAGAATTATAAACTTAGTGTCTAAGCACAAAGCATGTACAAAACTCTGGAGAACCTGGGTCTTCCAGAGAAGCCCTTGCCCATCCAAGGAGAGCCCTAAATGAGAATTATTTGAATAGTGTAAGACAAGACCCCAATGACTTATTGCTGCTCCAGTTCCTCTGAAAAGCATCAGAGAAGTAGAATTTTATGTATAGTTTGGATATGTCTCTGAGAAAGACTCATAAGCAGTGAGTTCCCCTGAGAATTCTTACAGATCTGTCCTGTCTTCAGACTGAAACTCAGTGGCACAACAACTACTGTACCTGTCAATGAAGAGTTCTGAGAAAATGAAGGCACTAAGTCAAGTTATTAATGCTTTATGATGAACCTCCCTGGGCCGGGGATTTAGCTCAGTGGTTCGGTGTCCTGCCTTGCAAGCGCAAGGACCCGAGTTCAATCCCCAGTACCAAAAAAAAGAACCTCCCAAAATATTTTATGCATTTATTCTGTCTTAACTGTCTATATAATTTGATTTTAATTTTCCTTCAAGACTCAAGGTCAAGATTGTATCACTAAATATAGAAGTAAATGTTAAGGGTATCTTAAAGACTCCTGACCCTAGCTTTGCAGGCACATAACATGCACTTTTAAATTTACTAGGCTGAAGGAAGCAGGCTAGAATTTGCTTCCTTAAAAATGAATTGACAGGCCTGGGATTTAGCTCAGTGGCACAGTGCCTGTTTGGTAAGCATGAGGATCTGAGTTCAATCCCTGGTGCAAAAAAAAAAAAAAAAAAAAAAAAAAGAATTGACTTCTTACTATTTACTTTATTTTCGTAAAACTGAAGTATTAGTTCTCATTAAGTTTTGTCATATTAAATACTTATACTGGAATTCTACTGGAAAATTTAAAAGTCCTCAGGCCCATAATCTAAGTTTCTACTTTAAGAAACCAGGAGAAAATAGGAGAGCAAAGGAAGTTTAAGGCAAGCATAAGGAAATAACAAATATAAGAGTAGAAATAAATAAAACTGAAAACAGGAAAATAATAGGTAAAATGTCAGTGAAACATAAAGCTGATTGTTTAAAACTTCAACAAAATCGATCACCATCAAGCCAGATTAACATGGAAAAAATAGCTCAAATACCAAGAATGAAAGAGAAGATATCATGATACAGCATTGTTAGACATTAAAAGGATAGTAAAGGAATACTAAGAACAATCCTACTCACAAAAATTCAACTTAGAAGAAATGAACCAATTCTCAAAACTCAAGTGCTGTGCTGGGTGTGCTGGCCCATGCCTGTAATCCCAGAACTCCGGAGGCTTAGGCAGGAGGATCGCCATGAGTTTGAGGACAGCCTGGGCTACATAGTGGGTTCAAGGCCAGCCTTAACTACAGAATGAGACCCTGTCTCAAAAAACAAATAAATAAATAAAAATCAGGTGCCAAAACTCACCCAAAATGAAACAGATAGCCTGCGTAGTCCTATAACATTAAATATCTGAATTTATAATTTAACACTTTCTAAAAAAGAAAAAACCTCCTTGCTTAGATGGTTTTATTGGTGACATCCACCAAAACATTTAAAAAAGAAATAAGACTAATTCTACATGATCTCTCCCAGAAAATAAAGGAACATATCTCAACAAATGTTTTGTGAGTCCATCATTTATTCTGGTAGCTAATCCAGACAAAATACAAGGGAAAAAAACTCTAAGTCAATATCCCTCATGAACAGCAGTATAAAAATCCTGAACATAATACTATCAAATCAAATTCAAAAACATGTAAAATAAGAACAAAGTGGAGTTTATCAAATGAATGCCCAATATGAAAGCCAAGCAGTATAAACACCAGATTAAGATGATAAAGAATTAGTCATATGAATTGATCCAAAAAGCATTTGATAATATTCAACATACATTCATGATTTTTTTATATCTCAGAAAGTTTAAGTTAGAAAGAACTTCCTCAACCTGCCACAACACATCTATAAAAATATCTTAATCAAACTAAATTATGAAAGACTGACTATCACCTTCAGTCATGAAAAAGGCAAGATGGCCTCTCTTACCATTCTTCTACAACATCACACTAGATGCAATAAAATAAGAAAATTAAAGTATTATTGTTTATGTTCCCCAAAAAATATATATGACCAAACCCTTATCTCCTAATGTGACTAGATTTGAGATGGGGGTCTCTAAATAAGTAATTTACATTAAATGAAACCATGGGGTCCAATAGTATCAGTGTCCTTAATAAGAAGAAACATGAGAGAAGTTGAGCACCTGCAACCCAAGAAGAGAGCCCTCACAGACAAAATAGTACCTTAATCTTAACTTTGATCTTGATCTTGATCTTCGGCTTCTCAGTTGCTATAATGGTGAGAAAATAAATTTCTGCTGTTTTTCTACCCAATCTGTGGCATTTCATTATAGTAGCCCAAGAACACTAATACAAATATATGTAGATGCCTATATAGAAATCTCAAAGGTTTTATACACACAAAGTACACACAAAAAAATTTCTGAAACTTGTAACAAAGTCTCAAGATATAGATTAACACACAAAATTATATTTTCATATAGTAGCAATATGCAATTGCAAATCAAAATTCAAAAGTAAATATTTAGAAAAGCTCTCCTTCCCCAAGATGAAATACTTAGATATCTATTTAACAAAACATGTATAGAATATATACATAAATGTACAGAATATGAAAAAATATCAAGTGCTAATCAAAGAAAATCCAAAGAAGACCAAAATAAATGGACACACACAGTATGTACATGAATTAGAAGTATCAACATAGTAAAGATGTCCATTTTACTCAAGATAAACTCTAAAAGTAAAACAATTTCAGGCAATACCTTAGCAGTGTCTTTTTAAAGATAGAGATGAGCTATTTCCAAAATGCCTATGAAAAAGTAAATAAATTAGAAAAACAATATTGAAAAGATAAAATCAGAAGAAACATACTACCCAATTTTGGTATATTTCAAAATCATTAGCCATCAAAGAAACATAAACAAAAACTCAATAGAGGGTTGAGTGTTTAGCTGAGAAGTAAAGCACTGGCCTAGAGTCCATGTGTCCCTGGGTTCAAACTCCAGCACTGCAAAAAACAAACAAAAGAATTATTAAACTATAGTAGGTAAGGCAGAATGGTATTAATAAAAAAGATAGGCAAATACATCAATGGGATAATATTGAGCCCCCAAAATAGACCCACACTAATAGGGCCAGTTGATTTTTGAGTAGGCTGCAAAGAAAAGGGATGAAGGCAGGATGTTTTACAAATGGTGTTAAAACAAAATATACTGGAGTCATAGGCTGAAAAAAGAAAGCAACATTTTCTACATCCCACATCTTACATCACCAATAACTCAAAATGAAACATAGACCTAAATATAAAAAATAAACTGTAAGACTTAGAGAAAAACATGAGAGAGTTGTTAACTGGGGGTTAGGTAGAGCATTATTAAACATAATGCCAACTACTCAACTCATAAATGAAAAGCATAGATAAATTGAGTGTTATCAAAATTAAAAACTTTTTGATCTATGGAATGTACTTTTAAGAGAATGAAAACAAATTACAGACTCAAAGATAATATTTTCAAATCACACATTCAACAAAAGACTTTAATCCAACATATATTTTTTAAAACTCGACAATAAGAGAATACACAATGTGTTTCAAAAGGGGGCAACAGATTTGAATAGACACTTTACTAAAGAGTAATTTTTGAATGGCATATAAGCACATGAGACGGTGTTCAACATCATTACCCATCAGGGAAACAAAAATCAAAATTCCTGGAGGGTGAAGGATATAGCTAAGATGTAAAATGCTTGCCTAGAGTACATGCAGCCTCGGGTTCAAACCTCAGCTCTGCAAAGCAAACGAACAAAAAACACTCAGTGGAATCAAGTAAACAGCTCAAATGGCTAAAAGTAACACTGCTGACAATTCCAACCAACAGTGCTGACAAGAACACAGAGCAACTGGAACTCTTGTACATTTCTACTGGTAATGTAAAATGCCACAGTCACATTGAAAAAGTTTATAAATAGCTTATGAACATATACATTCACTTACTAGACATATATGATCGGCAATTCCAAGCCTAGATATCTGTGTTCATACAAAAATTTGCATAAGAATATTTATAGCAGTTATAGTCATAACTATCCCAAACTGGAGACAGGCACAATGTCCTTCCACTAATGAATGAGTAACAGACTATGGTACCTTTAAAATGGATGGGAATTAAAAATTAAAAGAAGCAAAAAATTGGTGGACCTAGAACCCACGTTGACCCTCAAAGGTACTATGGTGAATGACAGAAGCCTATCTTGAAAAGTTACACACTGCATTTATTGTCATTCCCCAAGAGATTGAATCACAGTGACAGAAAAACAGCAGCAGCTGCCAGAGGTTCAGAACACAGAGGAAAGGAAAAAGACAGGAAGTAGTGTGTCCGGTTATGGTAGCAGATAGTCTGACTCCTGAGATGGGGAAGTGAACCTATCCAATGTGTGAAAACTTCACCCGACTGGACACACACAAAGAGATGCACAATTTATTGTAAGTTAATTTAAAATAATGTTTAGAAGTGCAACGAGGACTTCTTTCTGCAAAATGAATGACAGACTCAATTGCTGAGGACACATGCAGCTCAGTTGCCTCTTGGCTCAAGTTCTTCCTTCCTCCTTGTTATTTTCTGTGCCTTTGACAAGTACCAGAATTCAAAATATTTTCTCACAATAAGCCAATACTATTATTGTTCCAAATATGGAAGGGTTTCAATATTCCACAACCATGCAATCGACATCTTGCTATATATATGATTCATATATTTATATATTTAATCCTATGGCATTCACAACATTATAAAACACACCTCACACAAATACACTTTATTATGAGATCATTGCTAGCTAATACATGCTAAAGACCTTTTTGATATCCATAATGCAAAGAGTCAATGAACTAACATATTTGGATGATACTCAGAGCACCTGTTTATCCACACGCTAGCTATTGGCTGGTCTTTTGCTACTGACTCTGAGAGTCTTTGTGAGTAAGTGCCTGAAATAGAAAGCCATATACTTGTTCAACTCCAACTAACATTTCCATTTACAGCCTCATCTTCTTTTCCTCCTTCTTTAAGACTTCAGTACAGACGCCGCCCAGGAGGCCGTTTTTTCTCATTTCACTGTCTGTTGGCAGTCTTCTCTATGAACACTCTGCACGAGCATGCACTGTATATCCAAGGGCAATTAAGTTGCTAATAGTCAGCTATTTCCAAAGTAGCCTGCTGTAGATGATGATATATTATGAAGCATCTGATGCCAGAAATGTAACCAGGAAAAAAAAGGAAGCTTCATTTTTGCTCAACTCTTGTTAATAAAAGAATCCAGCATAGCTGAAATGAAGAGCCAAAGTTTTGTGCGAAGCACTTGATGTTGATCTTACCATACAATTAGGCATTGCCATGTGAACTGGCTTATGATGCGCTCAGGAAAAGAGATGAGACCGACATATTTTCTTCCATTTAGTTGTACCAAATATTCTGCTTCTTTTGCTGAACATTTCTTGTGCAACACTTATGCAAGATAAGACTCTTTCTCCTTACCCCAGATAGAAATGTTTTAGCTCATTAAGTCCTTTCTTCTAGAATACTAATTCTGTGCTTGACTGGTGCTTTATTACAGATAACAGAATAATTCAAAATTAAAAGATGTGAAATGGAGCCCTTTTAAGCTATCACTCAGACCATTTGAGGCAAAAAATACTCTTATCAAATGGGATTTTTTTCATGATAAAATGGACATAAACATTTGTTCAAAGTTCTGAGAGCCTGATTTTACCGTTTTCTGAACAGCACTTAATGTGTAATGTGAATAGCTTTTCAGATCCCTAAAGGGACCTGTTCCGAGACAAGTTTCCAAGCACCCTTTCTCTGTTCCCAACTACAATGTAGTTGCCAGGCTCATCTCAAGATTCTGGCACTCCCCCTACCGTCCAGAAAGTGCATTGGTGGACACTGCTCACCTGAGACCAGCTGGCTTAGCAGGTAGTACCGTGGGGCAACTTCACCTACAAGCCTAATGTCAGTACTAATTCAAGTGGGACTTCTCATCCTTTTTGGTTTTAGTCATTGGTCCTTAGTTCAAATTTAATGTGAACTATTTTCCTTGTGCATTTTTAAAGCTTTCTGATGAAAGTGGCCAAAGGGACTAACACAGGAAAACAATGTCACCCATGACTGAAAAAAATGTCACTAAGGCACTTTTTACCCACAGCCCCCTTCCTCGCTCCCCCAGGGCCTTCTCCACCATCCAGTTGTCCCTAAAGTTTCTGACACCAAATTTCATTTGTTCTGCAGGTACAATATAGATGAGAAGATCCCACTTTCAGAGAACTAGGCATTTTAAACCATCAGTTGAAATGTAAAAACGCTTTTTTCCTACAGACATTTGTAGGATCTTCCCACACAGGGAGCAGCCACTTAACCCCCTAGAGCAACTGAATTGCTCTGATAAGTGCGATCCCTCTCCCTCTGTCTCCCCCAAGGCCAGCCCTGGTTATGCAGTAGATCACTAGAGCCCATCCCTTGGCCTGCAACAGAAATGTGGGCTGTGGAACAGATTTCTTTTGTCCTCCAATATTATGCAAATAAGCAAATCAAATTAAGTACCTGAGAATTTTTTTTTAATTAAAAGTCTTGATTAGACACGAATCTATTGTAGACAGACGAAGAATTTTTATTCCAAAACCCCAGACACCCTGGCTCTTCTCTAGGTCTTCTATCAGAGCACACCTCCCAGAATTGCAGGGAGCTCATCTTTAAACTTTCAGGTTGGTAGGCACCTGGGGAAAAGGGTAACAATTGAGCTTGAGAATAGCAGAAGGAGAAAGAGTAAAGTCTTACAACTTCTTAAAAATCAAACACAGCTGCTCAACTCCTCTGACTTTCTTGTGTACAACACAAATAAAAGCAAGCTATAGTCCATATTTATCCAAAAGACATTTAATCCATCTCATATACTAGAACTTGAATACTGGAGTCCCTATAGCAGCAATCAAGACCAGACCAGAGAAAAATGTTCTGGCTGGAGGCTGTGACCTCTTCGATGTAGGCATTTTTACCTTATCTCCAATTCAAAGGCATTCAGTTCCTACAGGAGGAGGCATCAGAGGCCACGCGTCCTAAAGGAGAACTGCAGGGGCTGAGGCCAAAATAATTCTTTTCAAATAAGAAGCATCAGCTTTCATCTCACACAGTGCCAAACACCTCACCCACATCATCTTACTGGACTTGCCACAAACTTCTGTAAGGTTGGTGTAGTACTCTTACATTCATTCAATGCCACAAGTGGAGAAGCTGATTTCCAAAGGGTAATTGTCTTGAACAGGATCACTAGGTAAGAAACTTGGATCAAAACTCAGTGCTTTAAAAGTGCCTGAACAGTATGCAATAAATATTTGGTAAATAAGAGAATGGATGGATAAAATGTGGGAGAAAAGGAGCCTCAGAACACAGACTTTTAAGCTATCACCTTAGCTATGAACATAGAGAATACAAGTGCATCTTTCCAAAGTGAGATGCTATAATGTGGAAAGAGAATAATATGCCCAGTGCCCTCTTCTTGCTGTAATTATAGCTTTGTTTTGGGTGATCCTAGCCAGAGAATAGGGTCTTAGATTTGGGCAAGAAGGTCACATTAGATGGCTGGGCGGAGCTAAACAAATGTTTCTTAATAAAACAACATCTCCGACAAGGGCCATGGTAGAATCAAGAAGACCAACCAGGGTCAAGTCTCTGTTTGCCAGAGGCTTGGCTGATCAAGTGGAACCTTGCTGAGCTCCTGGTGATTGGGAGGCAAGTTTATCATCTCATCCCTCCCCCATGGCAACCACAGTGGGACTTGGGATCTAAAAAATGAAATGTTGTTCTTTCCTATTTAGAGGAACATTAGTCAACACTATTTCATTTTTGATTTAAAAATGGAGCTTTGACTATGAAAGAAATGCAAGTGGGTGATGGAGAGACATTATTCAGCTTTCCTTACAATAAATTAAAATAATGAGATACCATTATCATCTATCCAACTGTCAAAGATCCAAGACTGATAGCGCCCTGTACTGATTAGGGGGTAGGAAAAGGAGAGACTGCTATGTTGTTGGTGTAAATACAAAAGCAATGTGGCTTTTTTTTTTTTTTCTGCAGTAATGGAAATTGAACTCAAAGAGATCTACCACTAAGCCACATCCCTAGCACTACTTTTTATTTGTTTCCTGAGACAAGGTCTGGTTAAGTCCCCCGTCACAAGTCACCCAGGCTGACCTTGAACTTGTGATCCTCCCAATTCAATCCCCATGTAGTAGCTGGGATTATGGGCATTCAGCACCATACCTAGTAGCACAGCCTCTTAAGAAAGTAATTTAGCAACACATGACACAGGCCATTAAAATGGTCACCTTTCAACAAATGATTGGAAAAACTAAGCAAAGAAATAACAAAATGAGGCCATTCCTCACAGTATTGTTTATAAAAGTAAAAGGGGAAAACTAAATATTTAATAATAGTAGAGATAAACAAATATTGTAGAACTATGTCTTGATTAAGGATGAAGAGATATCTAAGACATCTACCGAATAAAGAATACTACCAGGGCAGCATGGAGAGGAGTTATCTAGACAGACATTCAGATAATCTGTGAATTACAGCACAAATTGATATCAAGAGTCATCTCTGAGTAATCAGATGATGGGTGATTTTCACTTCTGTTTTGCATTTTCCAATATTATCTGCTAATTTTAACAATCATGTATAATTTTCATAATCATTAAATAATGAAGCCATTCAAAGTTTTAAATAAACAGTGAGTGAGATTAGCTACTGGCCATATAGCATGAACTCAAACTACCAGGTGAATTTTTTTAAATTAACAAAATAAATTTAATCATATGGCAAAAATTAAAAGAAGAAAAGAAAAAAATGAAACAAATTATATGTAAATTAAAATTATAAATAATTTAATGTAATATACATATATATATATATATATAAATTAAAATGAAATAGATTGTGGATATACCAAAAGTTGTTTGGGATAAAGCATCAAGTGAGATAAAATGAAACAGCAAAAACATAAAATGACAGCAAAAAAATACAAGATGGAGAGTTATAAATATAAATATGAAATGAGGTGCGAAGGCAGCCTAACCGATCACCCCAAACTCAGCTATACATCAGAGGGTTTCATCACATGACTATAAGGCCACACATCCTGGTGTCAGGAAACACAGAGCAATGAGTAGTACACAGAATGCAGACACATATCCTAGGACTTAGGAGAATTCAGAAAAGGGAAAAATTAATTTAGATCTCTAGCTATCACACTACACCCAAATACATAAAAAAAATAAATCCTTAGGTTATGAAGAGAAAACATGAGTAAATATTTTTATAACCTTGGAAAAGACAATGTCTTTTTAATCATAATACCATGACAGAAACCATAAAAGAAAAGATGGATAGATTTTTCAATAAAATATTTAGGGACTATAAAGAAAACCCTGATATATATATTAAAAAAAATGCTTTCAACAAAGATAAAAGACAAAAATAGAAAAATGTATATTCATAACAGGCTTTATAATGGTTTTACTCTCAAAATACAAAAACTCATAAAAAACAATCATACTTGATAAGAACGGGCCTGAGTAGAAAATTAACCATAAAAAGTACAAACAGTCAATAAGCACATGAAAAGACAAAATTGTAGAAATGCAATTGTGAATGAGGAGATGACATTTTTGGGCCTGGTGAACCGGTAATGGGAAACAAAATAAAGTGGTCTGATACTAGACTTCAGATAACTGCACTTGGATCCCAATCCAGCTTTGGTTATGATTAGATAATGCTGCAGATTATAAGGAATTTCTTTTTCGTTTTGTTTTGTTTTGTTTAAGATAGAGTTGCTTTATTAATGATCCCAACCGTATTTCTTTAGATACAGGAGTTTTGAACTCAAATACTTAGGAGAAAACAAGCTAAAATTGCATTATCCTGCAACTCATTACCAGTAACACATTGCAAGGCGAAACAGCTTGGAAAAGAGGGAGGGAAGGAAGGGGAGTGAGGGAGGGAAGGTAAAAGAAAAGGAATTAAATTGATAAGGTGGAATTCCTCCTCCCACCCCTGCCTTGGGAACTATGAAGTCCTTGCAAGCACAGCTTGTTTCTGCAGATTATTTTCCAAACGTGTACAAAACGGAACCCAAATGGAGAATCCTTTAGAACCTGGAGAGGTGCAGCATGAAGGGCCACAATTATCCAGCAGCAAGCGGTCACGCCTTCAGTTGCCAGCGCTTCTTCCTCCGCTCCCAAGAGTCAGTGGGATAAAAACGTTTTCCCTGTAATCGTTTTCATTTCTTTTTTCTCAGCATCTGGGAGTGCACGGTTCAGCGCCTTGAGGAAGTCAGATGTTTTTGCCCGCGTACGTGTGTGAATATAGGCCTTGGAGCACTTGATGTGGCGTGCGGTAGTCCCGGAGCGTGTGGGTCGGGTTGATGGTGCTGTGTGGGGGGCTAGCCTTGGTGTGGAGAGAACAGCACCAGGGTGAGGTAGCCCATGTTGTCACCCACAGCGGCCTCTGTGTCTTTCAGCTCCAGAGGAGGCTCCCTGTGGCTAAAGAGAACCTGGGGGGCTGTGCGGCTGACTCTGCATCCTTCTTTGAACTCCTGCATGAACACCTTTCCAGTGGCCACATCATAGTAATCTTTAAACACTGTGCTGATGTAAGAGCCTGACTGAACCAGAGCGACTCCATGTTGACCAGCAAACGACCTAGAGACTGTCGCTCCCCCACATCCCTTATAGGATAACTAATGATTAATTGTGAATTGTTAGGTAACTGCTTTGAAGTAGCTGGGAAACTAAATGGAAACTGTAGTGAACACAAGACCCAACACAAATCACGCCACTCCTTACTTGCCTGTAGTTGAAGGTTCTGAACATTATAATCTAAATTGTTAATGGAATAATGGATAATCGCTCTGCTGATCATTAGTACGTGACGGTCAAGTATATGCTTGATGACCTCTAGCTCAGATCAACTGATTCTTTGCCTTTGTCCTCTTCCTGTAAGTTTTAAGTGTAAACCCCCCCTTAGCCCTATATAAAATGGCCTCTGGTTCTGAGCTAGCCGCCTCTCTGAGCTACTTGGCTTGGGGAGTGCCGTCTGGCCAGATTAATAAAGGTCTATTTGCCAACTTGCCTGGTGTGTTCCTTCCTGGGTGACTCCCGCTGTCTGACAAGCTCCTGGAGCCTCGCTGAGCTTCTGAGCTCAGCATCGTGGAAGCCTCTTGGCTGTTCACGCTGCAGGAGTAAAAGTGAGACTTAAGTCTTACACTGAAGAGGACTGTGACTCTGCCCTTTTTAGATGCATCACACATGGTTTCATCATCCCTATAGTGAATGGATAACTGCCCTGTTCTCTCCTTACTTGCCCTCTTCTCAGAACTGGAGCTATTTCTCAAAGACAGAGGCAAAACAACTTCGCTTCAATGTGCCAGCACGAGGCACAATGGAATCTTTGGATGCAGGCAGGTTTTCAAGGTCTTGTAGCAAAGAGACATTGTATCCCGATTCTGGATTTACCAAGAAACTTCCATAGACTTTCTTGAATAGCTCATCAGCACCGCGTGCCTGAAGTTCCTTTGCAGAATTTCAAAGAAATACTAACCATCACTTTCGTTTTGTCTCCATTAGGACTCGAAATATGATAGAGGACCCCTTCGAAATCTGCAAATGTTACTTCTGCTTCTGGCTTATTTCCATCAGTCGCGTTCTCAAACTTGAGCGAGAGCGTCTCCTGGATGATGCTGTTGTTCACCTCCAGCAGGATCATGGCAGCAGCTGGCCCCCGAAGCCTGAACCCCTTGCCAAGCCACCGCTGTCGCCACTGCCACCTCACAGACAAGATTGGTCCTCCACAAGGAATTTCATTGCCTTCATTTAGCCATGTTATTTTACTGTACTACACAAGCTACAATCTTCTCTATATAGAGTGGGAATCAAAATAGAATCTGTACCAGACAGTCAGTCATGGGTGAAAGTATTAGTTCCCTCCTGCTGCGGTAACAAGTCCCCAGAAATGCAGCATCTTACAGTAACATAGATTTATTATTTTACAGCCCAGACTGTCAGAAGTCAAAAGGGTCTTACAGGGCTGAAATCAAGGCAGCATCAGGGTCACATCCGATCTTTTGTCTCTGGGGGAATATTGTCTCTTTGTCTTTTCCAGCTTCTGGAGGTGCCTGCAGCCTGTCAGGCCTTCCTTCCACTTTCAAAGCTAGACGTACAGAATCTTTCAATCTCTCTGCTTCCCATTTCTAGCCTCCAAGGGCCCTTGTGATTACATTGGGCCTGGCCAGATGATCTAGGATAATTTTCCTTTCTTAAGATCCTTATCTTTATTATATCTCCAAAGTCCCTTTCCCTTTTGTGTAGGGTAGTACAGTCATAGGTTGAGGCATTGGGCTATGGATATCTTTGGGAAGGCATTGTTCTGCCTGCCACAGTGAGCTAAATGAGCCAATGCATAGACAGCCCCAAATTCAGGTGGCAAACCAAGAGCACTCAAAATGTGTTAGCTAATCTCAAGTTACTAATTATCAGAGGGATATATATTATCTGGGGCTGATAATAATCAGGGGAAGAAGGAATCCTAAATACAGCTATTAGGGGAGAATAAAGTAGCAGAGCAACCAGTATAGATGCAGCCTCTGAGAAGGTTCCACATCTATGAACTGAGCGCATGGGAATTAGGTGTGGTCCCAACTCAACATAAGAGGCCATTGCTTATGAGTCTATTTATACTGTAGAAAAAAAAAAAGTTCACAAATCCATCCTAGATATTCTCATCATGAAAAATAGTCCAGCCACATAGTTATTTTGCAGATGTCTAATTATTGACATGGAAATAGTTTCATGGTATGCTATTCAAAAGATACCAAAAGAGTAGCATCCAATGAAATTTCATTGGATTCCATTTGTGACAATCATACATATGTGTGTCTGTGCATGGGTATGTGTCCATGCAGGAAAAGCGTAGAGTTATACACACAAAGAAGTACCAATGTGTATTGCTGTGTGACAAGATTTAAGGTGATCCTGACTCCTGTATTCTCACAAGTACTCCAAATCTCTTGCACATTGGTCAGGTTTCTCTTGCTTGGGAAATGAGAGGTTTTTCTAGTCTTGGGTACCAACACCAACATCCCAGCTGGAGAAACACCAGGGAACCAAGAACCAAGATGCTCAGTGCCTTCAAGAATCTTCAGCTTTTCTGCAACTCAGTCTGTACATACCAAATATTTTCCCTCCCAACACTCACTGGGCAGTTGGTAGGGCAAGATAAGAAGGTCAAAAGAATGCATAAAAATGAAAAAGACCTAGGTACATTCCAGTAAGTATTCCTCTAGGGGTCTAACCACAATTGACTTTCAGCTCCCTGAAAGCAGAGACCACATTTCCTGACACCCACACAGTGCCTATGTATTGTGGGTGGGTGAGATATCTTGGCTCTTTCCTACCTTGTGCCTTGTTGGTGCTCCTACCTGGGATCTCATACACACATGTGCACACCCCGTACTCCTTCCTTCCCTGGTGACCGTTCATTTCATCAGCTGGATTTCAGTTTAAATACGGCTCCCTTGATCCAATTAAATAACCCATAATTTGTCATAGAGCCCTGACTGTCTGTCTTGCTTCCAAACCAAGGACCAAGATAGGTGATAAGAGGTTATTCTTGGAAATGGGGCCAAAAAATAAAGATACTTTTGCATTTTCCCACTTGAAGGGCAAAGGAGCAGGGGTGTTTACACATCAGAGGTGAAGTGGGGAGTTCATTCCCAAGCTCTTCAGGTCTGCCTTACTTGATGCGGCAGTCAACAAGGTTTCCCCCTAGGCAAGGGAGGAAGTAGTGAAGGAAAATCTTTCAGGCACAGAGAAATAGATTTTTATGGGCTGGAAGTTGGGCACCCTGAAAGATCCAAAAAATATGCCCAGGCACTGCTAAATGGCACTTCACAATGTGTAATGATGTAAGCATGTTTGCGTGTATTTGGGTAATGTCAGTCTGTCTTGTTAGACTGCAAACTCCATGAGGGCAGAAGCTTTACTTGACCTTACCTGGATCCTCCCACAGTTCCAAATAAACAGTCAGGCATTCAACTAATATTTGTTTCGTGGATGAATACATGAGTTAGTGAATGAATGAATGAATGAATGATCCAGGTAAGCACTCATTTGAACAATGCATAATACCAAGGAAATAACACATCAAATTTTCATAAAATGAGTATTTATTACTCAAATCCCTTTTGAATTTTTTTTTTTCCCTACTGGAGATTGAACCCAGGGCCTTCACAATGAGTTATATCCCCAGCCCTTTTTGAACTTTCAATCTTCTTGTCTCAGCCTTCCAGAGTGCTGGAATTACAGGCATGTACCACCACATCTGGCTCAATTTGAATTTGAATTATTACACTGGCTTATTCAATTTGAATTGTCATCTGCCACCCATTAATGAAATCTTCTTCATGGTCCAGTTTGTTCCCCAAAAAATTTAGTAAGTTCAAGTTCTAGAATTTGAAAGAGATGGAACTGATGAAGTAAAGTATTTGGTAATGAAGATACTAGGACAGTGATGGTGAACTTTTTGGAACTTTCAATGACAACAAATAGCCAATGGCAGCATGCAGGCCATAAGTTTGCCACCACTGTACTAGGATAGTCTCAAATAACAGGAGTGGCAATTACAGTGCAAGCCAAATTCCATGCACAAGCTAAAAATAGAGTTTACATGTCTATATCATCTTTTGTTTTGTTTTTTGGTACCAGGGATCAAACTCAGGTCCTTGTGCTTGCGAGGCAGGCTGTAGAACCACTGAGCTAAATCCCCAGCCCTGGAGTTTACATTTTTAAATGGTCAAAGAGGAAACAACTTATATTAAGCTCAAACTGCAATGTCCATGAATAAATATTGATTAGAATACAGCCATTGGCATTTGTGCAAAGCCTATGTATGATGCTTTTGAACTACAATGGCAGAGCTAAGTAGTTTCAACAGAGGGTTGGACCGAAATTCTTTATGCTCTGTGTCAAGCAGCCAGGAACCCCATACGTTCAAGGTGCTCCACCCACTGCAGCTAGAGAAGCTTCCTCCACCTTCCTGTGCATCTCTCATTCAATCCCAGGACATCTTCCTGGCAAAATCTCTCTCCCACGGCCACAAGAATGTTCTAACTAGATAAGTTCTTCCTTCTTCTTCATTCCTGCATCTCCAAACATTTTGCTGATGGAAAGACATGTCTTTCTTTCTAACCAACTCATTTCATCAAATTTTCCTTAGTACATTCTCCTCCATAGACAAAACATAGTTCAGAAAACAGCACCAAACATGCATGACCACACACAGAGCTCTTATGAGATACATTTCCCACGAACATTGCTTAATCTAATAATTTCCCTGTTTTAATACCATCAATTTCCCTCCTGATCAGTGCTACCCATCAGGAAGTATCTTCAGGTAATTAACATTTTTACATTTTTAATTATGAAATCTTTCCTGAGCTGGCAGGGTGTCAGAGATTAGAAGCGCCAAGCATCAGTGGTGCTATGATCTAAGGGTTCCTTGAAGCTGGGAAAATCAGTGCAAGTGTGAATTTAGGCCCTTGGCTAAGCCAACACCCTCATCTACAGTGGCAGTGTATGTTGGTACACAATACTCAGTGTAGTAGTATCTTTGCTACCGGTACACAATCCATGACACCCACCACTTGAAGGAGGAGAGGTTTATTTGGCTCATGTTTCAGCAGTCCAGGGTTACCCAGCTCCAAGTCAGAATGGCATGGCAATAAGGCCTGGGCAGAAAAAAAGACTGCTCACACCATGCAATCAGGAAACAGAGAAAGACTGAGTGGGAGAAAGAGATACGCCCTTCCAGGTCACATCCCCAGTGACCCACCTCTTCTTATCAGGTCCCCCTAACATCACATTAAGTCATAGTGCTCCTGTAATCCAATCATTTTTCAAAAGCCCTGCCTATGAGTGAGTTAGGCTTTAGGGGGACATCTAGACATAGACCATGATGCTTAGGCTCAGCAGAAGATGTGCTTGGTAGCAAATTTTGCCTAAAACTTTGGTTCTAAAGGGAAAATGACTTTCATAAGACCAGAACTAGGTCTTTGAGGGGACTGAGCCACCTCTCTCCATATTCCTCTCTGCAGGGCAAGGAGACAGTACAGATGCCCCTCAGATGGCTTCACAGCAAAAGGTCCATTTCACCTTTGCAGTCCCATTTTAAATGTCTTCCTTCCTCAGCTCCACTTTTTCATTCCCCAAAAATCCTCTTTCTTCAGCCTACTAATGAAAAATTCTATTAAATGCCCTTCAAGTATCAAACAAGACTTCAGGTTGCTCCCCAATCTGTATGC
>NW_022900920.1:10676241-10681842 GCF_012274545.1 Fukomys damarensis
CCCCACAGCACAAGTGACATGATGAGCTTTGTTAGCTTTGATTCTGTTCTTGTCCATTGGACTTTTTGGCATCACCATTTCCCTCCCGAGGGCCAGCCCTCCATGTTCAGAGACCAAGCATTTGTGAGGACCAGAAGAGCATCATGGGGAGGTAGGGGGACTCCAAACAGAGGTGAGAGGGAGCTTTGGTTTAAGGGGAGGTGGAAAGGGCAAATGCTTGCCTGAGAAGCCAACTTTCTTTTTCTGCAGGTGAGAAAATTTCAAGGTCTAGAGAAGCTAAGAAATGTAGGATGCAGCCACTGCCCAGAACTCCAGCCCCACCTGCCTCATTGCAAAGCCCTAGCCCTGCCCTTGCAAGTAGCATCTGACCTGAGTTTTAAGAAATCCACATCCTCTATTAAACAGACTGATGATATCAGATCAGCTGGTCTGTGACCACCAGAGATGTTGTATGAGAGATCAGGACCAGCCCAAGAGGTTAGAGTGATGCGGATTACACACCTTGCCCTCTGTGGGATACCTTGTAAATGGCCAAAGAAGGACCAGACTCAGATCCAGTAAAAACTCTAGAGCTCTAATGACAGTTGTCTCTGCTAAGAAATCATCCAGGTCCCTAAGGCTCTAACAACTCTGCAGGATTTCTTCTATGCCCAATTTAGGGGATTAAGAGACTCAGCTCCAAGTGGGCTGAGCAGCTGCCAAAGGTGGAGATAGGGAGACTGGATCCAAACTACTCTGAGTGTCTTATTCCCTAAGTGGGTCCAAGCCAGGGAAATTCTTCAAAAGGGCCAAACAGCCCCAGATAGTTGGGTGTGCACCTGGCTTCTTTGTATGCTCTAGTGGTGCCCCCTCACCCAGCCCACTCTACCTGTCAAACTTTGTTCATTTCCCCTCCTGCCTCTCGTGTGGTCCCTGCACAGCACTTGTGGACAGCTAACACTGGGTGAAATGCCTATTCCCTGTAACAGGTAACAGCCCCAGTTAACACAACTAAGGCGCTATTTGCTTCAATAGCAATATTGCAGCTTGCAAGTCAAGCTGTGTTTAAATACACATCTATCTTCCCTTTTAAATAGAACTAAGAAAGGCTGAGATATATTTTGAGAGTTTTTAATAAATTAGAATCAAATCCCTGTAATCTCATTCCATCATTCTTCTGGGATCCTTTTCCCCTTGTTTTTTCAGTGAAATTTTGAGGTTCCTGCAGGAGGATGGCTTCTGGGAAAGTCCTGAGACAAAGCAGCCAGCCCACTTCTTTCCCTCCAGTTCTGTGCGCTTGTATCATCTTTTCTTCTCCTTTTTCCGGTTCAATCTTATTACATCCTCCTAATTTCAGAATGGGCATATCCAGGAAGCCAGCCTGGTTGCCTGTGAGGAATGATGATTGACAAAGCAAAAGAAAAAGGACAGGGAGTAACCAGAGAGTGCTCTGTAAAGCACGGTGCCAAAAACTGAGGGTGTTTGTGTGTGTGTGTGTGTGTGTGTGCGTGTGTGTGGTGTGTTTGGAGGCAGCACTGACAACCTGTGAGGAGCAAAATATGACACAAAAAGTTCTGGCTTAAAAGGCTGAATCTGGTAACCATGTCAGATTTATGGGTGAAAGAAAGATAAGGGACTATAACGGGGAAAGACACATCAACAAGAATTTGTGAGGAAGCCTCTAGAATGATCCATACTTACAGCTAGGTGGGTGAGAATGGGTAGGTAGGGGCAGAGGTGATAAGGAAGGGTGTTCACAGAGGGCTGGAGATGGAGAAGTGGCAAGACTGGTCAGCCAGTCAGCAGTGCGGCAGCAAACCCCACCCTACAGGGAGCCTCTGTGCCCCACGGTATCTTGTAGAATCGTGATGCCTGCTGGGTGAGCCGTGAATGGATGCAGAGAAGTGTGAGGAAGCCGTTAACCTGAGGCTGGAGTTGGTGAACTCAACCGTGGACATAAACCCAGAGGCCCGGTGAGTGTGGGATTTCAAAGGCTCTGAGGGATTACGTAGGAGCTGACTTTGCTCCTGGGATCCCCAGTCAACAGGGCGTTTCTTTAGCAAGCACTATTTGTAGACCTACCGTGCACCCATTGCTGTTTGGAGTTGACAGGGCTAGACACGACAGACAAGTTTTTTTTGTTTTTTGTTTTTTGTACCTGGGATTGAACTCTGGACATTGTGCATGCCAGGAAGGAGCGGCGCTCATGAGCTAAATTCCTGGCTCTCAACAAACAACAAATCTTAAGACAAGCACAAACAATAAAAACAAAGACTGTGGAAAGGTAAAGAAGAATAGGAAAGAGGCTCAGCATGTTATCATTAGGAAGGGGTGATGCGGCAGGATTCAGGAGCATTGTGGCAAGTGAGAGTGGCTTCCTCTCCTGTGGCTGCTCTGCATGAATTTGCATTGTGCTCCAAACAACTGCCCAAGTGATCCAAATAAAGCTGGCTCAACTTGACTCCCACTTTGAAAATCTATAGAATCAACAGGTGGCTGCCTCAGCAGGGGGTCACCTCTTAAACCCAGTAAGTCCTATTCCTGCCCCCTGCAGACTAGTTTGTTTGTCAATTATGCCTCGCAGGACCCAGAGACCTTCTTTATGAAGCCAGCAAAGTATTCATGTTGATTTACTATTGGACATTGAAACTAATAACTTTTGTTTTTAATAATGACGCTTTGCTGAGCTCCGAAAAGCCCAAGAGGTGCTTTTGCTGCTGTAAAAAAAATGCACAAATAAACACCCCACCATCAGTTGCCTAACAGTAATTTATAAAATCACTTTCTGTGTTTACAGAGAAAGAGCCTTGGCAGAAGTGTCATAATGATGAAGAGACAACTCCAAGACAGCCGTTTAGCTTTCCCTGTCTCCTGGTTGGTAGCTCCTGATCCCAGATGAATGCTGCCTGCAGGCTGTAGGTGGATTCCTATTGCAAAGCAAACCCGGCCTCAACTCTGGAAGAGCAGCTTCCTGTTACAGCCAGCCCTCCCCCAGCTTGCAGCCAGGCACCACCCACCTAATAGCCTGCTCCATCAGCTCGGTTCATTATTACACTCATTACCAGAGCAATTAGGAGCAAGTCGGAGCCGGCCACTGAGCCAGAGAATGTAAAGTTCCATGAAGTAGAGGGAGGCCAAGTGGCTTATGAAATGAAGGTCATTCTGTGCAACAAATGACAATCCTGCAGTCCTCTAGCTTGCTGGAGGGTGGGTGGCAGTGACTGCTTCTGACCTTTAGGATTCAAAGCCTGTGCTGCCCCAGTGCAGCCAGTAGGGGGAACAGCACTGCTTGCAAAGGCACTCTCAGGGTTATTTACTGTCTGGGCTTGAAGGTAAGGGAAAGGAGATAATCAGTTAGCAAGACAAAAGGCCAAGGGAGAATAAGAAAAATAATGAAAAATTCATTTCTAGAGGAAAACACATGCAGGTATCAGCTCTAGATCCAGAGCTGCCCCTGGCTCAAACATGTGGCTACTTTGGCCAAACTCTGGAAGAATTTGCTTCACCAGCCATCAGCTCTGACTTCTCTCTCCACTCTCCCTGCCACTCTCCTCTCCTGTCCTACTTTCTCTTCTCTTCCTCCTCTTTCTTCTTCTCATTGATATCCTCCCTCTCCCCCACCATCCCTTCACCTGTCCCAAATTCAGGAGAACTGGATTCTGTGTCCAGCATGGCATGGCAGAACTCAGCTCCTACACACTCATGTCTGCTTCATAAGTATTAACTGAAGGACCCAGCCCTGCCAGCCCCTCTGCCCCCTGCATCCCGTGGGGCAGGACTGCTGGAGCTGCTAATGCCCAGAAGAAGTAGGCATTGTGACAAAATCACAAAAGATCCTGTGTCAACACACCTAGAAGTGGGAAGACGGGGTGAGAATTGGTGTGGAAGATTCCAGAACAAAGGTATCATAATGTAGTTGGAGGGGCTAGAGATGTAGTTCAGCAGTGCCACGCGGTATTTGCCTGGCAAGCTCAAGGTCCTGAGTTCAATTTCTGGAACAATAACAACAACAACAAAAACAATAATAATGTAGTTGGAGAGAAAGGAGTCGTAAATAAATGAAAGTGAATCACAGAATCTGTGAGGAGGAAGAGGGAACTGTCTTGTCACAGGTGCTCAAGATACTGGCGCCCAAGAATTAAGAATTTGCAGAAAGGTCATGAAGCTCATAAATTTCAGAGCAGGTGCTAGAAAGAATTCACTTAAGGATAGATGAGAGGCATTTCTGAACAGCCGAGACTGTGCAGGGTGCATACATTCAGGCTCCAATTAGAAGCCTAATTTTCTTTCAAAGAAAGAAAAAATTGATAAGCTGGACTTCATTAAAATTAAAATTGGCTTTGAGAAAGACACTGTCAAGAGAATGAGAAGATAAGCCCAGATGGGGAGAAAAATATTTGCAAAATGCAAAACACATATCTAATGAAAGCCTGATATCCCAAATACACAAAGAATTTGTTCTTTGTTGTTTTCTTTTCTTTTCAGGGCTATTGATACAGCAGATAAAATATTAAAATACTGTATCTCCCAACTTTGTTAGATGTCCCATATGCAGAGTTTGTGTTCTCTAAAATCAAAGAATGAATAAGAACAAGAGGTTAAGAGTAGGAAAATATTTATTGATAGGATAGTTCCTCATAGGCAGAAGGGGTCCCAAATGGGTAGCCAGGGACCCCACTTACAGGAAAGTTTCATAGAGTAAAACCCACATGTACATAACATGGGTTACAGGTATGATCAACCAATAAGGTTATAAGTATAGTCACTTAGGTAATAGTGATCCAGTGGGGAAGCGAGTCACATAGCAAGAGTACTTGGAAAGGACAAAGAACTTAGGTAGGTGATGGATCTAGGGTTCTTGGCCACTCATTTAGGCAACTGATGCCTATTGAGACTTTACTAGACCAGGTGTTATCACTTATCCCTTGAGGAAGTATATAGGTCTGGTCCTTTTGCCAGTTTTTTGGGGCTTGGCCCCCAACTAATGTGCCTCTGGCCACATTTATAGTGTGTTTTTACCTCTGTCCTGACTCTCTGGAGGTCTCAGCCCTGTAGGACTGCCTGTTACATTTCTATATGACTTAGCAGTCTATAACACTGTGGATAGAACCCAGGGCCTCAATCATGTCAGACAAGTGCTCTATGACTGAAGTATGTCACCAGCCCTTATTTTGTTTCACGATAGGGTTTCATTACGTTTCCCAGGCTACCCTTGCACTTGTGATCCTGTTGCCTCATGGTTTCTGTTCTCTGAGATTACAAGTGGACTTCCCCACACCTGGCTACCAGAACTCTTAAAGCTCAACAATGAGAAAATGAACCACCAATTAAAAATGGGTTAAAGGCCTAAACAGACACCTCATCCAAGAAGATATACAGATGAAAAATAAGCATATAAAAAGATTTTTTGACATCATGCATCGTGATGAAATTGGAAATTAAAACAATAGTGAACTCACCTTTTAGATGGCTGAAATCTAAAACAATGACATGACCAAATGTTAGTTAGGATGTGCAACCACAGGAACTTTTATTCTTGGCTGATAAGAATGTGAAATGGTACTGCCACTTTGAAGAGAGTTTGGTGGTTTTTTTTTTTTTTTTTTTTTTTTTTTTTTAAAA
>NW_022900920.1:10682159-10704945 GCF_012274545.1 Fukomys damarensis
TTTTTTTTTTTTTTTTTTACAAAACTAAGCCCAGCGATCATAATCCTTTACATTTCTTCAAATGAAATGAATATTACATCTGCACAAATGCCTGTACATAAAAGTTTATAGTCCCTTGACTTATATACAGTCCCTTGCCAATTATAGAAGCAACTATATGTCCTTTAATGGGTAAATGGATAAATTATATTACACTGATAGAGTATTAGTCAGTGATAAGAAAAAAAAGAACGATCATGCCATAAAAAGATACAGGGATACCTTCAATGTATATTGCTAAGTGAAAGAAATTAATTTGAAAAGTTGTATACCTAATTCCATTCCTACAACTTTCTAGAAAAGGCAAAACTAAGGAGATGTGAAAAGCTCAGTGACTGCCAGGGATTCAGGGTCTGGGCTAGGGAAGGACAAAATGAAGAGGCAACGTACAGAGAATTTTTAGGGCAGTGAAACTACTTTGTTCTATATATCATGGTGGCTATAAGCTGTTATACAATTATCAAAATCCCCAGAATGCCAGGTATTGTGGCACATACCTATAATCCCAGCTACTTGGAGGCTGAGCTGTAGGATCACTAGATTCAAGGCTCGGAGAACTTAGCGAGATCCTGTATCAAAAGGACATAAAAACAAATAAATGAAAAGACCAAGCGCTGGGATGTAGCTCTGTCATAGAATACTTGACTAGCATGAATATGGTCATGGGTTCAATTCCCAGTGCTAGAAAAATCCTCCATAAATTATAAAGCATAAGATTAACCCTAAAGGTGCACTGTAGTTAGTAATAATATTTTAATATTGGCTCCTCCACTGTAACAGATGCAGCACATCAAGTGCAAGATATTAATAGCAAGATTTGCGGGCTACATGGGAACTCTGCACTTTCTGTTCGATTTTTCAGTAAACTTAACAACTGCTCATCAAAATGAAGTCCATTAATACTTTTTTAAGAAGCTAGGCATGAGAACAAAAATAGAATTCTAGGTATGGAGATGCAGACCTCAATTGAGCAACAATTTCAGGAGATACAAAACTGCAAACTTGTCCTAATGGAAGGGCCAGTTACTGCCAAGGAACATCAGTATCCCCTGGGAGACACTAGTGAAGAGCCTAAAACTGGAAAAGATGATTGTTGGTTGGTCTTTTTTTAAATAAAAGAAGAATCCTTCCTGAGAATGGGGTTTCTGTCAACCAAAGACTAATACAGGGGCAGGAAAGGCTATACAGAAGCTGATGGTGGGAGGAGTACAATGGCAGTGGTGGAGAGAGAGCACCTGCAGGCAGGCATGCTCATGCACCTTTATAAAACTTTCTAACTCAACAACGCTACTGAGAAAACTAATGGCAAATGAAGGGAGATTCGATAATTTTAGGTTGAAAACTGAACTCTACCCAAAAGTGCTAGTTCTCCCCAAATTATCTGTAAATTCATTGCAGTTCCAATCAAAGCCCAGCAGGATCGATTTTATGAAAATTGATATGTCAGTTCTAAAATGTATGGAAAAGCAAAGGCTATCTTGAAATTCCAAGGTTATATTATAATAGGGAAAACTTGGAAACAGCACAATTGCCCATCACCTGGAGACTGGATAAAGATGTGGCTTTTTAAAAAAAGTAAAATGGAGTACTACTCAGCCATAAAGAATGTGAAACTGGAGACATTTACAGCTAAGTGGATGCACATTGAGGGCATACTCTTTAGTGAAATTAATAGGACACACAGTTGTAAATACCAAACAGTTTCTCCGGTGTGAAAAACTATAAGTGTAAATAAGAATCAAAATGTATAATTGATATGCTATAATAGGAAGAAAAGTTCTAAAGGAGTAGGGGAATTGGGAGGGGTATCAGGGAGGTAAGAAGGGAAAATACAAAATATAAGAAAAGGAAAAACATAGAAACAAAGTCTTTGTAAATAGGTAGGGTGAGGAGGGGGTGAAAAGTGGGCAGAGATATGGGGAAAAAAATAAGAACCTAGATACATCATGTAAAGGTACAGGATGTCAGTGATGAATGTAACTTGTGTTGTATACCTGAGTTGTACCAATAAAAAAGAAAGAAAAGAACAAACCTAAAATTGGAAGCATAGTTCAGTGGCAGAGAACTTCTGTAGCATGCACAAGGCCCTGGTTTCAATCCCCAGTAACCCCTTCCAAATAGTAGCAATTATCTTTAAAGACAAACATTATTAGAAACCAAGACCCAATAGAAAGTGATGGCAAAGACACTAATAAGACAGTTTCATGGTGGTAAAGGAGAGCAAAGTCCACAGTAGCCTACAGTTGGAAATCATCCTAATACCACCAGCAACAGAAATTATAAACTGGATATACCATTCTGCAAGGAAAACAGTCTACAGTCTCAAAAGACAACAGGTGAGGAGAGACTAATTTGGGGTGTGGAGCTGAGCAAAAGGAAAAACACGATCTTCTAAATTATCTCTTAAGGTCTTGGTTTCGTCCATTTACTTCAAAGTCACATGTCTTCCTGTTGCAAGTATCTGGGACCTGGACATGACAGTTTTTTCTCCCTTACTTTTAATATTTGAAATGATGAAAATATACCCAACCCCATGGGCATCTGCTACCTCTTACCTGTGAAGATAACTAGCTAGCCAGTCACCGTGAGGCAGGACACCTCAACCTAGGACTCAAGGAGCAGATTGCTCCACACATACCAGCTGAATCACACACCTGGGAAAGACCTGCCTGCCCTGCCCTGTGCCACCATTTTCTCACCTGTAAAATGGCTCACCTCCAAGAGCCTTTGAAGACTAAAATCCACACCCATGGCTCCAGATCTTGGCTGGACCCTGAGAAGAAGCTTTTTATGAAATCAAAGATTCTAATTAAATTGATCTGGGGTAGCATCCAGACTTTAGTTTAAAGCTTCTTAGGACTGAAAAATACTGATCCATATGATATTTAGTGCATGTGTGGCATGCAGTAAGCCCTCCATAAATGTCCCGCCATTATTATTATCATGACAGCAAAGTGCTGTTTCATTCATTCATGTGTTCAAATAGTCCAGTTTTAGTGTATGTGCTGCCAAAGCGAGCACTCATTCGAGTAGTCCATTGCAAAAGTCAGCAACAAGTAATGGGAAAAGCTAGGGACATTATCTTCATCTGATCTCCACCGCTGAGCATCTAAAGCATTCCAAGCTGCTATGGAGTGCAATAAATAATTGATTAAGAGAGAAAATGTCTAAAACTTCTTGCAGGCGGCACCTGCTGTGTCTGCTTAATTCCAGTTTAAACAAACTCAGCCTCTGAGACCTCAGGTGTGGCAAATGGAACAAGACCTCCTACTGCCAGAAGGTGGTTGGGAGCAGGTCTGGGGTCTCTAGCATAACATGTGATTTTACCATGAAGAAGGCTTATTCTAATTACCAGCGTGTTCCCAACATACTTTCTCCAAGTTCACCTGCTTCAAAATGAGAGTTAGCGATGGAGAGACATAATTGCTCAGAGCCAAGGGCTGCCTCCAGATAATTCTGTGATTATTCTGGAGTTATCCATGCAAACTGAAGGCCTGGGAAAGCCATAGGAAATCATCAGGATTATAGTCGGTAATGGGGCGGTATGCGTGAGAGAGGCTCATGTGACTGCGCCTGTGGTCTGGGAGGCAAACTTGGGAGCACTGACACGAGGCCCTTAGGCAGACTCCCTAGAGGTTCTCCCCTGGGTCTACTGGGATTTTGGTGTGGAACAAGGCAATCTCAAATCCCAGGAGTCACAGAACAAGCTCCTGACATTCACTAGTAGGTTCTTGTTGCTCTGTGGAGAGGGTCTGCACCTCTCACCCCGACCAGGCCACGGGCTGTCATCAATGGGGAATCTCTTGGACATAATTACGCATCAGCCAAGTTTGTGGTATCAGACACTCCTTCCTCGTTCTCATAACAATCTCTGGGTTGTTTGGATTCAAGTAAATTGTTTCTAACACTTCCTATTCCCGAATAAAGAAAATGTGGAATTTGAAGGAAGAGATGAGATGAGCTCAAAGCCTCAGAAATCTGAGAGTTTTTTGGGGGTGGAGGCAGCCAAACATGACCACCCTCCCCCCAAATCCTCTGAAACTATAGTAGAGGACTTTAGTTTTTAACAAAAATGAAAAGAAATAAACAACTGTCATAAACTGTTAAGAATAGAAGAGAAATGATCTCAAGATTGAGTCCCTGGGAAGTTTTAAACCAAAGAACATTCTGGAAGCTGGAGGCAGGTGAACCACGTGGTGACTGACTGGACTCATGTCTTTGGAATCATGTTGAGCTTTAACATGGCGGACAGAGATAACCTGGGCAATCCTGAGAGTCCTGGAGGCTAGGCACTTGGACAAAAGGGAACTCAAAGACAGGTTCAAGGCAGGGTAGGACTGGAACAAGAGGATGTGTATGAGAAGGCAGTGAGAGTACCAATTCCTTTCACTCTGCTCACTGGGTCAGGGAAATGGTGTTTAGCTAAAAGGATCAAAATGCTTTCCTGTGGGGAAGGAGAAGTGGGAAGAGGGACAGAGAAGAAGTTCTGAGTTGGATATGGGTGTGCTTTTAAAGATATGTTACTTTTAAAACAATCAAGTGTATGGTTGTAGTTGGGATCTTGGGTGTCCCTCACATGTTACTTTTTTGGGGGGGTTTTTTTTGGTTTTTTTGGTACCGGGCATAGAACTCAGGTCCTTGCGCTTGCGAGGCAGGCCACCAAACTGCTTAGCTAAATCCCCGGCCCTCACATGTTAAAGAGTTGATCCCCAGAGTGGTGGTATCAGAAGATAGTGAGAAGACATAGTTCAGTCACTGGGAGGGAAGGCAAGCTCTCAAAGGGGATGGTGGGACCTCCATCTCTGCCTCTTTTTTTCACCTCCCAGTCATGAGGTAAATGGCACATGCTTCCTGTTACTGTGCTCTGCCTCACTATGAGGCTAAAAGCAACAGGGTTGCAATCTCAAAAAATATGAGCCAAAATAAACCTTCTCTCTTTATAAGTCGATTACTTCAGATATTGTGTTATAATAACTTCTTTGGGGGGTTACCAGGGATTGAACTCAGGACCTCGTAGTTGCGAGGCAGGTGCAGTGCCACAGAGCTAAATCCCCAGCTAGAATAAGTAAAAGCTAGTACTTAGAGGTACCGCTTTGATTTAACTTTTAAAAAAGATTATTAAACTGTTGCTTCAGCAGCTTTTAGCTGGGTAAATGCTTGCAAGATGTTTTTATGATCATGGTTATTTATAAAAGGATAAAGGACCTCTTCACAGAGTTTTTGTGAAGATAAAATGAGAAGCTCTGTGGAGTTTGACATTCCTAACACATAGACTGCAGTATAGATGCTTTTTTTGTAGGGGGGCGTGGGGCAACTTCCCAGTGGAGCCAGGTCAAGGGAAGTGCTTTGTTCAGGTCAGGCCTCAGGGCGGCACTCTGAGTGGCAGGAAAGAGTGAAGGACCCTCAGGCACATATGGAGCCCTGCCCAGCTTAACTCAAACCAAGGCCTTTATTATAAGGCCCTCAACATTTTACCAACAAAGAGTCAGAGATTTCTCCCTCCACAATACTGCTACACTGGGAGATGGTAAAAGAAGGTAAGGCTGGTTTCTTAATTAAGCAGCTGAGCTGATCTCTGGTGGACTCTGATGTCTCTGGGGTGAAATAGCTGCCAGTTAAGAACTTCTACTGGTGAGAGCAGAACTTCAGCTGCACAGGGGGAGAGCATCTCCCTTGCCCTTGGTCTTGGGCTGGTTCTCCCTGAAGCATAGCAAGGATCCTGCTGCCTCTAGGCGGTGATGGTGACCCTTTTAGAAACTGAGTGCCCAAACTGTAACTCAGAGCCCACTTAAGTATTACAAAGTGCCAACACTGCAGTTAAACCTGAATATCTGATGCTCACTCACTAGGGAGATTTAGTTCCTGTGCTGACAGCAACACGCTGGCAGACAGGGCTCTGGGTGCCCACTGCAGCATGCGTTTGCCACCACAGCCCTCGGGCCTTCCCAGGCAGAAGCCCCCTGTGTGGGGAATGTTGTGGGGAGGCTGGGGCACAACAAACTACCCAAGAAGACAGAAGACTAGAGCCAGTCCCTTTCCCTCTTACAGATTCCATTTCCGTGGGAATCTCTGTTAAGGACCCTTTCTGGAAGGGTAGAAGTTCCGCTGAATCTAGGAGTTATCAAAAAGCAAAAAGCTTACTCCTCCAGGAAAATTGGAGCTAAGCTTCCTTCGCCTTTTCAGTTTTCTGGTTTTGAACGTTTCACTTGACTACACAGCATGTTCAGAGGAGTGGGAACAAATCACAAGAACAACTCGGGCATGAGAGGATGGGAACTGAGCCAGAGACACGAACACTCGAAGCCACACTTTTATTAGGGGGATGGGTGTGGAGGATGAGGTGCCGGGCTGTCTTGAACGATGGTGGGCGCAGCAGGGCAGGGACTGGCTGGGTGAAGTTTTATATGGGCAAAGGGTCATAAGGGAGGCATAGTGAAGGTAGCCTTTTAGGATGTGGATAAGGTTAGGGCCATTTTATCGAGCAGGGAACTCCATCAGGTGAGTTTTCACAAACTTCCCCAGATCCAGAAAAGAACTTTGCCAGCTGCCCCAGGCCCTCCCCAACCACCTTCCTGGAGGTAAACACAGGCCAGGATGCTCACAGCATGTGTGCCTTCGCATCTGGCTGCTTCTCCTCAATGTCATGTTGGTGAGGCTCACATATGGTTTCAGTTTGTTCATTCTATATAGCATCCCAATGTCTGCTGTCGACAGATACATGGAGAGTTTCTGTTTCTGGTAATTGGCTGTTCTGTTACTATGATCTGAAGTGTCTTCCAAAGGTCCATGTGTTAAAGGCTTGGTTTCCAGGTTGTGAGGGATGCAACCTTGAAGAGGTGGGAGGTTTTAAGTCATGGGGATTGGGGACCCTCAAAGGTGATCATGGGACCCTGGTCTCTCTCTTTCTTTCAGTTCCCTGCCATAATGTGCCACCACAGGCCCAAGGCAATGCAGCCAATTGGTTATGAATTTGAAGCCTCTAAAACCATGAACCAAAACAAACCTTACTTTATGGGTTGATTATGTCAGGTGTTTGTTGCAGTAACAGAAAGCTGACCAATCAACTGTCTTCATTTATCATTTGCAAATAATTTTAAAAAGACTTTGAAACTAGGAGAATGGGGGAAATGAAAAGCAGTCATGTATAATATTAAATGTACATTCAGTAATGAGCTTCCATTTACTTACCTTCCTTTACAGGTACAATACGAGAAAAAAAGAAGAATCGTAGCTCGCTGGAAGAACTCAATGAGATGAACTTTACAAGCTTTGTTAAAAAGACCTCAGAAAGTACCTAACACATACACTTTCTCTCTTTCACTCAAAAGTGCTCAATTAAAATTACTCATTCAAAACTCTTTGCTGATCAAAAGCATCGTAGGCAGCTCTGCAGACCAATTTCTGTACAGAAGAAAGCAACACTTAGGACATCTCTCAGGTTGTGTGACCCAGCAAGTATGCAGAACACCATTCCCAGCACTTAGGGAGGATTTTAAAACAATGCTCCATGGCCAGCTGAGAGTGGGAGATATCAGGTTCAACATGTCTTTCCTTGATTCACTGTCCATTGGTGACCTGTGAGCTCAAGGGCAGAGTGTGTGGTGAATCTTCAGGCAGGAGACACGCTGTACAGTGTTTCTTACAGTCATCTGGCTAGGGTTCTTCAGGGCTCTGTGCCACAGAACACACTTTGAGAAACAATGTCTGCCACTACTCATGCTATAAGCTCTGTGTTCATGCTCAACACAGCTCATACCAAGAGGAACATGACACTGCCCTAACCTTAAGAAGGTTGTGAATTTTAAAAATCTAGTGCCTGCTAAAAGAGGGCAAGAAGAAAAAAAAAAAGAAATTAGAAAATCTTAAGGTTCTAATGTGTACTAGGACCCAGAAAATCATCATTTTAGTTTGGTATGGCCATCATAAAAAACATCACAGGCTGGGTGCTGTAAAAACAAACAATATTATGGGGCTGGGGATTTAGTTCAGTGGTTCCACAGCCTGCCTTTCAAGCACAAGGTCCCAAGTTCCATGCCCAGGACCAGAAACAAACAAAAACAAAAACAAAAGAAAAAAGAAAAGAATATTATTTCCTCACATTTCTGCAGGCAGGATGCTTAAGATTAAGGCATTTCTGGAGGCAGAATATTTAAGATCAAGGTGTTAACAGGTTTTGTTTTTTCTTTTTATTGAGTTTATTGGTACCATCTAGGTATACAATACAGTTACATTCATCTTTGGGATTCTGTACCTTTACATAATAGGTCTTGATTCTCATTTTTTTCCCCTTGTCCCTGCCCTCCCTTCACCCCCTCCTTCCCTCCCCATTTACAAACACTTTATTTCCATTTTTTTAGTTTCTCATATTTTTTTCCTCTCCCTTATTACCTTTCCCCCACCCTTCCCATTTTCCCTACACCTTTAGCCCTTTACTTCGTATTTCACATTATTAATTATATCATTAGGATCCTGTGTACTATTATAGTTTTTCACACCAGAGAAACTATTCTGTATTTCAGTTAAAGAAATCTCTGTATGAACATTAAAAATAGGGAATCCTAAAATAAAACTAAAAAGGAAAGTAAAAGAGAAAAGGCAATGATGTAAGATTAAAATAATCCTTAATTCTGAAGATGAAAATGGTCCCTTAACATATTTAAATTGCTTCTTGCTCTTGTAGTCTTATCTTATTCTTTTTTCATTATTTAGAGAATACTTTATTAGTTTCTGTAATCAAATCAACAGGTTTATTTTTGTCTAGGGCCTCTCTCCTAAGCTTGCAGAAGCCTGTCCTTTCCTAATACTTTCACCTGCCTTCCTTCTGTACCTGTCTGCAATCTAGTCTTCTCTCCAAGGACACCAGTCATCTTGAAACCAGGACTACCCTAGGACCTTATTTTACTTTATTCACCTCTTTGAAGGCCCTATCATTCTGAGGTACTGGAAGTTAGTACTTCAACATAGGAATTCTCGGGGGGCAGGGCTCAGCCCACAACAACCATTTTATCCCATGAAATACTTGAGATACACCCTCAAAATCAGTCCAGTTGCCCCTTGACATCCTTTGGAGATTGCTCCAAGACCTCCAGGACATCGAGATGCACAAGTCCCTTACACAAAGTCAGGTAGCATTTGCACATAAACTATGCACACGGTCCCACATATTTTAAATCAGCTCCAGATTATTTGGAGCACCTAATATAGCACAATGTCAACAGTCACTATGTTGTATTGTTTATGGAATAGTGAAAGAACAACGTCTGCACAGATTCAGGGAAGGCACAGTTGTTATTGAATATTTTTGACTTGCGGTTGAGTCCAACAATATGGAACCCATGGAAGCGGAGGCCAGCTGTGTTACTGCTGCTCTGTTCTAACTGGACATGGTCAGCTTAGCCCAATAAGAGGTGGGAAAGGAACGCAAACCTGGTCCATGTCCCTACAAGTCCAATTCCTCAGCTTCCAAGGCTATTTGGTGAAAGTGCATTTCTAAGCACAAAGATGACTTACTTTATGAATGCTATGAAGAATATTTTAAAATCTGAATGTTTATCACCCCATAACAGTTTAAAAATAAACCTGATTCTTTGCACTTCTTCTCATGCAGTAGTTAATGATGGTTAGCAAGTCCTTTTCAATGTCTGATCAGAGAGCTTTGCTTTGTAGAAATAATGGAATGATTTGACCATTATTTGTAGATAAATATCCAATTACAAAGGAAATCGCTAATGTCTCAAAGTAATATTTGCACCATTTTAATAACAAGATTATTTTAGCTGTTCTGAGCACCTGGATGTCCACATCACACAAACAAGACGGCAAGCTCCCCTACTGCAGAGGTCGCTGAGTGGGGTCCAAGGCATGAGGAACCCACAGTGAGCATCCACAGCAGACTTGACCTGGGGAAGCTGCAGGAGGAGTGTCTGGGGCAACAGAATGTCAGACAGATCCACAGGTCACCTGCTCTGCTGCAGAACAGTTGCATGACCTAGGCCAAACCATTTCACGCTCTGGCTCAAATTCCCATCTGTGAGCTAGGATAATGCTTCTCTGATGAGATCGCCAGAAGGGTTAATGAGACAGGACCTAAAATGTGCAGAGCGTTATGCCCAGCTCAAAGGAGTCAGAAGTGTTAGGATTTAAGTTTGAAGTGTCCCCGGAGTCGCTGTCGAAGGCTGGATTCCCCAAATGCAAGCTTCAGGATGGAGCCTAGAAAGGTGACCGAGTTAGGAAGACATTGACTTCATCCATGAGTTAACCCATCGGTGAGTTCATAGCTGAATGAGCTGTTAGGAGCTGAGGTGCCATTGGAAAAAGGTCACTGGAGGTGTGGCTTTGAAAGGTATGTCTTTGTTGTCCTTTTTTATTAGCATATGTTTGTGATCCATAATAAATGCATTTGTCATGGAAAATTAGTACAAATACCTACAGCACCTTGATCACTTTTACTGTATCTCCCTCCCTGTCATATATCTCGTCCCTGGCCCTTTCCTCTCTGGCTCTCTAGCTTTCTCTCTTCTTCCTGGCCACCACGAGATGAGCAGCTTTCCTTTGCCACGCCCTCCTACCAGAATGTTCTGCCTCCACTTCAGGTCTAGAAACAACAGAGCCAGCTACACACGCACTGAAACCTCTGAAACCATGAGCCAAAATAAAGCTTTCCTTAAATTGTTTGTTAGGTATTTTGTCACAACAATGAAAAGTTGATTAACACAGGCACATTGCTATATTACCATCATTATTATTATAGGTGCTTAGATTACAATGGGAAACAAAGTTTTGGCCTCTGCTAAGTACAAGAGGCTGTGTGGCCTCAGTGGGCCCAACAGAAGGGTGAAGTCAAATTCCCTCAGGGAAGGGCAGAGCATGTTTTTAAGTGAGGCCTGGCCAGCTGCAGAAGCCTTCACCCGTCAGGCTGGATGCTTGACTCAGAAGTAGCCCTCTGACCATATCACCTGAGCTCCAAGCCACTACTCCTAACCCAAAAGGGACTCCTAGCTCTTGTCATTAATATACCCGGTGCAGACCTCTCAGCGTTCTGCTTCCACTGCATTGCAACCAAATAATCTGCCAATGGTTAAGAGTGAAGACATCAGCAAAAACAAAAAGCAACTTAACCCTGAAACAAAAGTAAACACCTTGGGGACTGAGGACTCCTAGACACGGAAGACACTACCTATACAGACGGTGTGAGTGAGATAAAGCCACAGGGCACTCATCCCAGCTCTGAAACAGGGAATTCGTAGGGCACATGTAGGGAGTCTACTCCTTCCTCCAGCGCACCCCAAGGGATGGGAGTAAGAGCAGCGCCTGGGGACCTGGTGCAGGGCTAGGAGGACTGGGAGGGACTCAGAGCCCTGAGCAGGGCACATCGCACAGGACCAGCTTCCTGTGGGAGCCACCGCTATGATAAACTCCCTTGCCATATATGAAGATCAAGAAGACAGGCTCTGGCGTCCTGCGTGTCTCTCCTGGTACTTCTTCCAAAGTGAAAGAACTCCAGCGGTGTAGGACTAAACTTTGCCTAAATCTGGGTTCCTGCCTTCCCATATCCCTGCGTAGCAGATTTCTCAGGGTGGTGACTGCTGAGACCGATCCTAAAATCGTCCTCTAGGTGGCGGCCACACTCAGAATCTCCCACAGCCTGCACCGCATGGTCCACAGGCATAGTATCTTGCTAGGCAAAGCCATTTGTTTGAGCGCCCACAGGAACTGCCTTATTCCTTCTTGAACACACTGCCTGATGAGTCACAGACCACAAGCGCCTAAAACAGAATGGCCACCTGGGTACGTATATCCTGCGTGACCTAGGGCAAACCATTTCCAAATTAATAAATTTATAATTTTATAGGTGAACGTTTTCAAATAACATTATTATTATTATTATTATTATTATTATTATTATTATTATTATTATTATTAAACATTATTATTATTATTATTATTATTATTATTGTTATTATTATTATTATTATTATTATTGCATCGGGGATGGAACTCAGGTCCTTGTGCTTGCAAGGCAGGCGGCAGAACCACTGAGCTAAATCCCTGGCCCCCAATAACATTATTATTAATAGCAGTAAATTAACCAACATCAATCCCAAAGCATTACAATACCTACCCGCGGCTTTTAAGAGACAATTAATAGGCATATAATTTGTAACTGATCACAGTTCGCTTCGTTCAGAGTGGACGCTTCCTGAGGTCGGTACCCAAGCCCCAGCATCACCAAGTCCCTGCAGTGACAATGACTTCAGGCACACAGCTAAGTGCAAACAGAGAACTGTCCTCCTTCTGCTGTGCCAGCGACACAACCTTGACTGGTAGGGTGGGGACCCTCGCCGGTGCCGGAGTTGGTAGGCCCAATTAGGGCCGTGCACCTGCGCGGGCTTCCGTAACAAGCCGGGTCTGTAACTGCCGGTGCGATGAGCATTCGTCATCGCCAGATGGCGCTGCAGTCCCACCCACCGTAGTCCTGGGGCTCAGTGAGCTGCTTCCGCGGTTGGATTCCAACGCTGACGCTGAGCCGACGCCGCTGAGAAGCTTCGGGTTTGAGCAGACTGGAAGGGCCGCAGTCTCCTGTAAGGTCTGCTGGACGCCAGCAGGCGGTGGAGCCTGGGCCTGGCGAAGGTGGCATGCTCGTTTGCTTTTAAGAGCGGCCGGAAAGCTAGATTTTTGTTTGAAATGTTAGCCATCTATGCACTTTCAAATTTTTAATAGAAACTTCCTGATTGCCTGACACTGGGTCGATCAGAGGTCGGAATTGCATTGCCCAGGCACAAGGAGGCCTGTAGGAGGCCAAGGCCCTGGATTACCGGGTGAAGAAGGAGATGGTTCTCAGCTTGCAAGCTGAGGTAACTGGAGGCTACACTCGCATCACTGCGCCACCTCTTAACCTGCCTACTCCCCCTCCTGCCAAATGACTCCGTTCTTGTTTTTTAAAGCTTGAAGCACTTAATTTTAAGACCCTTTTCTTATGGTAAAGTTTAAATACATACAAAAGTAGAAAGAGTGACAAAACCAAGTCCCCCTCAGCCCTCTCGCAGCGTAGACATCTGACGTACAGGGCTGACTGGTGTCTGGGTCTCCCCAGCACAGGGTCCCCACCCCCCCTGGGTTAGGCCAAGCAAACCCGAGAGGAAGCTCTTCCTCTCTAACTACCCAGGGTTGACATGGCCACACCACTGAGGAGCCCGTGCCACCTCACGTCAAAAGCTCACTGTCCATATTTCTCCAACTGCCTCATGAAAGTGTTAGAGTCTGTGTTTCCAAAGGAGACCCAAATGAGGCCCATACATTTCGTTTCCCCGATTTAAAATGTTGTTGAATTAGGGTGAAAAATCACATACAGTCAGATGGATGAATCTGAACCATGAAATTTTGACGTTTGCGGAAAATGTAAATACTTGTGTGATCGACACATCAACCAAAACATGAAAGGTTAATCTTATTCGTGGAAATCTGCCACGTGTGACTTCTGGCTCCTTCCCAAAGTCAAAATGACCCTGAAAGGTAAACATTCTGAATCTACTCAGGTTCTGAGGTAGCCACAGCAGTGGGACTGGAAAGCCTTCCAGAAGCGCTGCAGAAAGTGCCAAGAATAATGAGATGTGTGTGTACAAAGTGGAAGGGAATGTTCCGAGGGACATTACTGCCAATGTGTCTTTTAAAACAACTGTACTTTTCGAGCAAGTTGATCATGGTTAAATATTTAAGAATGTATGCATTTATGATCTGAAGGTTATGCTTATTATATTAATGCCTTGCTTTGTAGTCCACTGGTCTCTTAATACGCGCATTACTGAAAAATTGCTAAAAACCTCTCTCTCACAACATCTGAAGTAACATTCTTTTCTTCCCAGTTCACTGATAAGGCAATGGGGCAGCTAATTTTTTCCCATACATTCCTTCCATCTACGCCCACTCCCAGTTTCTGCTCTCTGTGTTGAGTCTACCTTACCAAAGCAATACTGGGTCCGAGCTTGGACAGCCAGTAATGGAGCCTCACTAGATGAGAAACTTTTAACATTACTATGTGGTTTTTAGCAATATCTTTCACGTCTCCATTGCACAGTGCCAGAGCGAGGGCTGTGTAGATAATAATAGAATGCCACGTGGGGAGGGCACAGAGCAGAGCTGGCTTCTCTGCTATGGGCCACATGTAGTCAATTCCTCATATCAGGCATTACATGTGCTTGTGCCACTTAGTTAGTAAAGCTCAACAGTTCTGATAGTAGTATTTCAATCTGCCAATAGATGTGTGTGCCTGTGAAAACAGGCATTCAATATTACTAAGCAGACATAATTTTTTTCTCATTTAATCATTAAACTTGGGCTTGGTACATTATTTTGTAAAGCAATTTAATCAGAGCCGATTTGCAAACCTTGCCAGTTACTAACTTGTCAACACATTACCAAAATATCCCTTTGCAAGTGAACATACATAAAGGATACTCTTTTAAAGCTAGCAAAAGAGAAACCAGTCCCAAGGAAAATTACCACTCTGTATAGAAATGTTGGATGTTTCAAAGGCAAAATAATATGTAGGATGATAAGTGACTTTCTCAATGAAAATAATACACTTAGGCTTTTGAAACCTTCTCATAACCACATAAATGTAATTATTGGTCATAGCTAAAGATCTTACGGAACTAAAAAAGATCACAATACAGAAAGTTGTCTGAGCCAATTGTTGCAGTATTGATCATGATTTCTGAAGTTCTATTTTCAAGCAATATAAATATTTAAACCCCCACTCAGGATTCTTTCCTTTTATTCTGTAAGAATAAGATACTGGAAAAAGATTTCAGCTATCTCTTTTCTAGATGAGTTTCAATAATGAGATGTACCTCGCCCTATGAAGGGAGGATGTCGAAAGAAGCCATCTGGGCTGAGGATGTAATTTAGTGGCATAGCTCTTGCCTAGCTTGCACGATCACAGCCCTTGGTTCAATCCCCAGAGCCACCAAAACCAAATAATCAAACAAACATGAATTACAGGACTATTTTATTCGAAGTTTCAAGTTCCTACTGACTTAATTAAACTTCAGGGAGTAGGAAGGAAGATTTGGTACTAAATTGTCAATTTTATATCTACATTACCTTCTCACACATCATTCACACCTACAGCTAACACTGTTCCCTCTTACATTTTGTCTCCTGTTTCAGTTGCCCTTTGAACAGTGATATTTTTACTTACCATCTTTTGAGTATCTCTATTTGCTGGTACAGCCCAGGGCTGTAATTTACTGTCGGTGTGCCAATCTCCCCTCTTGAACTCAAACTAGTCCTGCACAGAAATCAGTATGGACACCAGCATCCTTTCTAAGTATATGAAATGTTCTTGAAGAGCAGAAAGTTCTCAATCCTTACACACATTTTCCCAAGGAATCTGATAAGATAACTTTCAATAATCTTTGGTTTTGTGATTGACTTTTAAAACTCTAGAAACTCTTGGGGTGTGAATATATTTCAGTGGTAGAGCTTTTACTTAGCATGTGTCTGGTGAGGGCCTGAGTTTAGTTCTCAGTTCCATCACCACCACCACCACCATCTAGGGACCCTGCAGAACAAAGGTTTATGTATTCATTAAAGAAATCAGCAAGGAGAACTTTAAGACATATAGAAGACTAGGCAAATAACACAAAAATGTAACATGTAAGCATTCAAACTTACCAGTAATTATAAAATTCAAATTGAAATAGTGTTCCATCTATGCCTTGTCTAATTAGAAGAAAATAAAAATGTAAATGAAAAATTTAGCATAAAGCTGGCATGCATGAGCACTGAGCTGGGCTAACAAATTGTTACATCCCTTTTGAAGATAAAGCAATTTGGTAAGTATAGCAAATATTACCTGGTAAAGTAGGTAGATTTTAGAGATATATACTTAAAGCATAATTGTAATATCACATTTGTTATAATAAGTCAAGGGTCTACTGTATTTCCTTCTCTTGGAATATTCACCCCCAGTGGCTGGTTGTAAATCAAGTTGGTCAGTTGCCTTTAAAGCATCTTTTCTGTATAATTTTAGGCCACACTTTCTTCCAGGCAGATCTCAGGGTCCTTAGACACTGGCCCAGGATTTCCTAATTATCCCCACACAGGAGAGGATGTTGTAATGTTCCTTCCGGAACACTTTAAGAGTTAAATCTGTATCTGAGACCACCTGGAAGCACAAATGGCCAGCATTCGAGTCATGACTCCAGACTTTGGTCTTAAGTTAAAATTAAAATTCTAGTCGTAAACCAAGTTGTTTGTATGTAAGGCCGGTCGTAACTCAAGAGTCCACTATAGATTTTTCAAATTGATGTTCACCAAAGTGAAGAAGGAAACGATGATAATACTAAATGAAAATGTAAGAAATTTTAATAAGAGTTTATACAGTTTCTTTTTCTAAATGCAGAGAGCTGAGGTCAAGTCTCTGGTTCCCCTTTCTCTAGGCAGCTAAGTTCTGTGTGGGCTCCTGGGCTGACACAGGCATCCAAGGTGAATACTCTCCAGGTGATGTCTTTAGCCACTGCCCTATGAGGGGTCTGTCCAGTTTGCAGAGTGTCCCCAGCCTTAAGTCTACAGGGAGTGGACACCTTGTGGGAGAGAACTCTAGGACCTAAGCACAGGGATTGCACTAAGAGATCTAGAGCAGAACGGAAGCCGGAGTCCCAAGGGCAATGTGGCCGAAGAGGACCTGGCAGGAAATTGGACTGTGTCCTCACAGCAATTAGAAGGTCTGAAGAGTGAAAGCCTGGGAGTCACATTAGAGCACATCAAACTCAGAGTTGGGAGAGCAGCAAGTCAGATCGTATCATTATTAAGCAAGGAAGTGCTGACAGACTTTGATGGGAGGAAGAGGGATGGTGCAATGTGTGCTTGAGGAAAGTTGACCTACTGAGGCCACTCCCCAGAAATAAGGTACAGAGACCCAGGGGCCAGGGACTGGGTGTTAGGGATGGGAACCCTACAAACACGGGTTGCCCTTGGAACACTGGTGAAATGGAAGAAGTCTAGCATTTGGCCATCATGAGAGGCTGATAGGAACTGTCTGTGACCAAGAGACTGAGCCTATATGAGTTTAGGGAGGGAAGAGGAGAGTTCATCCTGGGCCTGGGGTTGAAGCCAGGCAAGTGTCCTGGGGCCTGGCCCGTGCCTAGCTTGGAAACTGAAGCAGACAGTAGTGGGGCATCCAGGATCTCCAGGTCTTAGGTATTTGGTTGCCTCTGGGAAAAAAGAATATGCTCAGGGGCCAGGGATTTAGCCCAGTGGTTCCACCGCCTGCCTTGCAAGCATAAAGTCCTGAGTTCAATCCCCGGTACCAAAAGAAAAAAGAATATGCTCAGCATAGTTAGGCAAGAACCCTGAGCCCTCTTAACTGCCCCATGCATTGCCTTCAAACCCAAGACTCCCATTATGGCTTAGATCTCAGCTGACAGGAGGCTTGAGAGTGTGTGATTGCTAAGGGGGAGAGAAAGGTAAATGCAGTTTATAAGGCCGAGTTCTCCTGTGATTGGTGCAGTGACCAGGATCTGCCTGCAATCACAGAAGCGGGTGAGGATGCTGTCTGATACCTGAGGCTTTCTGGGGATTGGGGCACCTACACAAGTGCTTATCCAGGTCACAGAGGAAGAAGAGTAAATTTCTGGATTGTGTGTGGGGGGGTATCACTTCCGGTGCACAGGCCCAAGAGAGGTACCCGAAGTTTCTCAGCCCTGCATCTCTCTCAGCTGCCCTTCCCCTTCACTCCAAGGACAGCTGGGTTGGGAGAGGTTCAGACTCACAGAATAGATATTCCCTTTGGCAAGCTGAAGGATCTAGTACAGTTAGCGTTTCACTGGGGGTAGCAGTGGAAGACTGAGGAGCCTCCTGTCAACTCAAGAGGAAAGTGATAAACCAGTAGAACTAGAGTAAATACTAAAGAGGCTGCTTGACCGATAGGAGGGGTGGTTCCAGCAGACCATCCAGATAGACTCCATGATCCTGGAATTCTATCCTCCACACAGTGATATGTCTAACCTGACACAGGTCTACTCTTCTTCAAACATCTACGAAGATATCCTAGTGGGTCTCTGTGGGCCCAGTTTTGAAAAATCAATGGGTATATTTAAATTATTTTAATGCTATGAAATTAACATCTTGAAATTTTGCCTTGCAAAAAAGCAACCAATAAGTTGCTACTCTAGCCTAATATGTCATCTGAAACTTTCTCAAGTGTCTACGTGGGATTACGCATAAAGGCATGATAGGAAGCAAGTCTTCTTTCCTTTTGGGTAAAAAGAGAAGACACAATGCTCAGGAGAGGCCTTTGGGATATCTCAGAAGGAAAACCCAAAGGATCTAGGGGATTTTACTTTGCCCTCCACTGAGTAGTCTTCAAATTCTTTTGGTTCATCCCCTTAAAGGAAGTTTTGTGTGTATTCTACATTTTCCACCGAAATTTAAATCAGCCTCATACATGCTTGAAGTCTGAGGCAGGAGGAGGCAGAAAATCAGAAGTTCAAGGCCACCATGGGCAATTTAGCAAGACTGCCTCTAAAAAGCTTACAAAGTGCTAACACACTTGAGGCCCTGGGTTCAATATTAGTATTGAGAAAAACACATTTCAATCAATGCAAAAGATGTTAATCTTTGCAAATTCCAAGTATTAACCCATTGAAATTAACCCATTGAAACCCATTAAATTCTTGCAGCATTTTTTAAGTTTATCCACTGATCTAATGCTCTGCATACTGTTCATCCTCTGCTTTGGAAACCTCTTTTCTAGCAAATGGGAACTTTATGTCATTCTTTTTTTCTCCTTGAACTTTAAATTCTTTTTTTATAAATTTATTCTAATAAACATAATAATTGTGTTCATTATGGGATTGCATGTGATATGCTGCTCTGTGTTAAAGAGCTGTTGATGGTCACTTTCTTGTCATTTGATCATTGTAAATGAATTTATATTTCTCCTGTACTTTCCCACCACATTCGCTCAAATACCCTGTACTTAAAAGTCTGTTATCATTTCCTTCTACTTATCTGCACTTTTTCTGTCTCTGTCTCTTCCTCTCAAAATTACACCCCCAAATATGCTTTTAACTATGTCTACACATATTTACTAAAATTACTGTCAAACAACCTGTATGCATTAAATGGTAGTAAGCATCCAGTAAACCTAAACCCAAAATTGTATTGTAAATACACCCTCTGATCACATGGGTGGCATGAAGAAGAGAATTGTGGGTAGGCACTTTGCTGGCAAGATACAGTCAAAGTAGAAAATGGAAATAAGGTTAATAGTGTCAGCATCTTTCAGCCAGTGAGTGGGAAAAGATTAAGGCTGTCTCTGTGAAAGAAAAAAATCAGCTCATATATTTAAAAGGGCAGTTTAAGGATATACACAGCAGCATTACATATATAAGCAGCAGCTATGTACATGAAAATCTAGCCAGTTAATATGAATCTGGCCAATTAATATCTAGACTTATAACTGCAAATTCACCCTTCTGTACTCAAGGCCTGACAAAAACATTCCCGGGATATATTTTAAGCTGTTTTATGGAAATATAATTGGAATAGTAAAAGTACATATACTCAAAGTACGAGATTGTGTAGTACCTCCTGACATCCTCAGCAGAATCAAGAGGGTGCACGTGTCCATGACCCCAGTATTTCCTCAAGTGTCAGAAGGTGGATCGGACAGGCGGGGCGCCTCCGGGGACTGGGACGCAGTCTGCTTCGTGGACTCGTGAGCGGCGCCAGCAGACTAGAGCAGGAGAGCTGGGGCGGGGCTCCAGGGACAGGACCTGCGCTGTCCGGGCAGGGGTCCACACTGATCGGTTAAGGTGAACCGGGAGGCGGAGTCCGGGGACTCCACTGCGAACCCACTTAGTCACTGAGCAGTCACTTAGCCCTTTGCTTCCAAGTGATCCTTGCGCCAGGGGGACAGTGCCCTAGAACCACCCTCCTGCAGTGGTTTCTAACGTTGCCCTTTCAAACTGAGCCTGCTTAGGTGGATTGGAATCAATGTCAGGGCCACGGAAGCCCGGTGGCCCCCAACCCCCGCGGGATTGACTTCCCAGCTTTTCCTTGTGCCCGTCGTGGCATCTACGTGTGCAGCAAGTGACCGGCCTCCAGCCTTGTCCCTGGGAAAGCGGTGACGGAGTCCAGACGGCAGGAGGACAGTTCAGGAACCTGCGCCGGCAGTGCCTGGTGCCTCCCTCACATTTTCTTGAGACTTCATATGTTTTCAGCTTCACAGTTGTTTTTCCTCCAGGTTTATTTAGTATTATTGATTTATTTTCGAAGAGTACTGGGGATTGAACATGCTAGGCAAGTGCTCTACCACTGAGCTACGTCCCATCCCTTACCCAGCAGAATTTTGGAACTAACGTTTATATAGATAGATATTTTCAAAACATCAAACAGTAAATGTTAACAAGATTTGATCAAAATTTTTGCGTGCAGACAGCAGGTGAATCTAAACCCGACTGGCTCCACACACGTGCCCCTGAGTCCCAGGGTGGCACTGACTGCTCGGAGTAGCAGGTGAATGGAGAAAGGAGGACCTGCCTGGCTGCTGCTTTTTCTGAAAGAAAAAAGAGAAAAGCAAAGGGAGGGAGAAGCTGCTGGGCTTTGACCTTGCCCCTCTGCTCTTGCCTTCCTCTCAAAGTAGGTAATAACATGTTTTTCATGCTTGGCTTTGGAGAACAGAATATGTAAGGATAGATTGTTTCACACATAATTTAATTTTATATTTTCCGTACGCACAGAGAGAACCAAAAATGTAACATGGTTGTTCACTATTGCTCTTCTGGGATCCTAGAGGTGGAAGATAACCACCACCAATACCACAGTTTTTACTCTCAGAGTTTTTACTCTCCTGCATGGCTGTTATAAAGCTTAGCCACACAGACATTTGAGGAGGAAGCCTTTTTTAAAGTAGTGCTATACTTACAGAAACAGCTCCCCATTTCCACTTCTACTGGAACATAGACCCATAACTACAGGAACTCTAGAGTTTACAAGGATTTGTTTGCATGCCCTGGTCTAGATTCTCCCATGTCCTTCTGGAAGTTCCGCAATGGCCTCTCTACTCGTTTCCTTTCCAGCTATCTTTATCCACAGTCTGTTCTCCTTATTTCAACATTAATTTTAATGTGGTGGTTCTTTGTTGAAAACTGCTCAACAGCTCCTGTTCATAAATAAAATCCAAAATACGCTGGGGTCATATAAGAGTGAAGGGGCTCAGAAATCGGATTATATAAGATAGATCCCATGTTGAAATTGAAATCAATGAGCAGGAGACAAGTGGACTTGAGCAAGTTGATGTTAAAACTTTTCACTTGTTTATGAGGTGCTATTTTTCTTGTAGGCAGTCTCATTTCAGTTCCACATATCCAACACAAGTCAGTGGGTTGGCCTTTGAAACAGGAGATGTAATCAGCTTTGTTGATCCATCTTTCGGGTAGTTCAAAATCACTTGAGCTGACAACAAATGGCAGGCTCTGGCTAGCCATGGTCTAGTGTCACAGTTCAGCTGTGATCCTTCTTGCACACAAGGGCACAAGGGAAAGCAGGGACATCAATGCCGCGGGGGTTACAGGCAACAAGCCTTCTATGGCCCCCATTTTCTGTAATGATGTTGAGTCCAACACTGGTGCATGTTAAACCTTTGAGACCGTTGTATTCAGCACACATTTCAACCTGAGGGCCCAGGAATCTAGAAAATGGGCAGGGAGGAAAACGATCAAACAGAAATGTGATCTTTTAAAAATGATCATAATGAGAAATCTAACTTAAAACACCTTTGCCGAGGTACCACTAACCAGCTTAGTTGGAACCAGCACCCCTCCTATTTCTTGAAGGCACTGTATCATTGTAAAATATGATGTTCACTTCACTTGGTGGAAGTTTTCTTGAAGACAAGATTGCCTTCTTTCTATCTCCTCTTAGGAAAGTCTCTCTACTTAGGAGATGTTGCACTAGAAGCAGAAGTTTCTTCTGATGACCTAAGGCTGCAACCATTTGTATCAAGAGAGCCATGGTGGGACTATGAGATATGGACCTTGTAGATATTTTCTGTATAGTCACTTCCAAATGAATTTAAAGAAGACAGCCCTTCTTTTCCTGATTGAAAAGTCTATTCTTGGGAAGATTAAAATGGCCCCAACTTTCATATAAGCACTTGCAGTGCTGATAGAATACTGTTCTAGAAGGCTAAGGTAGATTGTGGAAAGTGACAAACTTTAGGGCTTTATTTTGCAACATTAAGTGTCAAATTGTAGCACAAAACCACCCTCACCCCAACCCAGTATAAATTTTTTCATACTCTAGTAACCCCAATATGTTAGTCCATTTTCTGTCTCTGGGTTTATGAAGAGAACATTCAAACACAGACAATTCTGTGTTTATGTTTTTCCCCCTTGAAAACACTAATAACAGTACTGAAACAATCCACTTTTAAATTATGACAAATTGTACTAGAACTTACCACTAAACTAGATTTCATTTACTTTTTGCCTTCTGAAAACTTTCTTCCTAAACATTTTCATTGTGCTAACAAATTACAGGTTTCACTTTCTTGGTGCACACACTGTCCTTAGTTTATATGATGCATAATATAACTCTAAGTAATTTAAAGAATACTTTTTCTTTTGAGTTCTGGTACCAGGGATTGAACTCAGGACTTTGCACTTGTGAGGCAGGGGCAGTGCCACTGAGCTAAAACCCTGGGCCTTAACGATTTTTTTTTTTTTTTTTTTTTTTTTTT
>NW_022900920.1:10705015-10713212 GCF_012274545.1 Fukomys damarensis
TTTTTTTTTTTTTTTTTGTACTGGGGGTCGAACTCAGGCCCTTGTGCTTGTGAGGGAGGTGGCAGAACCACTGAGCCAAATCTCCAGCCCTTAAGAATAATTTTTTAAACAATTCTACTCTAAAGAAACATAATTTATTTTCTCGGCAAAACATTAGTGCTTTTGTACCAGATTATTTTGAGTTTAGAAATGAGCTTTAATATGTCTTTGCTAAGTTTAGGGTTTGCTTTGTTTTGTTTTGTGACAGGGTCTTGCTATATAGTGCAATCTGGTCTCAGACTCACTATGTAGTCCAGGCTGGCCTGAAACTGTTGGCAATCTTTCTGCCTCAGCCTCCCAAGTGCTGGGATTACAGCCATGCACCATCATATCCAGCCATGTTATTACTTTTTGTTAAACTCAATTTTATTTTTACCTTTTCATAGGAAACTTTTTAATCTATTTCTAAATTAATACGTGAAACTTGCATCACAAATTTATACATTTTTCATTAATGAAAAATGCTACTCAGAAAAAAGGAATTCACATATTAAATCCACACTAAATATTTTAGGTCCTATAAACTTTCCTTGCTAAAGAGGACACTGAGTACTACTACTTGAATATGGGCTGAACTGCACCCTTTACCAAAGGCAGGTAACTGTACATCTGCTTATTTTTACTTAAAGACATGACGAATTTTAAATAGTAAAACATTCCATTTTCATCACTTTTAGTTGAAATGTGATGTGCGGAATTTACATAAGTGTTCTTCATTTAGCAGATGTATCCATCTAGAAGCTTAGGATCTTGCAATTCTACAACAGATGTCCCAAAACATGAGTGTCTATAGGGTGTGCCCTGGCAAATGTCTCAGCTGTTTGTCCTCATAAAAAGTGCCTCAACCAAATCGTTCATCAGAAAAAGCCAACTGTGATGTCAGGTATACTTTGGGAGCAACTGTAACAAGTGAACACTGACAATAGAGAAGAGTTGGAAAAAGAAAGACAAGAATTTCCCAAGTGTAAACTTACCTTGGGAGCAAATGATCTTAAACTAGTTAATGCTATCTGTAGTACCACTATATAGCATAGCACTGCATGCTCAAATACCAGTAAAATTATAAACTGAAAACTGTTAGATGGCAAGAAACATGAAATCTGCAGCATGGATGATAACAGAAGGGTCAATGTGCAAGTTGATAAGGGAAGACTTTTGTTTCTCCAATGCATTGGCTGGGGTGGACTCCACCAAAGGCCTTTGCTGACCAAAAATCAGAGTCAAGAGGCTACCTCAGCTACCTGCAGCCACTCCTTCAGGACTCTAGGGTGGCAGGACTCTAGGGTGGACTCCTTCACAGTCTCCGATCATTCCCTTGTGGTGGTCCTTCCTCAGCCCCATTATCATCTATCACCTACGAGAAGACATTTGCTTTTCTTATCAATGCCAGGTGGTATCCACATCACCCTTAGCCAGCTTTCTGGACATTGCTCTGCTCCCTGAGCCTGTCCTCCACCTTCCCTCTGGAACATTCAATCTGTATCCTTCCACTAGATTTCCTACAACCATACAGCAAAGGGGATCCTCCAGCTCGGCTCACTGCTGACCTTGTGGTATGTGTTGCAGGGTACCCAGGAATCCTGGCTCTCCTTAGAGATGTCAGTTCAAGTTCCTGTCTTGTTCTGGACACCACCAGTCTAAACAACTGGACTTGTCACAATTCTGTAACTGAAGTAACTATTGCAACCTTCATTTCCTTGGATAACTTCAGAATAGGGCACTAGGAACAATTCTGTGTACTAGGAACTGTAACATTCACTAAAAAGTATTGTTGACCTCACTCTTAAACCAGTTAAATCATATATTCCTCAGAGTACTAATTCAACTAAATTATGAATTCTGGATTATTTAAATTATAAATAATTAATAAGCTAAATTTGATCTCACTTTATTAGCACTTACAGTTCATTAGCTAGCTATTGTTTGGTTTGAGAACGGTGAAATGACACACATACACACACACACACACACACACACACACACGCACACACTTCTTACTGAGTAGAATTTACATACTACTATTTACCTTCTGGGCTTCCCTGCCTTTGTTTATTCCACCTTTCCAAAGGAAGTTCTTTGAGATCCAGACATGGCCATCTTTTGTTTTAGTAAACTTGGATGAATTGAAAATAGATTTAAGACATTAACTACCATTTTCACACAATTTGTGTCATACGCAGTCAGATAGTTGTAACCAAATACATTCCTAACTCTTCCTGAATGAAATCTTCAATAACATAAAGTTCACTAGTTTTAGTGAATTAAAACAGATTCTACAAAAATATAGCTACAAGGACAAAAATACATGGTTTAGTTTAATGTAAGAGCTTTTAGCATATTATATGTAATTTGTTTGGTCTGATTTTTTTATGTGGGGTAAAATATATTCAAAATATTCTATGTTGATGAAAAAGGAAAAGCAGTAAATTATTTGCCTTCTTTGTAATTTTTGGACATCTCTTCATATTTCAAGTTAGTCTCTGCTTAGATTCACCTTGCAAGTGTTTTTTTTGGCTAGATTTCAATCTTTTGGGATCGCAACATATGAAACATGAATTATTAATTTCTTCTTTCTCTTTATGATTCTTCAAGGGGATTTCCATACTTTTCTTCCTTATGTCCTCCTCTACTGCATGAGGCTACATGATATTATCCTGTCTTCCAGATCTCAAGAACATTCTTTTGCCACTGACTTGGTCCCTAGATAGAAAATTTTCAGCTCCATTGTCTGGGTTCCATTGCTCCACATCCTAGGAAGTCTTCATGAACTTCTTCTCATGTCTCTTTATTAAATATTTTCTGCTGATGTAAGTGCCTGAGTTCTTTGTTGATCTCCATTGGTTTTATCTTAAGGTATTTGGCTCAGGGGCATTCCCTTAATAAATCAGAACATAGGCACACAAGTCCAATAATAAATAGAACAAAGCTCAAATTCAACATAGAGAATAGCAAACTTAGGCCAAATCAAAGAGGGATTAATTTGAAAGTTTTATATTAAATAATTTTCCAAGATGCCAATAATCTTATGATATCCAAGGTAAATCTATTGAGTTTTTTCCCATGGAGAAATAATCACCTCTACTGACAAACCTAAGTAAGGAATTCAGAATAGATTTCAGTCAGGAGGCCTGCATGTGACAGAAGTCAGATCATATTGTAATAGTGTACATTTATTCCAAAATGCCCTAATATACAGACCACACACAAATTGCTAATCTCCCTCCTTTTCTCCTTCTTCTCCCCCCCTTCTCTCTCTCTTTCTATGTGTCTGTCTGTCTGTCTGTCTGTCTGTTTGTCTGTCTGTCTCTGTGTATTACTTATTGGGAATTGAACCCAGGGACTTCACACTGAGCTATACATCCCCAGCCATTATCTCTCTTGATATGACATGGCCTCAATAAGTCACTAAGTTGCCCATGCTGGGCTTGAACTTGTGATCCTCCTGCCTCAACCTCCCAGAGGATTACAGGCATATACCATAACAGTAATTTAAATAGCTAATTCTTCTAGAGAGGCAAGAGGAGACAGGTGCTTTGTACCCTTTTTCAATATAACAGCATCATGAACACAAATAAATGAACTGCTAACCTGTTCTTCCAATCAGTTTTTCCAAAATTTGAAGATAAACATAACTCTTGCGCTCCCTGGGAAATTCTTCTTGATATCTGTTCCCTTCATTTTGAGTAGTTCTTTTTCAAACTAGCCCATTCCCTCCGTAAATCCTAAAAGGATTCTTTCTCATGGCTTGCAATTATTCTGTGTTGAAGGCAGATTCTTTGAGAAACTTTAAATTCAGGTCCCATGCACATTCTGTGGAAACATGGAGAGGCTCCATCTCTGGTGACGTGTGGTGACTAAGTAAGCCCTTTCCATCTCCCTATTTGGAGTGACTGTCTTTTTTCATTAAGTTTCATGTTGGCAGGCTAAACCTTATTCAAAGATATCCACAGGTATTTCTTGATCCATGTAAAACATCCTTCTTTTTCACACACCAGGGAATACTTTCTGCTTTCACATAGCACTTTTACATGGTCTCTGGTGCCTATAGAGTCTTCCACAGATCTTATTTTGGGACCTTTCATGAATAGTCGCAAGATTTTTGCCTTACCTATATTTTGAGTCATCCTGAGGCTTTGAGCATAATCTCTGAGTTTCTCAGTGTGGTCTGTTATTTGAAAGACTCTTTGAAGCTCCCAGGTGTCTTAGAGGTTGGGTTGTGCCTTAGGCTCTCCCAGTCAACACTTGTTTCAGTTCTGTTTTCTGCCAGGTCCAGTTTCTAATTTCTTTTTCTTTTCTTTCTTCTTTTTTTTTTTTTTTTTTTTTTGTACTGGGGATTGAACTTGGGCCCTTGGTTCTTGCAACTCAGGCAACAGAACCACTGAGCCAAATCCCTGGCCCAGTCCAGTTTCTTATTTGGAGGTGTCTTAAACACTTTGAAAGCTTTTTCATTCTCCTGCCCCAGTGTGTGTGTGTGTGTGTGTGTGTGTGTGTGTGTGTGTGTGTGTGTTCTCTATCTTGAGGTGCCTCCTGCTTATTGTGGGAGCAGGGTTAACCAGTTCTAGTTGTGAAGGTTTGTCAGAAATCTTAGTGGTTCAGAAATACTCATTCATTGGTTCTTCACTATAGTCCAGTGAGTGGAGGCTCCCTGAGCTATCTGCAGGGTCTTTTGTGGGTCTGTCAGGAGTAAACTCTCAGGATTTGTCAGTTGGGCTGTGGGTTTGTATTTTTGCCCCAGCCTTTCTTGTTCACCTCACAGTTGTTAACCTTTTCAGAATTCTGTTTTTAGGTATAATGATTTCCTGATATGTTTCAGAAGTCTTTCCCTGTCTTTCATCTTTCCAATTACTTTGTTTCTATTATCTGTGTCTTCCTCAGATGTCTTCTTCCTATGATACTCTCAACATGGCTGCTTTTGATCCTGCAGTCTTGCCTTCCATTGGTGGCATCTACTTTTCGGTTAGCGCTGAGTCTTGTCTCCAAACGCTCTGTCTGGAATTTGATCTCAGTACCTCTCACTTTACAAGTGATCTCAGACTTTTCATGGTACCTTCACTTTTCTTTTACAAATAGTTTCTTAGTGAAGAGCTGGGAGGACTTTTATCAGATGGCTCCTTTGCTGCACATTGAGCTGATGGCTCACTGTAGGAGACAGAAGAAGGGAAGCGAGATTTCAGAAGCCCAAGTACTCTCTTGATTGGAGCCGTGACCCCTACCGGCAGCCACTTGTAGGCTCAAGTAGGGAACAGAAAAAATGGCCGGGATCACAGGCTTGAGGTAGACTTGTCGGCGCCTGCAACCTATTGTTCTGCGGAGCACAGGCCACCCAGTAGCCCAGCCAGGAGTGCCCATTATCAGCACATCCCTCTCCTCCCTTTGGGCCAAGGATTTCTGGGTGGAAAACACTTCTGCCAAGCCTAGAGGGACAAAAAGTAAGTTCAAAGTGCTTACACAGGCAGGAACTGCAAGGAAACTAAAAGGAGGACATTTCTGATGCAACAGGGCTAAAGCCAAAACAAAGAGACTACCCAAATGACAGGGAGAAGAGGCCCTGGGAGGCCAACCACACAGTTACCAGGATCTCTGGAATCACTCCTCTGCAGAATTCCTTTGGTTTTTGAAATTGTGTGCTACTCTACTTCTTCACCAAACTACATTTTATCCTAGGTAACTCTAACTTGTTCTTATTTGCTCTAGCCTATTATTTACTCCCTCCGTACATATCTGCAATCTCCCAACCCATCTCTCTCTCTCCCTCTCCCACTCTCCTTTCCCACGTATGTCACCCACATAGATTTACCCACCTAATATTTGTTAAAACAGTTGAGGAACTAACACAAGTTTCTTCAAATTTGAATACATATTTACTGAACATAAACTCAAAATTTATTGGAAACACACCTCCGATCAGATGGCTTTGCATGGAATAAGGGAATTGCTGAATGGTCCCTTTGCTGGCTGCCTGGGACAATGTCCATTGTCAGTTTCTGGCTGGTGAAACTGGCAAATTGTGTGTGTGTGTGTGTGTGTGTGTGTGTGTAGGGCAAGACTATGGAAATTAATTCCGAAAACTCTCCATGGCCTTTTGGTTCAAGGGAAGCTTTTCTACCCCATCCTGGTTCCCTGGATTTCTAAGTACAAGGTCTCTTCTCCCAAGACTAATACACTGGAAGAAGGGCAGAGCCAGAAGGAAGCCTGGCAAAAGGAAACACTGGACTCTTCTTGCAGTGGTGATGTTGCAGAATTCAAGAGACAGGAGAGACCAATGGGAGACAGGAGGACTTCATTCTAGATGAACATGGCTCAACAGACTAATGTCCAAAGGAAGAGCAGAGAACAAAGGAGAAGCTCCAGTTTTTATACATTTGGTCCAAGGAGGGGGTGGTCTTTTTACTGATGTAGCTAATGTGAAATAGGACAAGGATAGACAGGTAGTGAGCCCTGAGTGAAGACAGAGTATTATGAATCATGTCAGAATAAAGTGTGATAAACTTTGTTTACAGGACATAGTTGTCAAATTTATCTGTAACAGAATAAGGAGTTACAGCTCTAGGGGGAGGGGTGATTCGAGAGTGGAGGGGCTATGCAAGGCTGGGAAGAACTTGTTCTTTTTTTTTTTAAATCTTGCTACAGTGAGATTTGCTTTTATAATGAAATTATAGACTGGAGAACAGGCTTAAAAATCATAGGAAACACCACTGCAAAAACTTATCATAGAACTGTTAAAGGTAAGTTCTTCTGTTACCAGTTTTTGGGGTGCTGAGGTTTCATTCTAGAGGTGGTTTCTAGGTTCTCTCTGTCCTGGAGAAAAGAACTGGTCAAGGTAAGTACAAAAGGTAGTAAGGTTTTACATTTATTAAAGGTAGTAAAAGAGGCATGGTCAGCAGGACAAGTTTGGGCTGAGTAAAAGTAGGAAAAGAAGTATGCTACACAGTGTGAGTGTGGACTACTGAGAAAGAATGAACCATAGCAGGGGATGTGCTGACTGTCCTATTTGATTCTCACACTCCTCAACCTGATGTCAGGTCTAAGAAAGTACTCTAAAACTGCGGGAATTCTCACAAGATGTCCATGTTCAGAGCTTTGGGAAGTGTTCTGTGCACTTGACCTTGAACATTGCAATGAACAGGTCATTGTGCTTCTCCAGCCAACCCCTGCCCCAATTTCCTGTTCACTCCCACAGCCCAAGATTTATTACTCTGGACATTCCCTGTACCTCTCCTTTAATTCCCCGCTCTCTGGCATGTACTCTATCATAGTTACTAACTTTAATGAATAGACATCCCAGAATCTTTTATTTCTAGTTACCTCCAAAGATGGAAAAACTGTCATTAAAATAAGCCCTCAATTGGAGTGACAAAAGCAGTATTTTATGGGATTATTCAGAGGCGAGCTTTATTTTGATTAACGAGGGAGAAGATGGAAACTAGTACTCCTCAAAAAGGTTTACAGAATCCCTGCATTTAACTTGTTGACCCAGTCTTGCCCCATCCAATTTAGACCTGTTTTTCTTGAGCACTGTCTTCTATGTCCCCACAGGCAGTAATTTTCAGTGTTGTTCTTCTTGAACAGGCAGAGTGGCTTACAGTTTTTGGTTTCACGGTCTTTTTACATTCTTATAAATTAACACACTTTATTTACATATGCTTAACTATATTTGAAATGAAAACTGAGTTTATAAAATATTCATTTATTTTACAGTAAGGAACGCATTTTATTTTTACACAACTTAGTTTTATTGAAAAAAAAAATCTATATTATCCCAAACCAAACAACAAAAAACTAGTGAAAAGAGCAGCATCATTTCACACTTTTGCAAAATTTGTAATGATTTCTTCTTGGCAGAAGACAGACTAGACTCTCCCAATTGCTTGAGCCTTTGACAAATTCCATCCCACTCTTAAGAGAATGACAGTGGAATAAAAAATCTCTTCATTTGTGAAGTGGGTTTTAGATTATGCAGGTTTGGAAGAACTCTGGAGTCCTTCACGTGTCCCTACCACCTCCGAGAATTCTGCTCCTGTTCCAGGAAACCAGATTCTACCGGAAGGAGCGGAAGATGGGGGCGGTGTCCCCACAATCATGATCCGGTTCCATTCCCTTCACCCCACCAGGGCAGAGGAAGTGCCCCTTGCAGGCGCCTGGGGACGGGAGGTGGGGG
>NW_022900920.1:10713246-10714069 GCF_012274545.1 Fukomys damarensis
GCGGGGGAGGGGGCTCCGGGAGGGGGGATGGAATCCTGTACGGAATTATTTTAGGATTCATCCGTGTTGTCATGCACGAGTTATTTTAACTGGAGATTTTGTTTCTAACAGCAAAGCACTAGCACTTAAATATGTAGCAATAGTTGTGATGAAATAAATTATGGTTTCCTAAAAGCCAAATACTTTACCCCATGGAACAAAGAAAGTGAAAGGGGAAGAAGATGTGCAAAATGGAAATCGCCTTTGTATTCAGTAAGCAGAGAACACAAACAAAATGTGTGTATAATGATCTCTCCTATTTATAAAAGACACGAAACTACGATAATTGGTGAGAAACTGGGAAGGGAGGTTTTTAATTTTTTAAAAATTTAAATCTTCTAGCAATGATAATATGTGGTGTTGTTTGTATTTGGTTCTTAAAAGAAAGAAAGAACAGTTGTCTCAGTAGTCAGATCATGACTCGTTTTGTCAGTTTTCGGACGCTCTCTTCAGAAAGTAAGGAGTTGTTTTCCCGGCGATTCTTAAAGAGCCAAACCACCCCTTACACCAGCCCCGCCCCACGGAGCTATCGTCTTTCCCTCCGGCTCCGCCTACTTCCTCTTTGCCCTTCCCATTGGTCTTCAGCCCTACCTTCTCGTCCAATCGCCGCGCTTAGCGCCAGAATTTGAACCGCTGTGTTCGTTTGAATTGGGCGGGCACTGAAAGCCGCCTTAGCGTAGAGCTGCTTCGGCCGGCAACGCGGTCCTAGGCAACGGGGCTACCGGGGCAACGGCTGGGCAAAGATCTGAGGACCCGGGCGGAGCGAGAGCGGCCCTCAGGCGAC
>NW_022900920.1:10714192-10722695 GCF_012274545.1 Fukomys damarensis
GGAGGCGCCTGGCTCTGGACGGGGCTCTCGGGGGACTCCGACGGGGCGGACCCCAGGGGGAGTGGTCTAGCTGCGGGACTTTGGGGTTCCGGAGGCGGTTTGTGGCGCTCCCATCGGGCCGGGGTCCCCACAGTTGGTTTAAAGTGTGGACCAGGGCGGCGGTGTCGGGTAACTCCACCGGCGGACACGGTTAGTCCCTGAAAATTACATTAGTTCCTTTGCTGTCAGAGTAATGCCCACTTTTTTTTTTTTTCCAGTGGAAGAGGTGCTTATGAGTTTGCCTCTGCGATTGAAATCTTCCTTCCTACCCGGATTAGACTAGCAGCTAGTTTAGAAAATGGGGTCCACGGCACGCCTTGTTACCATCAAAAGGAGTGGGGTGGACGGCATCCCCTTTCCTCTGAGCCTTAGCACCTGCTTGTTCGGAAGGTGAGCCGGGGCTCGGGACGCTGTAGAGCAGAGATGAAAGTGGTCGCAGTTTGATAGCCCCCGGACATACTTTGGGGGCTTTTGCCTCTAAATGCCTCCACACATCAGCCATTTGATATAGTTATCACTAAGTGGAAGTTTGAAAATTATATTTATACACGTCTGATGACTGGGTTACCTGTTGTTTTCTTTAACAAGCAAAAGTTTTACAGTTGGTTTGATAAAAATCTTGTGATGCAGAGAGTAGATGGTTTCAAACCTGATTGACCTCCCGCCCTCTAAAAAGACTACGTGAGCCCTTGTGTCTCTCCCCACTGGGCATGCGCTGGCTTTCTGGACCTTGAGAATGAAAGAGGCAAGCAGGTGGCTCCTTCTCTTTTTGGAAAAACGAAACGGGAGGGAAAATCCTCTTACTGTGCTTTGAGAGGTTTTCCTCAGCTTTCTTTTTGGATGATACGATAACTTCCTGAAATAACAGACACCATTACTAACCCCCCCCCCCCACGTCTTCTAAGGTGTCGCTGTGGACCTGTGATCGAGTCACCTCTCTGTGGTTTAAATTCTAGCCCCCATTCTGGTCTCACCCCATCCTCCCAGCTCCATTCCTCACCATTCCTCCAGCCTGAGATATTCCGAGCTCTTGTTTTTCTTGGTACTTTTTACAAAGTTTGAATTTTATGACTGGGCTGCACTCCTTATTCTTGTGCTTGAGTAACTCTTCTCTTTTTCAAGTATCTATCTGTTCAATCAGTTACCTGAAAACAAGCCTTTAATGAAACCTTGGTTTTCCTAAGAACATAGATTGATGATGAGCTTTTTTGGTTTGGTTTGGTTTGTCTCTCCTATTAGACTAAATTCCAAGGGCAAAGGCTGTCTTGATGATAATTATGTACTCAGGGACAGGTGTGATGTGTAGCACATGAGTGGTGATTAGTAAATTACACTGGTTGGTATCCAGTGGAAAGACACTGGAGGTTGGATTTGAAATCAAGAGATAACTAAGTGGTTTTCATAGGAGCACCATTTTATCTGTTGGAGGCATTGGGCAAGATTGGGGACATTTTTCCATGTAACTATGAGAGGTGTATGTCACTGCCTCACTGGCACAGGGCAGAGGTGTAGCAAAGCATCCAGTGTGTACAGGGCAGTCTGACAGTGAAGAATTTTCTGGTCCAGAGGGCAAGTGGTGTTGAGAAATCCTGTTTTGTAGTGATTCTCCTACTAAGCAAAACCCAGTTCTAATTATACAGACTTTTTTTTTGCTGGGGTGTTCCAGTATCTAAAACTCAAATTCCCTTCCTGTGGTTAAAGAAGTTGACAATTTCCATAGCTTGCTTTATTAAAAAAAAAAATTCCAACCTCAAATAATCATTTTGGTTATTATATAGCAGTATCATATCTTTTTGCAAAACTTCATTATTTTGCAACCAATCCGTATGTGTTTGGTCATGTGACAGGGTAGGAAGAGATATGCTTTGACTCTGGAGGTTCATATGACATGAATTCATGGAGAATATTCAAATTTAAAACCATAGGATAGACCAGCAGTTTTAGAGACTAATACTAGTGAACTTTTCTGGCTGTTCATTTGGGGGTGGGTTTAGGAATAGTCTTTTCTGTGCTTTTCCATGGTGTTAGCTTTCTGTAGAAATGCATATTGAACTGATTTTTTTCATTGCTTCCAGATCACTATTTTGTTTTTGTTTTTGCTTTTTGGTACCAAGGATCGAACTCAGGTCCTTGTCCTCGTGAAGCAGGTGATATAACCACTGAGCTAAAAATCCCCGGCCCCCAGATCACTATTTTTAATGTTATGAGAGTTAGGACAGGATAGTTTTAAAACAGCAAGGAAAAGCTCACATATAATGATATTTATTGTGTGGCAGGAACATGAGTGACATGTACAATTTATTTAATTGTTTGAACAATACCATGACATGGGTGCTAATGTAATATTTTTGTACAGAAAGAAATGGAGGAACAGAGAGGTGCTAATATGAAATATTGCACTTTGGGGATGGTTAAATCTTTAAACTTTTATCACTATTTAAATAAACATACCTAAAAATTTTTTAAAAGCATGGAGCGTTAGAAATAGTTATTCTCCAAAATTGACATGAAGTTCTTATTTGCATCTTTTAAATATGGCTGTTTATATATTTTTTATTAATTTTGTTGGTACATTTTTGCTATACAGTATAATGACATTCATCATTGGAGATTTGTACTTTTACATAATATATCTTTATTCTTATTTTTCCCCCATTCCCCTGACCTTCAACACCTCCAACCCTCCCTATTTACAAACACTTTGTTTCCATTTTTTCATATTAGTTCCATTCCCTTCTTTTCTTTCCCCTACCTACCCCTCCTCCTTCCCCTTCCCCTTTGCACCTTTTCTTCCTATTTTACATTATCAATTATACATTTTGATCCTATTTACACTTTCAGGATCTCACACTAGAGAAAATATTCAGTGTGTGTCCTATTCATTTCACTTAAGTGTCACCTCAATGTGCATCCATTTAGCTATAAATGTCTGTAATTCTCATTCTTTATGGCTGAGTAGTACTCCATTAAAAAAAAAACTCACATTTTCTTTATCCAGTCTTCATCTGATGGGCAACTGGGCTGTTTCCATGTTTTAGCTGTTACAAACTGCTGCTATGAACATGGGTGCATATATTGCTGTTGGTATGATTTTTTTAATTCTTTTGTGAAGATACCCAGCAGGGGAATAGCTGGGTCAAACAAGACAATACCTCTAGTCCTAGTTCTTTGAGGTATCTCCATGGTGGTTGCACCAGTCTACACTCCCACCAACAGTGGAGCCTTGTTCGTTTTTCCCCATCACCCTGCCAGCATTTGTTGTTGGTTGATTTTATGATAGCAGCCATTCTTTCTGGGGTGAGGTGGAATCTCAGTGCTGTTTTCATTCGCATCTCTCAAATGACCAGTGATGTTGAACATTTTTCCATATGTTTATTTGCTATTTCTACTTATATGTCTGAGGAATGTCTGTTCATTTCCGATGCACATTTATGGTTTGGATCTTTAAATTTGGGAGATCTGATTTTTGGAAGTTCTTTATACATTTACCTGCCAGCATGTTGTTGGTTGATTTTATGATAGCAGCCATTCTTTCTGGGGTGAGGTGGAATCTCAGTGCTGTTTTCATTCGCATCTCTCAAATGACCAGTGATGTTGAACATTTTTCCATATGTTTATTTGCTATTTCTACTTATATGTCTGAGGAATGTCTGTTCATTTCCGATGCACATTTATGGTTTGGATCTTTAAATTTGGGAGATCTGATTTTTGGAAGTTCTTTATACATTTTAGAAAGACATTTGAAGAACTGCTGGTTAAGAATTTCTTCCCACATTGTGGGTTTTCTCTTCACACTGTTGGTGGTTTCTGTTGCTGTGCAGTAGCTTTAGATGAGATCCCAGTTTGTTTATTCTTTGTGCTACTTCATGTGTGACTGAAGTTTTGTTCCTGAAATCTTTTCCTATGCCAATGTCTTCAAGAGTTCTACCTAAACTCTTCCAGCAAGTTTAGTATTTCTGTTTTAATATTTAGCTGTTCAATCCCTTTCAATTTTAGTTTAGTGCATGGTGAGAGATATAGGTCTAGTTTTAATCTTTGGCATGTTGAAACCCAATTTTTCCAGCACCATTTATTAAAGAGGCTATCTTTCTTCCAGTGGGTGTTTGGCTCCTTTGTCGAAGCTGAGGTGGTTGAATGTGTCTAGTGTTGTTTCTGCATCTTCTAATCTGTTCCCCTGGTCCTTGGATCTGTTTCTTTGCCAGTACCGTGCTGTTTTTTTTTTTGTTTTTTTGTTTTTTTATCACAATAGCTTTGTAGTATAGTTTCAAATTGAGGATTGATACCCCCTACCTTGTCTTTGTTGCTTAGAATTGCTTTTGCTATTCTAAGTCTCTTGTTCCAGATGAATTTTTTGATTATTTTCTCAAGTCTATAGCTATTTATAGTAAAGGTAACTTAATTTGCATTCTGATGTTTCCTGATAAAATTGTCAGTATTTAGATACTCATTTAGCTTCTTATGCAATGTTTATAAAAACTGTTGGAAAAATAGATTATTTGCACTGCCCATTTTGTTATTCCTCATGTCAGTATATTTATAGGTCAAGCTTACTAGTCAAATTCTGCTTTATTTTGAGAAATTGAGGTAAATTTTAAGAAGTTGAAACAAGCAAAAAAAAAATCTTAATGTTTTTGTATTAAGGGGAAGTGAATGTGACATTCGTATCCAGCTTCCTGTAGTGTCAAAACAACATTGCAAAATTGAAATCAATAAGCAGGAGGTAAGTGAATTTTGGGAAATTGATTTTTAAAATGTTTTAATTCACTTTTAATCTATTTTATTAGTGATATATTTTTCCCTTCTTTCCACATATAGGCAATACTGTATAATTTCAGTTCCACAAATCCAACACAAGTAAATGGGTCTGCTATTGATGAACCTGTACCACTAAGACATGGGGATATAATAACTATTATTGATAGGTCTTTCAGGTAGGTAAAAAGTAATTGCAGTAACAATAAATAGATGCTCTAACTAGTACCACAGTTAAGGTGTGGTCTTTTTTAATGTTGGTGAATGTCAAAGTATTTCATGCTTTCATTTGCAACACTGATAATCTACAAATGTATCGATCTAGAAGTGATGGGGTGACTCAAATATGATGGAATTCAAGGATTCAAGGGCACATAATTAGGTGGAAGAAAGGTAACCTGGATCAAATGGAGGCTATTGTTTTCTTGTGAATATTCTGAAACTACATGAATTTTTTAGTTTCTATTTATTTTTGAGCAAAATGTGCTCTTGGAAAAAATTACAAAATAAGATGTATAAGTTAATTTAACATGATCTGAATGCCCTCATGACTGATAACTACTATAGAATGAATTGTGCTCTTCAAAAATTCATGTTTTGAATTCTTAATCCCTAGTACCTTAGGTTGCATGTTTGATAGAGACACCTAAAAGAGCAGTTGGGTTAATCAAAGGATGTTAATGTGGTCCCCTAATCCTAGTGCTGGTGTCATTTTAATAAGGAGATTATAGGACAGAGAGACACTAGGAAACAGTGTACAAAGGGAAAATAATGTCAATGGGTCAGCAGAGGAAGTTAGTCCCATTGGATACCTTGGACTTACACTCCAGCACTGTAAGCAGTTCATTTCTTTTATTTAAGACACCGTATTTGTGATGTTTTACTATGGCAGTCCTAGCAGACTAATAATATACTACCTATATCATAAAGGAAGTTTCCAGGGATTTTTTTCATGCTGTTTATAATTACTACTTTCTCATCTAAGAAGCCACAATGGTAACTATAAAATATAGAAGTCTATCTTTATGAAATTCAGTAACCAAAGTAATAATAAAGCAATAAAGTTCATGTTTGTGTCTGCTGCTCTTAAGTGTGTGAGATTCATAGCATGTTGGGTGTGTTTGTATGCACAATAGTGGGCAAGATTATATACAGTTTATGCACTGTTGATAGACATTTGAGTGATTTCTAGCTTTTGAAATATGTTGAGACTTTCTGATCAGATATTGTTAATTTTTTACTAATCTCTTGTGTATTTGAAAATGATGTATGTAATATGGGTAGTCAATGCATTGTTTAGTCTATATGTCCTTTAGACTCAGATCTTCTATATTTTTAGTAATTATATCCCTGCTTGTTAGTTTCTCTCTTTTATCTCTTACCAGTTTTGCTTTATATATTTTGAGGCTATACTCTGGCATATGAATTTGAATTATATCCTCCTTGAAATAATTCTAAGTTAGGCATAGAACTTTGCATCGAGTTCTGTACATAGAACTTTGTAGCATTAAGAAGTGTCCTCTATCTTTAGTAATACTTTTTCCCTTAATATTTCCCTTGGACGATAAATATAGCTAATTATTTTTATTTGTTTACTATATATTTTGTTTATACTAGCACAATACAAATATTTATACTCTTCGTTTTAACTTTGCAGCATAAAATACTTCTCCAATATATTTATTTTTGTGTATAACATAATACTCAGAAACAAAACCTAAAGTTTTTTCTTTGGTCCTTACATATAACCCAATAGCCAGACTGTAGCCATGGCGTACAAATCCTTAATCGGAATCTCTGTCCTCATTTCATGCACTGCAGGTATGAAAATGAAAGTCATCAGAATAGAAGCAAATCACCTGAATTTTCAGCAAAACTAAGTGAACGGGTAAGTGCAAATATTCAAGTTTGGACTCTGGAACTTTATTCATGTATGTATGTATGTATTATTTGGTACTGGGGATCGAACTTGGGTCCTTATGCTTACGAGGCAGGCAGCGGAAGCACTGAGCTAAATCCCCGGCCCTGGATCTTTTTTGAGGATAGGAAATCATTTATGTGAACTTTAGCAAACGATTTCTCACTTTAAATCATTGACAAAGGAAGATGACTTCCTAGTTGCAGTAGAAAAATATAATTATCGTACAGGAAAAAAGTTGGAGTTAGACATAGTAAAGTAATCCAAAACAACATTTCTTCTTTGTTGTTCAAAATGGGTACTAAATTAGGCCTATACTTTTGTCCAGAAACTTTCCTATAGTATGTCTGATCTTGGAAGCCTATGTTGAGGACAATTCCAACCCACGGTAATAAAATTTTGGAACTATATTATCCTGTGATTTATTTTGTCTCCAACTCATACTCATCCATGTTTATGTGCCTAGAATAATCGCAGTGTGAAAATAGTAAGTACCAAAGATTCTTGCCAGTTTTGATGGATGAAAATGGAATTGAGTTCCTGTGCATTGCCTGTGAGAGAATCTTATTACTGACTATATTAGCATAGAGCAGGTATGCCGATGGTATAGCTTATTAGAACACAATTCTGGGCACCTGCTGGGAGATTTAGGCTTAGCAGCTTTAGTATAAGGTCTGAGAATTTCTGTCTTTCTTACTTTTTAAGATGTCACTCAAACTTTATATGAACTATTGCGAATTTCTTAGCTTGGGAAACTTTAGATACACCTGCAATTAGAAATATGTACTTACTTTATTTCAGGGTCTGTTGTGTTAATTACTGCTTCTTCCCTAGAGGAGCAACTGTAATGTTTAGCCTGGTGCTCATTAGCTCCTGTGGTGCAAACTATTTTTGAAGCATCCCACATATCTGCCATCATTTAGTTTATAGTAGATATAAGTAAATAACCAAAACTTTGGTCTTATGTTTGACTGTAGAACTGGGTTAGATATATGTCACTCAGTCTAGGAATTGTCTGTCTTGTTATTAGTCTATGACAAAATGCATTAAAATTGAGTTAGTAGAAACTCAGTAATTTAACAGGGATTTTATGGTTACTTGATCACAGAACAGTGCGACTGTATTATACACATTTAAATTTTATTAATAGCTCATTTTTGTTGTTTAGTTATAAGATTCTTGGTCTGCTTCAGATTGAAAATAAAAAACTCATCTTTCATATGAATAGCTTTAGAAATGTCTTAAGTATCAATAAATTTGAAGTTGATTAAATGAAAGTTAAATTCTTTGACGTTGATAATAGTTTTTAGATTTTTTTCTTGGTAATCCAAGTGATATGGTTTTCTTCCTGTAGAGCATCAGACTTTTATATATGTTATTTCTTGGCTCTCTCTCCCTCCAAAAATCTCATATAGAGGGAGCACAGGCATTGTCAGATGGGGGCCAGGTGGGAATGCTGGGTCTAGTTTACAGGCATGTATGGGGGGTGTACTGCTTCTACTTGTGCCTTAACTGCTGTGCTCTTTGATACACACTGAGTATCTTCCAGCCAGGAGGACGCAGATGCTAGGTGGACCTTTAATTCATCAGCAGGTGCTGGGCCTATTTCTGATGAAACTAATCACAATGTCAGTAGTTCTTGCAATGGTAGGTTAACAGTTTAAGTGGTATTTAGCTTTAGCTTTAATTCTTCCTTTATATAATGTTGGAAGAGATGTAACTTAAAGAAAGTAATAAAATCTCTCTGAGATTTTACTTAAAAGTTATTTTAAGCCTAGAATTTTTTTTCTTACT
>NW_022900920.1:10722744-10734427 GCF_012274545.1 Fukomys damarensis
AAGTCAGCTAAAATGTGCTTTTGTCATGACCATTAACTCCCAAATAACTTGGGCCCAGTTCTCAAAATTTCTAAAAGTCACATAGGAGCCATTTGGCAAAGAAAATAATTAATAAGAAAAAAATATTTTCATGTTAAGATCACCAGCATTTAAGAAGGCCCTTAAATTGCTGTTCATCTTTTCCCAATTCACAGAAATCTACAAGGCGTTCCTCAAGAGCAAGCTTCTCTGCTGACCTTGGTTCGTACTGATTGGGTTCTGTTCTGGGATCCTCGGAACCAGATCACTGTCACAGTGGCAAGGGAGGGACAAAGGGGGCACAAGTGTGAAATACCTCCTCCCAGAACCCAAAAGACATTGGCATTTAATGTGTCAAACACAGGCAGATAGCTGAGTTTCTTCCCCTAGTGATTAATGGGGTACTTTGTTAAAGGGAGAGTCTAAGTGTACATAAATTGCCTTTTCAATTCTAAATTTAATTCCAAGTAGTTTTGATAGCATACATTCTCATGATTAGTTATTAGATTATTTATTTAGGTTGAAATACTATTATAAGACTTACAAATTTTACGCATTATTTGAAACAATTAAATACTGAATTCCATAAATGTTAATCACTGAGAAAATGTTGAACCTTCTGTTTCTTATTTCATGATTTGTTGCCCAGATGGGAAAGATCAAAATTTCAAGGCCCACTCAAATATCACTGAAGGAAGTGCTTCAGGAAGATCTCGAGTACATGTCAAGCAACTCAAACGGGACAGTCTTACTTCTGATGGCTCAAAGGACAGTGTTGCCCAGGAACCACTTAAGGCTCCTTCTTCAGAAAATTCAAGACATAGTAGCAGGAATGCAAGAGATCCCACCACTGGGGATCTTAAGGAAAAGTCTAGGGTAACTGTAGTGGGCTGCTATGGAGAACTGAATGGTTTTTCTACTACACAGTTTCTTGACAATAGCAAGAAAAATGAATCTCCCTTTAAGAAGCTCTATCAGTCAATAAAGGAAGAGCTTTGTGATGTAAAATCACAAAGACAAAATGTTGTGCAGTATCGTAGAAAATCAGGATCACCAACTGCTTACACAAAAGAAAAGGGCAGTGCTAATTGTACACAGAAAGAGACTCAGATATTGATGTCATGTAAATCAAGACCAAAGTCCAATAGAATCTCCCACATTAATGGTGCTTCTTCACCTGCACCAGAAATGAGCCAGGCTGAGGAAAGCCAAAATGATGCAGAGCCTATTCAGACTTCTCAAGAATCTGTAAGTTCGGGTATTTCTCTCTATGAGGAGACCGGAAAGACCCCTGTGCAGCATTCACCACAACAAAGATCATCACGGAAACGTAAGAGTGAAGACCTGCATGTCACTGACAGAGAAGAATCGATGAATCTTGGTAAGAGTGAAGACAACAAAGCAGCTGAAACAATTACTCCTAGGAAGCTTTTGACTAGAAATCAAACACCAACTAAAGTTCAGGATGCTGCTGACCCTGACAATAAACCAGGGAAACTCTCTCCTAAAAAGAGGAGGAGTAATCCTACAAATGTGAAAGTGTTGCATAGAGAAATTCAAAATCAGCCTCCTTTAACTCAGTACCTTGCTCAAGTTGAAAGGAAGTTTCAAAAGGATTCCCCTGACAAGCCTAAGAAATTGGGCATTACACCTGGGCAGATTTACTCTGGGTTATTTGGTTTTAGTTGAGTTGATATCAACAACTTTGATGATTCCATTAGTAAGTTTGTTTAAATATACAAATCTTTTCCCCTAAAAGATTAACACATACTCTATGTGTAGATAAGAGACCTTTATTCAGTCAATGGTGAGCTTAGTGGTAAGGAATCTGCTAAGCATTTAGGATATAATAAGGGTCATTTTCATGTTTCAGCTGAGAGATGAGTGCTAAAGACCTAGAAAATTATAGCAAGGTGCAAATAGGTATCTAAGGCACAGGTCCTTAGATAAGCATGGTATAGGGGGCTGCCCCAAAACATTTGATTCACCTTTCCTTTTATCACAAAATAGGAAGAAAAATAATCATTACTTTTTATTTGTGGTTCAGTTCTGAGCCACTATCATATAATAGTTTGGTTGTTTAGAATAAATCATTGGAAATTTCTTGGGGATCATTGAACTTTAGTGCTATCCATCACATATTTACAGTCTCCAGTCTGTTCTTTTTTCTTTTTTCTTAAGTTTATTGGTACAATCTAGGTATACAGTACAGTTACATTCATTACTGGGATCCTGTACCTTCACATAAAACAGGTCTTGGTTCTCATTTTTTCCCCCTTGTCCTTACCCTCCCTTCCCCCCCTCCTCCCCTCCGCATTTACAAACACTTTATTTCCCATTTTTTCATTTTCTCATAATTTTTTCTTTTCCTTTGTTCCCTTTGCCCTACTCTTCCCACTTTTCCTTCACCTTTAGCCCTTTCTTCCTATTTCACATGGTCAATTATATCATTAGGATCTTCTGTACTATTATAGTTTTTCACACCAGAGAAACTATTGGGTATTGTTTATACATGTGTGACATTTATTTCACTTAGGAGTATATCCTCAATATGTATCCATTTTCCTACGAATGACTCTAATTTATCATTCTTGCTGAGTAGTATTCCATTTTATAGAAAAACTACATCTTTATCCAGTTTCCAACAGATGGGCAAACGGGCTGTTTCCAAGTTTTAGCTACTACAAAATGTGCCGCTATAAACATTGGTGCACATATATCACTGGGGTATGATTCTTTTAATTCTTTTGGAAAGATACCCAGCAGAGGGATGGCTGGGTCAAATGAAACCTCTAGTCCCAGCTCTTTGAGGTATTTCCATATTGATTTCCATAGTGGTTGCACCAGTCTGCACTCCCACCAACAATGGAGAAGGGTTCCTTTCTCCCCACAACCCCGCCAACATTTGTTATTGTGTGATTTCTTAATAGCAGCCATTCTTTGTGAGGTGAGGTGGAATATCAGTGTTGTTTTCATCTGCATCTCTTGAATGACCAGTGATGTGGAACATTTTTTCATATATTTATTTGCTGCTTTTACTTCTTTGAGAAATGTCTGTTCATTTCAGATGCCCATTTTTGAATTGGGTCTTTATATTTGGGGGGCCAATTGTTTTGAGTTTTTGTTTGTTTGTTTGTTTGGTACCAGGATTGAACTCTGGTCCTTGTGCTTGCAAGGCAGACCACCGAACCACTGAGCTAAATTTCCGGCCCTTTGAGTTCTTTAAATATTCTAGATAATAGTCCTCTGAGGAGCAGCTGGTAAAAAATTTTTCCTACATTGTAGGTTGTCTCTTAGTTCTGTTGATGGTTTCTTTTGCAGCACAGAAGCTTTTTAATAAGATGAGATCCCAGTTGTTGATTCTGTTAGTTCCCACACTACTGAGGATTTTTTCATAAAATCTTTTCCTATGCCAATGTCTTCAAGAGTTCTGCCTAACTTATCTTCCAGCAAGTTTAGTGTTTCTGTTTTAAAATGTAGATCTTTAATCCATTTAGATTTTAATTTAGTGCATGGTGAAAGATAAGGGTCTAATTTTAATCTTTGGCAGGTTGAGTTCGTTTTTCCAACACCATTTATTAAAGAGGGTATCTTACTTCCAGTGGGGATGGTCAGCTCTTTTGTCAAAGATGAGGTAGCTGAATACATCTGGAGTTGTTTTTGTGTCTTCCAATCTGTTCCACTGATCCTCAGGTCTATTTCTTTGCCAGTTCCGTGCTGTTTTTATCACAGTGGCTTTGGATCATCATTTCAGATTGGGAATTGGTATACCCGCTGCCATGTGTCTGTTGCCTAGGATGGCTTTTGCTTTTCTAGGTCTCTTATGGATCCAAATGAATTTTTGGATTCTACTTTCTAGTTCTGTGAAGTATAGTGTTGGTATTTCAATTGGCATTGCATTGAATCTGTAGAGCAGTTTTGGTAGTATGGCCATTTTCACTATGATGATTCTTCCTACCCAGGAACAGGGGATATCTTTGCATTTTCTTATATCCTCTGTGATCTCTTTTTTCAGAATGCTGTAGTTTTCAGTGTAGAGGTCTTTTGCTTCTTTTGTTAGATTGATTCCCAGATACTTCACTTTTTTGGGTGCTATTGTGAAAGGAATTGTTTCCCTAATTTCTTTCTCAGTGAGTCTGTTGTGTACAAGAAGGCTATTGATTTTTGGGTGTTCACCTTGTATCCTGCTACTCTGCTGAAAGTGTCATTTAAGTCAAGAAGTCTTTTGGTGGAGTTTTTTGGATCTTCAATGTAGAGTATCATATCATCAGCAAATAATGACAGTTTAACTTCTTCCTTTCCTATCTTTATTGCCTTAATTTCTTTCTCTTGTCTAATTGCTCTGGCTAATGTTTCCAGAACCATATCGAAGAGGAGTGGTGATAGTGGGCATCCTTGTCTTGTTCCTGATTTTAACGTGAAAGTTTTCAGTTTTTGGTCATTTAATATGATATTGGCTATTGGTTTTTCATAGATAGCCTTTATTAAGTTGAGATATACACCATCTATTCCAATATTTTGCAGGGTTTTTACCATAAATGGGTGTTGAATTTTGTCAAATGCTTTTCTGCATCTGCTGAGAGGGTCATGTTTTTGTTCTTCACTTTGTTAATATAGTGTATTGCATTTATTGATTTATGTATGTTGAACCATCCTTGCATCCCTGAAATAAATCTGACTTGATCAGGATGTATGATTTTTCTTGAAAATCCTCTGTATTCTCTTTGCTATTATCTTATTAAGGATTTTTCCATCTATATTCATTAAGGAGATTGGCCTGTAGTTCTCTTTTTTAGTTACATTTTTCCCTGGTTTGGGAATCAAAGTGATACTTGCTTCCAGGAATGAATTTTAAAGTATTGCTTCTCTTTCAATTTCATTGAAAAGTCTGAAGAGTAATAGCAGTAGTTCTTCTCTAAATGCCTTGTAAAATTCAGCAGTGAATCCATCAGGACCTGGGCTTTTCTTTGTTGGTAAGTTTTTAATTACATTTTCAATTTCACTGATTGTTATTGGGGTGTTTAAAATTTGTTTTATTTTCTTCATTCAACTTTGGTAATTCATAAGTATCTAGAATCTGTCCATTTCTGTGTTTTCCATTTTATTAGAGTACAGGTTCTCAAAGTAGGTATTAATGATCCTCTGAATTTCTGTGGGATCTGTTTTGACTTCTCCTTTTTCATTCCTGATTGCATGGATCTGAGCCTTTTCTTTCCTTTTTTTGATAAGGTTTGCTAAGGGTTTATCAATTTTATTTGTTCTTTCAAAAAACCAACTCTTTGATTCATTTATTTTTTGTATCAATTTCTTAGTTTCCATTGCATTGATTTCTGCTCTAATCTTTATAATTTCCTCTTTTGTTCAAGCTTTGGGTTTTTCTTGCTCTTGTTTTTCTAGGAGTCTGGGATTCATCATTAGGTTGTTTATTTGAGCTTGCTCTGTTTTCCTAATGTGGGCTTTCAATGCTACGAATTTTCCCCGTAGAACTGCTTTCATTGTGTCCCATAGATTCCTGTATGTTGTATTGGCATTTTTGTTTATTTATAAAAACTGTCTGATTTCTTCTTTAATTTCCTCTGTGATCCATTGATTGTTCAGTAGAGTGTTGTTCAATTTCCATGTGTTTGTGAAGTTCCTATGGTTTCTTATGCTATTGAACTCCAGCTTTATTGCACTGTGATCTGATAATCTCCAGGGAATAACTTCAGTTCTTTTGCATTTATTCAAACCTGTTCTGTGAGCTAGTATGTGATCTATGTTGGAGAATGACCCAAGTGCAGATGAAAAGAATGTATATTCTGATTTTGTGGTGTGGAACACTATAGACGTCTAAAAAGTCCATGCATTCAAAAGCTTGGTTTAGTTCTGGTATTTCATTGTTTATTTTTTGCCTAGACTATCTGTCTATTTGTGATAGTGGGGTATTTAGATCCCCCACTACAATTGTATTAGTGCTTATTTGTTTTTTCATGTTATTTAATATTTGTTTTATATATTTGGGGGCATTTATATTTGGTGCGTATAGATTTATGGTTGTCAGTTCTTCCTCTTGAATTCTTCCCTTTACAAGTATGGTAGTGACCTTCTTTGTCTCTCTTAATCAGTTCTGGTGTGAAATTTACGTTGTCTGCTTTTTTCTCAGTTCCTGTCACGTGGAAAAATTTTTTCCACCCTGTCACTTTCAGTCTATGGGCTTCTTTATGCATTACGTGTTTTTCTTATATACAACATATTGTTGGATTTTGCTTCTTAACTCATTCTGCCAATCTATTTCTCTTGATTGGTGAATTGAGGCCATTGACATTGATGGTTATAACTGATATGTATTGACTTATTGTCATGTTATTGTCCTTTTGTTGACTCTTTTTAATTTTTTGCCCTCTCCTTTTAGTTTCTTGCCTTGGCTATTTGATTTGATCTGTTGGGCCTCATGGTGTTGTGATCTTCATTTTCTTTTTCTAGGATATTGTTTAAAATTCCTTGTAGTGCTGGTTTAGTATTCATGAAGTTTCTAAGTGTTCTTTGTCATGGAAGTATCTTCTGCATCCATTCTGAAAGCAAGTTTTGCTGGGTACATCAGTCTTGGTTGGAGGTTGTTTTAGGACTTGAAATACCTCACTCCCAGCTCTCCTTGACCTGAGGGTTTGTGTTGAAAAGTCTGCTGTGATTCTGATGGGCTTTCCTTTGCATGTGATTTGTTTCTTTTCTCTTACTGCTTGTAGTATTTTGTTCTTCTGTTGGGTTTCTGGGATCTTGATTATTATGTCTAGGTGTAGATTTTTTTTTTTGATCGTGGCTAGTTGGAGTCCTATATGCCTCACTTATCTGCATGTCAAATTCTTACCCTCTGTTTGGGAAGTTTTCTGTCATTAATTCTGTGAACAGTTTTTTTAAGTCATTTGCATTTTCTCCTGCTACTTCATGGATTCTTTGAGTCTTATGTTATTCTTCTTTGCATTATCTAGGAGTTTTGGATCCATTTTTCATGATCCCTTACTGTTTTTAAGAGAACTCTCTTTTCATGGTCACTGTCTGTGATCCTGTCTTCTATATCTGAGATTCTATCTTCGCAATCTTTTATTCTGTTGTGTACACTTTCACAATAGCACTTTTAACCTCCTGGATATCTGTTTGAATCTGTTTAATGGATTCCATTTCTTTCCTATGTTGGGTGGTCATTGTTTCCATTTGTTTCTTATGCTGGGCCTTCATGGTTTCTATTATGTTCCTGAGCTCATCTATTTTTTTGCCAGTTTCTGTTCTAGAGTCATGAATCATGACTTTCCTTTTGCTCACCATCTCTATGGTTATCTGGGAAGTTATTTCTGTTTTGAATTTTTCTAGAGCTTGATTGATGTGTTTTGTTACTTCCTGTGTTGTGAGTTCTGAGTGTCCTGGTGCTTCACTATCAGACTTTTCATCCTCCTTTGCCCTACGGTTTGCCATTGGTGAACTTGAAGTCTGTCTTTGTTGCTTTTTTAAGTGTTTTCTCATCTTTATTTTTGCTCTTGGGATGTCCTTGATTCAATCTCTGGGTCATTAAATCTTCCTGATATCGTTGTGTCCCAGCCGTTGATTCTGTAATGACTCATAGACATTCTCATTTTTGTAATAGAGGAAACAACTTGTCAAATCAATCCCTATTGTTTTTCCCAATCGATAGAGTCAGGAACACAATAGGATCAATCACCACCCTTTATAGCCAGCCATGCCTCTGTGGAGTGCGTGAAAGGACTGGCACAATCAGGGGATCTGAAAGTGGGGGGTGGGGGGGTACCGCTCAGCACGGGGTGCTACCCTCCTGGCGCTGGGTCAGGAGCAATGGCACCCTCAGGAAAAGGCACAGCTAAGCGGACTGTAAATCGGGCCCCAACCTGCAGAGGGAGATCTGCTGGCGACTCCTTCTTAGGGGACTGCAAACTCTCCTGACAGCTGAAACTTCTGCCTATGAATGATCAGCTCTGGGAACTGCCCCAGTCTGTTCTTAGAGCCTCCAGCCAGAACTTTTTTATTGTCACTGGACAAGTCCCAGAGGTTCTGTGACAGCTTAAGTTCTACAAGCTTCATAGACATTAGTGGTGAATAACTATTGTAGTAGGAATGTCCAAAAGAAATTTTCTTTTTGTGTTCCTGTTGCAAAAGGAAAACTGACAGTCCCATACAGTAAGCAGCAGAGATATGGCTATTACAGTGAGCATTGGAGCTCTGTCCATCTTCCTGTATTCTTCAGGAAGGGCTGGATAGAAAGGAAGGGTTGCCAGGCATTTGGCTACAGCCATCCTTATATCAGGGCCCTGTTTCTGCAGATTGCCTGTTAACTGTTTTTGTGGAGGAAGTGTAAATACCTATAAAATGTGACTTGTACCTGTGATCAGAGTGTTCCATTGAGCTTCATATTCAGGAAGTCTCACTTGGCCAAACAGTTTATATTGATTGGTTGTTCAGAAAGTGGTATGGTGGAGGCTAGGTCACAAAATGATCGTCAGCATTGCCTAGAGAAATTTTCACAGGTCATGCTTTATATTTGCTAGCCAGGTCTGCTCTGAGCCCAAGTATGTGTTTTAGAAAGTTTTTTCATGCCACTGTTACGAACCTATCTCCATTGTATCACATTGCTCCAGATTGCCTACTGCTGCTACAGCCTGATCCTTTGCTTTCATTACATCCAGGTGTATTTTTTTTTTAATTTATTTTTTAAAGGCAATCTCTCTCCTATCCAGGTAGAACTCGATGTCTTAGTGGTTTCTGTGAGATTTCAAGTCCTGAGGTGGATTTGGCATTTATCAATATTACAAGAGAATGAAGGTGTCAGGTTTCAATAAGTTTTTGATTGATAAGTTTTTAATACTAATTTGACAAATCAGGTCTTGGTTTTTTTTTTTTTTCATTGTTCATTTCACATCATTTGTATTCCTTTAGATAAGAATGAGGATGTGTCTTTGAAGAGAAGGCGTGTGTCCTTTGGTGGTCATCTAAGACCTGAATTATTTGATGAAAACTTGCCTCCTAATACACCACTCAAAAGAGGAGAAACACCAGCCAAGAGGAGGTCTCTTGGAACTCATACTCCAGCTGTCCTAAAGAAAATCATCAAGGTAATGGGCTGGGGATTTAGCTCATTGGTTCTGTTGCCTGCCTCACAAGTGCAAGGACCCAAGTTTGATCCCTGGTACCAAAACAAAACAAAAAACAAAAGAAAATCATCAAGGCAAGCTTGAGAATAGTATTGTCTTCATACCTAATGGCTCACACCGTGGCTCCTTCCTAACTTCTGAAATAGTAGAATTAAGATCTTTATTTTTCTAATAAGTTTTTAAAACTAAAATAATAGCTCATTTATATGGGTGCTGGAGAGGAACATTTGAGCTCCCAAATGTGGCTCTAAGGTGGCTAAGCAGGGTGTAGGTAGAGTGTTCAGCATTTTTCCCATCAGTGAAGGATACCCTGACATGCACAGCTATAGTGCCACAGAATCACTGGGTAATACTAGAAATGATCACATGTCTGGTTACACTGCCACATATAACTACAGAGTCACTTTATTTTTTAAGATTACAAGGGTATAAGAAGGCATTTAACTGGTGAGAAGAAAGATCTTTGATGGTAAAATATCTTTTTTCACACAATCAGCTTTTTAAATCTTCTAGTCATTTATTGCTGCATGTTGTTGTGCTCCCTTGTTTTTTAAATCCCTGGAAAGGTATGGCCACATAGCTCACCTTCATAACAAGGATTTTGCAGGCTTTTTCTGTTAGTACCAAAAGGGATGGAAAGCCACACCTAGCTCCTGCTTTACCCTGTCTAGGGAAAGTGAGCAGTTTTCTTTCCATGTAGACCCACGACTGAATGACAATAGTGTTGGTCAGAGCTCTCTTGTCTCACTGAGCAGGATATTCTCTGCATCTTCCCACCTCAGATACTTCAATTCAGGCTTGATGACTGCTTTTACTTTCTTTTTTCTTCAGTGAGTGGGACAAATTTAACCTCTACCTTCACTTTGAAAGTAGATTGAATATTCAGTGCTTCAAGATTTAAACAGATGAAATTCTTTGAATAGATTTTTAACAGGCATAAGACATGTTATGTATTCTTGACAAGATTTCTCATTAGCATTTCTGTCTTGTCAGGAGCAGCCTCAATCATCAGGAAAAGAAGAATCTTCAGAAGTGAAAGCACAGAATGCGTGCATAGATGCTCTAGTGCCTAGTCCTAGAATAACTTCCATAAGGACAGATGATCAAAAGGGAAGGTCAATGAAGGCCTCCGCTGCCTCTAGTGATGGGAAATCCCCACATGAGACAGACATGCCTAAGAAAGCAGGGAGGAAGAGTGGCCACTTGTCTTCAAAGAGAGCATCCATCAGTCGAAGTCAGCATGACATTTTACAGATGATTTCTTCCAAAAGAAGAAGTGGTGCTTCTGAAGCAAATCTAATTGGTGAGTATTGTATTGGTAAGTATATTTTAAGTTTAGTTTCCTCATTGACACTATTTTTGAAAAGTTTCACTGTCTTTTCTCTTTGATAGTTGCAAAATCATGGGCAGATGTGGTAAAACTTGGTGCAAAACAAACACAAATGAAAGCTGTGAAACCTGGCCCTCAAAGGCAGATGAACAAAAGACAAAGAAGATCTAATACTCTAAAGGTATGAGGTTATAATAAAAATTGCTTGTTTATACACATTTATATTAAGATTGCTTTAAATGCATATTTATGCTTTGATGTTTTATCTATCTTATCTTTTTTCCTACAGAAGCCTTCCATCAATGTTAATAATCAGTTTAGCACAGGTCATGCAAACTCACCTTGTACCATAGTAATAGGGAAAGCTCAGATTGAAAAAGTAAATTTGCCTGCTCGGCCCTACAGAATGCTGAACAGCTTTGTTTTCAACCAAAAAATGGACTATAATGAAGATCTCTCAGGTAAAAACAGCCTGAACATCTGTAAATCATAATCCTATTTGTGACCTTGATGTTTGTTTACCTTTGTCTATATTTTGTGAGTGCAATTATATAGTAAATGATGGAGGCAGCCATCTGGACTCATAGTATTCAAGGAAGATAAAGCTAGTTGAAAATATAAGCACAGGTCTCTGCGGATCACATCCTATGAGAAGTAGGTATGAAAATGTCAAATATATGCCTTTCTGGAGAACAGTATAGACACAGAAAACTAGAAAGTGTTTTAGTGTACAGAGTGCCATCTGTTTTTTATAATTGCTTTCTTTGAACTAGTGATTTGTTCTAGAGGTGGATCAGCTGCTTTTAGAGCAATATCACAATATTTACTTTCTAGTTGACTTAACTTTCTTGAAAGAAAGCACTATGAGATGAAGGTACTTTTAAACCATAAGTAAATGAGCAAATGTTTCTAGCTGATTCCCACTCTCTAAAAATGTGACCTCTTAGAAATTACAACCATGACAAGCACAATTTAAGTTTCATGTTACGTAATCTGTTCAATTGGGGAGGAGGTAAAATTTGAACTGTGTAGGTAGAATCTTATTTCCGGGCAGAGTAGTAATTGGAAGCATTATTAGAGTCTTTAGTATAATGATATGCAAAATACCTTCTGATAAGAGTCTTATTTGGATTGCTTTATTTATCTTAAAAGTAAAACAAATGAAAAAGATAAAGTAGATGAATGTATTTCATATATATAT
>NW_022900920.1:10734506-10787418 GCF_012274545.1 Fukomys damarensis
TGAAAAAAATACATTTAAGAGAAAACAATAAGGATTTTGAATACTCAGTACGTGGGACAATGGGTTATCTCAAGTATTTCTTCTATTTTGCTGGAGTAAAGATTTCTTGCTTCTTGGTTCATGTGAGTAACTTCCATTTAAAAAACATCAATAACTGCTGGAAACTAAAGTCAGTATTTTCAGTAGTGCCTGGAAGGTGGTGGGAGATGGTAAGTGAATAGACTCCTTTTGATGGGAGCCTCAGAGCAGGCTTCCTGACTTATTCTACAGTTATACCAGCTGAAGAACATTTTCATCCACTGCTGCCAGGTTGAGAAGGAAAACATGGGTGCATATGTATTTTTCAGCAGGATAGATCTTCTGCGTGAAGTGCTGTACTGTGCTTATTTTTGAGGATTCTGTCAGTTTTGCTTGCTTGGTGTTAGAATGGAATGGATGATTTTTAATTACATATACTGAATATTTTAGTTAAACATATATAACTTGACAACAATGGGCAGTATTCTGCTATTTTCTAAAATTTGGGAACATGTCATTTATATGTAAACTCTAGAACTGAGCAGCCCAAGACTTTTAGAAGAGGGTATGAGGTCCTTGATACCTGAAGGTAATACCCTGAGAGAAGGCTCCACAACCCACTTCTGTCTTGGTGAGATAGGATAAAAGAGAAGCCATATATACTTTACTTTTTTAAAAAACTGAGTACATTATTAATAGAATCACTCTTTTTATGAGATACTAGGTATCTGGAGTACTAGGGATTTATCTGAGTTTATTTTCTATTATTTACTTTGTTATATGTGAGATCTGGGGTAGCTCTGTATGTAAATAATATATTTCAAATGTTTTTATTTATCAGGGCTAACTGAAATGTTTAAGACTCCAGTGAAGGAGAAGCCACAGATGAGCACATGTTCTGTCACACTCTCCAATTCAGACAATTTGCTTGGAAAAAAGTCTAAAGTAATTAGTTCAGGAGCAGAATCTCTGTCCATCCCTTCATTGAATTTAGGTTGGTTTATTTCTTTTCTGAAACTGTTATGCTTTTGGATAGGAACTGATACATGGTATTATTACTTTCCAACTAATATTGTATTTTTTTTACAACAGCTATTTCTGATAAGTGCCATTTCTGTCTTCTCTCTTCTGTTATTTAAGCAGAGATTCTCATCAGCAGTTGAACCGCTTTATATTCATTGACATGCATAATCAGTTAAGTCTAAGTGAGTTTTCCACACTTTTAGCTTCCTGTAGTAAAGATGATCTAGCTGAAAAGTACAGTGTCAAACTTAACACTATAAAATATTCAAATTCAAAATTATTGCAAGTTATATAAGAGAAGGATAGTGATTTGTATATTGTTTCTATTGTCCCTAATCTTACAAATGGGAGCAAACCCAGCATGAGTGGGACATGAGATATGCGTCTATATTACTGTCTCATTTGGTATTGGTCACTGTATTCCAGTCATAGAAGGAAAAGTTTGCCATCCTGCACATGTTTGCTGTAGTTAAAATTTAGATGTTTCCTGTATAATATAAACCCTTAGCAACCTAATAAAAAAGAGTTGTTTGTTTCTTATATTTGAAGAAAACAATGCCTGTATTCAAAGCAATGATGCACGGTATGTTAGCCTTCAAAGACCTTTATTACAAATTTTTTTATCCTTTAAGTAATCATTGTAGATCCTAACCACCACTTGATGATGCTACTCTGTTATGGCTTGTGTCTAGATGTACCCCCAAAGCCTCATGTGGTCATAGGTAGGGCTTTTCAGAGGTGGTTGTAGTTAGAATGTGTGATGCTGGAATTAAGTGTGTGATGATAGGATCCAGGGTGTCATTACTAAATTAGTCCACTGATTGTTTTGGTATAGCTCTAGGACTGAATAATGGGAACATTATGGGTGTGGACACAATATAAGGGACAAAAAGGACTGCTGTGCTTGCTTTTCACTTGCTGCTTTTACTATCTTCTGCTTGCCATGAACTATTTCTCTTCTGTGATGCCTCTCTGCCATGCCACTCTGCCTTAGAGACAGCCAGCTATTAACTGAAACCTCCACAAAGTGTGTGCTACAATAAACCTTTCTTCCTTTAACTTTGGGTTTCAGGTATTTTGTCTCAACAACAAGAAAAATTAACTAAGGAATACTCTATCACCAAAAACATTGTAGTTAATAGTAGATGGCTCATAAATAAGATGGTCACGTTAGTAGCCTCTTACTCTTAGTAAGGTTGATAAACCAAAGTACTGGTTTTTATACTGTGTTTCATGAGGATAAAACACTAAGTTGACATAACAGTGCTTGTAATACATTTACTATATGTATTTTTTATTTCTTACAGGAGAAAATGTGTACTCTAGTGCTCAGAATGCAGCAGAAGAACCATCTGATAAATGTTTTGCAAGCCCTACATTAAGAAGGAAGTGTATAAAGGAAGATGAAAAGATAGTAAAAACTCTTAGGAACTTCCATGAAATGACTCATTTTGAGATGAAAACTCTAGAATCTACCACAGAGCCTCTAAAGACAGTATCTAGTACAAATAAGTTGAGAAGGTCTGTGGAGCTTACAAAAATGCAGATGCAACATATAGAAAGTAAGAATGAAAACAAAGGAGATACTACTGAGAACTTCATAGGAAAAAACCTGAGGAAGACACCACTTCGAGAAAAGGAAAAAGAGAGGGAGATGAATGATATTGAAAGATCTTTAGAGACATGTAAGGAAAATATGGAATCAAATGAAAATTCTAGAAAGAGAACAACTATGGGGAGGTCAAGAAGTGGGGGAAAGAAGTATGAACCCACAGGTGACCTGACAGGTCTCAAGAGAACACCAGCAAGAGAACCCACAGAATATGTATCAGGTACCCAAATGCTTCTGCAGGAAACAAATTGTGCCAAAGAATCACCAAATGCAGCGGGGACAACTACTGAAATGCCCTGCAAATCTCCACAGCCAGAACTAATCCACTCTTCAACAAGGAGGAAGAGACAGCTAAAGACACCTCTGCCAAAAGTGGATGTGAAAGAAGTGCCTGCACTGAGGAAGCATTCAAAAATATCAGAGGAATATACATACATAGTAGGTGGTGATAAAAGTATGGAAGTGTTTAAGGAAACTTCAGAGCAGAAATTGGACCCAACAATATATGCAATAGAAATGAAGAGGTGGTCAAGAATGCCTAAAAAAGCCCAAACTCTGGAAGATCTAGCTGGCATCAAAGAACTATTCCAAATACCGGAACATTTAGATGAGCCCATATGCGAATATAACACTAAAGTACCCTGCAGATCTCCGCACACAAAAGCAATGCGTACCCCAAGAAGGAAAAACACATCGCTCAACACACTCCCGAGGAAAGTGGATGTAAAAGAAGATAAAACCATGCATATCCCAAAAGCAACAGAAAACGATAACAAAGGCATAAAAGCTTTCAAGGAATCTGCAAAGCAGACACAGGATCTAGTAGCAAATACATCTGGCAGCAAGAGATGGCCAAGAACACCTAAGGCAAAGGCTCATTCCTTAGAAGACCTGACAGGCTTTCAAGAGCTCTTCCAAGTACCAGGCCACACCAAGGACTCAATTACGGAACGAGAGGACGAGTCAAGACCAGTGGATACTTCCACAACCTCAAAGAGATGTTCCCAGACAAGTCCGGGGAAAATAGATGGGAAAGAAGATCTCTCAACACCCAGAAAACTAACACAGTCACCAGGCAGAGCTGTGCACACACCTACAGTACCAAGTCAGAAGAGGAAAAGCATCAGAGCATCTATGCAAAGTCCAAAGCAGAAATTGGACCCACCAGAAAATTTAACGGAACTTAAAAGACCAGCACGAACACCTAAGACAAAGCCCCAGCCTCTGGAAGACCTGGCTGGCTTCCAAGAGCTCTTCCAAACACCAAGCCATGCCAAGAAGAAGAAAGGCATCAGAGCATCTGAGCAAACTCAAAAGCAAAAATTGGACCTGACAGAAAATTTAACAGAACTTAAAAGACCAGCACGAACACCTAAGACAAAGGCCCAGCCTCTGGAAGACCTGGCTGGCTTCCAAGAGCTCTTCCAAACCCCAAGTCATTCCAAGGAGAAGAAAGACATCAGAGCATCTGTGCCAACTCCAAAGCAGAAATTGGACCTGACAGAAAATTTAACGGAACTTAAAAGACCAGCACGAACACCTAAGACAAAGCCCCAGCCTCTGGAAGACCTGGCTGGCTTCCAAGAGCTCTTCCAAACCCCAAGTCATTCCAAGGAGAAGAAAGACATCAGAGCATCTGAGCAAACTCCAAAGCAAAAATTGGACCTGACAGAAAATTTAACAGAACTTAAAAGACCAGCACGAACACCTAAGACAAAGCCCCAGCCTCTGGAAGACCTGGCTGGCTTCCAAGAGCTCTTCCAAACACCAAGCCATGCCAAGGAGAAGAAAGGCATCAGAGCATCTGTGCCAACTCCAAAGCAGAAATTGGACATGACAGAAAATTTAATGGAGCTTAAAAGGCCAGCACGAACACCTAAGACAAAAGCCCAGCCTGTAGAAGACATGGCTGGCTTCCAAGAGCTCTTCCAAACACCAAGTCATTCCAAGGAGAAGAAAGACATCAGAGCATCTGTGCAAACTCCAAAACAGAAATTGGACCCAACAGAAAATTTAAGAGAACTTAGAAGACCAGCACGAACACCTAAGACAAAGGCCCAGCCTCTAGAAGACCTGGCTGGCTTCCAAGAGCTCTTCCAAACACCAAGCCATGCCAAGGAGAAGAAAGGCATCAGACCATCTGTGCAAACTCCAAAGCAGAAATTGGACCTGACAGAAAATTTAACAGAACTTAAAAGACCAGCACGAACACCTAAGACAAAGGCCCAGCCTCTAGAAGACTTGGCTGGCTTCCAGGAGCTCTTCCAAACACCAAGCCATTCCAAGAACTCAGTGACTACAGAAGAAACCCCTAGAACATCCTTTATATCTCTACAACCAATGCCAGCATACACTCCAACAACCTCAAATAGACGTTCTAAAATAAGTTTAGGGAAAGTAGATATTAAAGAACAGCTCCCATCACAGAAGAAAGTAACACAGTCACCAGGTAAAGCCATGCATGCTTCTCTGGTTCCAGTTCAGGAAAAAGGTATCAGAGCATCTATAGAAACTCCAAAGCAGAAACTGGACCAGACAGAAAATTTAGCTGGACTTGACAGATGCCTGCGAACACCTAAGACAAAGGCCCAACCCCTCGAAGACCTGTTTGGCTTCCAAGAGCTCTTCCCAACATCAGGTCATGGCAAGGACCCCATGGATTCTAAGAAAACCACAAAAATGGTCTGTGGATCTCCACAACCAGCACCAGTGGACACCCCAACTTCAAAGAGATGTCGTAAGACAAGTCTGGGGAAAGTGGATGTAAAAGAAGAGCTCTCATTAGTGAGAGAGCTGACTCAAATGTCAGAGCAAACCATATACACACTGAAAGTAAAAGTAGGTGGTGGTGACAAAAGTATCTGCTCTGATAAATCTTCAGAGCAGACCCTGGACCCAGCCACAAATGTATCTGGCAGCAAAAGACAGCGAAGAGCAACTAAAACAGAGACTCAGCTCCTAGAAGATCTGACTGGCTTCCAAGAGCTCTTCCAAACTCCAGGTGATGCCAAGGACCCAGTGACTACTGATGAAATGACAAAAATACCCTGCATTTCTCCACAACCAGAGCCACTTAGAACACCACTAACCTTAAACAGACGTCCCAGGACAAGTCTGGGGATAATGAATATGAAAGAAGTGCTCTCAGGCCCCAGGAAACAAACACAGTCACCAGCCAAATCCTTGCACACATCTGTAGTACTGGTTCAGGAGGAGAAAGGCATCAGAGCATCTGCTGAAACTCCAAACCAGAAACTGGACCCTGCTGAACATTTACATGGATTTGAGAGACAGTCACGAACACTTAAGGAAAAGATCCAGCCCCTAGAAGCCCTGACTGGCTTCCAAGAGTTCTTTGAAACACCTGAGCGTGTCAAAGACCCAATAACTCTTGGTGAAACTACAAAAATGTCCAGTAGATTTGTACAACCAGGACCACTAAACTCCCCAGCAACCTCAAAGAGACGTCCTAAGATAAGTCTGGAGAGAGCAGATAGGAAAGAGATGTCTCCTTTGAGGAAGTTCATGCAAACAACAGGGGAAGCCATGCACACATCCAAAGTATTAGAAGTTGATGACAAAGTTTTTAAGGACTTTGTAGAACAGACACTGCTACCTGTAGCAACAAGCAACAAGAGGCAGCCAAAGAAACGTAAAGAGGAAGTCCCATTCTCAGAAGGCCTAGCTGGCTTTCAGGAGCTCTTCCAAACAACAGGCCATACCAAAGACCCCATAAATATTGATGAAACTACAGAAATGCCCTGCATATCTCTGCGAACAGAATCAATGAACACTCCAAGAGTAGTGAGACAGTCCACAAGTCTAGGGAAAAAAAATGTAAAAGAGCACTCAGTGATAAATTTAACACAAATTGCTGGGAAAATTGCACACACACGTGAAGAGCCCACAGATGTTAAAGGATATGAAGTGTTTAAAATATCCACAAAGCAGAAACTCAACTCAGCAGAAAGTGGTACTGGCAGCAAGAGACTGAGAGGAGAATCTAAGAAAAACTCTCAACCTCTAGAAGACCTAACTGGCTCCAAAGAGCTCTTCCAAACACCAGATCACACTGAGGAATCAATGAGTGATGAACGAACTACAAAAACACCTCCCAAATCACAACCAGAAGCAGTGGACACTCCCAGAAGGAAAAAAGCATTGCCCAGCACACCCAGAGGGAAAGGGGATGCAAAAGAACAAGTCATATGTACACCAAAAACAATAGAAAGTGATTACAAAAACATTAAGCCTCATAAGGAATCTGCAAAGCAGACAGTGGACATAGTAGCAAATGTATCTGGTAGCAGGAGATGGCCAAGGATACCTAAGATAAAGACCCATGTTCTGGAAGACCTGACTGGCTTTCAAGAGCTCTTCCAAACACCAGACCATGCCAAAGACCAAATGACAATTGATGAGACTACAAAAATGCCCTGTACATCTCTGCAACCAGGACCAATGTACACTCCAACAACCTCAAAGAGACATTCTAAAACAAGTCTTGGGAAAATAGATGGGAAAGGAGAGCTGTCTTTCAGGAAACAAATTCAGTCACTAGGTAGAGCTATGCACACACCTTCAGGAGCAGCTCAGGAGCAGGAAGGCATCAGAGCATCCACTGAAATGCCAAATCAGAAACTGGACCTGACAGAAAATTTAACTGGACTTAGGAGACAGTCACAAGCACCTAAAGCAAAGGCCCAGCCTCTGGAAGATCTGTGTGGTTTCCAAGAACTTTTCCAAACACCAGACCATGCCAAAAACCGAATGAAAAATGAAGAAACTACAAAAATGCCCTGTACCTCTCTACAACCAGGACCACTGTACAATTCAACAACTTCAAAGAGACGTTCTAAGACAAGTCTTAAGAAAATAGATGGGAAAGAAGAGCTGTCGTCATTCAGGAGACAAATACAGTCACCAGGCAGAGCTATGCACACGCCTTCAGAACTGGTTCAGGAGCAGGAAGGCATCAGAGCATCTACGGAAACTCCAAAGCAGAAACTGGACCTGACAGAAAGTTTAACTGGACTTAAGAGACCGTTACGAACACCTAAGGCAAGGGCTCAGCCTCTAGAAGATCTCTCTGGCTTCCAAGAGCTCTTCCAAACACCAAGCCATGCCAAGGACCTGCTGATTGGAGAGAAACCCCCCCAAACACTCTGCAGATCTCAGTCAACACCAGTGGGCACTCTAACAACCTCAAAGAGAAGTCCTAAAACAAGTATTGGAAAAATGGATGTGAAAGCAGAGGTTTCAATGGCGAGAAAACATACATTGAGGGGTACCATGCATGCACACAAAGAAGCCCTAGATGGTAAAGGTAAGGAAGTGTTTAAGGAATCTGCCAAGCGAAAAGTGGACGAAGCAGAAAATGTAACTGGCAGCAAGAGACTGCGGAGAGCACCCAAGAAAAAGGACCAATCCCTAGATGACCTGGGTGGCTTGCAAGAGTTCTTACAAATGCGAGGACATGTTGAAGAATCTATGAGTGATGAAAAGGCCACAATACAGCCCTACATATCTCCACAATCTGAATCAATCAGAACTCAAACAAACACACAGAGAGGCCCCAGGACAAGAGTCAGAAAAGTGAATGCAAAGGAAGATTCCTCAGCAGCACAAAAGCCAACACGGATGTCAAGGACCACTATTCACACCTCTAACGTACCAAAAAATGACAAAGACATTGAACCACTGAAGGAACTTGAAAAGAAAATAGTGGACCTTGCTGCAGGTATAAGTGGCAGCAGGAGATGGACAAGAGCAGCTAAGGCAAAAGCTCAGTCCTTACAAGACCAGACTGGCTCCATAGAACTAAGCCAAACATTAAACCACACTGAGGAATCAGCGAGGGATAAAAAAACCACAAAAATGCCCTGCAAATCCCCCCAAGAACCAGAGGACACTTCAGCAACCTCAAAGAGACGACCCAGGACAAGATTTGGGAATGTAGACATGACAGAAGAGCTTTCAACACAGAGAAAACAAACAGGAACAACAGAGGAGACCATGAACACACATAAAGAACCTACAGATGATAGTAAAAGTATCAAAGGGTTTAAGGAGTCAACTAAACGAAAACTGGACCCAGAAGAAAATGTAACTGTCAGCAAGAGGCTGCGAGGGACACATAAGGAAAAGACCCAACTGCTGGAAGATCTGGCTAGCTCTAAAGAACTAATCCCCAAACCACCTTACACTGAGGAATCATTGAGGGATAAAAAAACTACAAAAATGCCCTGCAAATCTTTACAACCAGTGCTAGCGGACAGTCCAACAAGCACAGAGAGACAACTCAGGCCAAGACTTAGGAATGTGAATGTAAGAGAAGGACTCTTGGCTATGAGGAAGCCAACACGAATGTCAAGGGCCACCACCCACACTTCCAAAGTGCCAGAAGGTGATGACAAAGATATCAAAACTTTTAAGGAATCTTCAGAACAGACACTAGACCCAGCCACTAGGGCAACAAGCAGCAGTAGGTACTCAAGAGCATCTAAGGCAAAGTCTCAAGTGCAAGACCTACCTACCCCTAAGGAAATAAGCCAAACCCCAGACCATACTGAAGAACAAATAAATGATGTTCATAGCCTGAAGAGTACTCTACAGAAAACACCTGACAGCATAAAACCTCTGAAAATACTTAGAAGAGTTATTAGGGTCCCCAAAGAAAAAGCCATAGATTTGATGGATACCAAAGACCCTGCAGTATCGCAAAGCAAAAGTAACGTATCATTGGCCCCAAAGTGGAAATCCAGCCAAGATAGAAGTATCTCAAGAACCAGGGGCTGTGTTACTATACCACAGGACACAATAGAGAAGAATCTGGTCCACAATAAACAGAGGACTACTCCTAGGGAGAGATACAAATGCCCTGATCCCTTGAACATAATGAAGAAACGTGCGAGAGTTGTTATAAACAGAATTGAATCTGTAGAAGAACAGAACAACAATATGAAATCTATCCAAAAAAGCCAGACAGTACAAGACTCGAGTGCTCCAAATAAGGTGAGGGGCAGTGTCACATTATTATGTGTTCACTTGGGTGGATGTGATTCTTTTCTGTGTAGTAATCTGTACAGGACCTGATATCGCATGCATTTATAAGTGGATATCCTTTTTCACAAGGGTTTCTATGAATACTATTAATAACTTTGGTAAAAAGCTCTGATACATCTGTGATTTACATAGGCATTAGACTAATTCTATAAAAGAACCAGTTGAAATAATGATTACAACCTTGAGGAATTATCACAGTGAATAACGTATATTCGTTTGTACTTTAAGAAATTAATCAGAGAAAAAGGTGGACTATTCAGTTCTGTGTTCATGACACTATCACCAAGGCCAGGGATAGGTAAAAGTAGAACATGCCAGTGTTTCAGCAGTGAGAGTGTTCTCAATAGGGTGTGCGGAACAGAATTGTGTGATTACCATAACATTCAAAACTCCAGAAGGGCATTTCCTCCCCATCAGCTGTCATTGTTAAAGGACTAGAATTCATTTATCATTTATGTAATGGGACAATTCTCAATAATGTAAACTGTAGTTATTTAGATTTGATTATTTTCTCCCTGTTGAATTTTGAGATGTGTTTTACTCGTTTTTTGAAATATTGTGGATCTCATTTCATTTCTGTAGGGAATGTCTTTGCGCTCCAGAAACCATGATAAAGGTGGCGTAAACCAGCAAAGACTTGAAATTCCTGTATCAGAAGAGGCCAAAATAAAGAGACCTGAAAAGAAGGCCATGAAGACATCTGAAGAGACAGAGCAACAACAGAACCCACATGATGGAGCTGGGAAACCTACATCTAAGGGCAAGGTTAGTGGAAACAGGATATGCTTGAGATCTGGAAGGCAAAATAAGAACTCCCAGCTTCATACAGCAGAGAAGGAAACGATGGAAATCCTTGTGAAGAATCAGAAAGAAAAGGAAGTAACCAAAAATTCAGACCCTGTAAATTTGAGATCCAGAAGGGCTAAAATTCAGCCAGAAGGAAACACTTTGGAGAGTGACTCTGAGCAGAGAATAACTGGAGGTGCCAAGAGATGTGCAGAAAATCCAAAGAAGGTATGTATTTCACTATTGTTATATAAAAAAACTGGGTATATTTATGCCCACTGCAGCAAAAGCAAATGAAAAACACTGTTACAGCATTATGGTGCCAATTCTCAGTTATAAAAGAAGCATCAGTCTAAGCCATGCATTTTATTTGATATGTTACTTCTGAGAATTCTACTTAAATTAATGTTTTCAGGTTATTGAAGACATTTAGATAGATCTAGGCCTTTATTTGATTGCAACTATCTGTTTATGGTGCAACTTACATGATGGTTATGTCTTGTTGATTATGTCTAAAGTTGGTCTTCAGTTCATCAAAATTTACTAAAGCAAAAAGTGGTCATGTCTGGGTTTTCTTTGGAAAGGTAGAATAAACCACACCTGGAGATTCTGAAGGCAGATTGCACTCTAAATTCTGCTTAGTAGGAAATACGCTACGCTTGTCAATTCACTCTTCCCAGCCAAACATTACCTAAATTAATGAGCTATATGTGATATTAAAGTCAGATCAAATTTATTAGCTCATGAATTAACCCATAATTTGAATAATCATGATGCATGATTAAGTTCATTAGTATTCTGGGGAATGTATGATTTAGCTAGTTTAATAAGAGAGGTGTACAATACCTTTTTGTGAATGCTATGTAATTGTTCTTCGCATGCAGACATTGAATTTAAAACTATTCTGAGGTCAGCCAAGGATATGAAGGTAGTGATTGCCACTTTGGCTACAGAATTGCCCCAAGTCTAGTTGTTTAGACTGGTGGTGTTTAGAACAAGCCAGGAACTTGAACTGACACCTGTGAGTCAAGATTCCCAGGTGCTCCCAACACGTACCACAGTTATTAGTGAGCTAAACAAGAGGATCCTCCTTGCTGGCAGGTAGCAAGAAGTCTTTGTGAGGAGGTGTGCATAGAATGAGGCTCTGGGAAGCAGAGCGATGCCTGTGCATGTGCCAGGAATTAGACTAGCTGGAAGCCAAAGACATCTGAGAGTGGCAAGACATGATCACAAGACAGACCAAGGAGACACAAGGATCTCACACAGCCTCATGTGGTTAATATATGCATCTCCTGTTCAATTTTAAGTAAAATTTAGGCTCTACACACTAATAGATTCATAGTTTGGAGAATAGTGCCTTATCAGAATGAGATTTAAGGATTAAAAACCAACCTCCTTTTCACGTGGATGATTCTAAACACAGCAACCAGGACCCAAGGGTGAGCCAGACCTGGCTAATTTGTGAGCAGCACTTACACCTCTTCCCTGTAACTACCAGTACCCAGGAGACTCCAGATATACACTGATGGGTTTCTCTGGGGCTGACTACTTAGCTGGGTCCATCATATGCCTGGTGTCTGGCTGTCCACAGACTCAGAAACTGTGTATGAGAATTGTATTCAATAATGAGGCTGAGGAAAGACCACGGGAAGAGATGGTCAGAGACTGGAGGCCAGGGTTATTGCTATCGCTCAACGTACATGAAAAGGTAGAGGAGATTTGTTTATTGCAGACGAGAATAGTGGCAAGAATGCTGACCAAGTCTACCTTCAGGGTTCCATTTAAGGTTCCTGCCACCCTAAGAGTCCTGAAGGAGTGACAGGTGACTGAGGTGGCCTCCTGCTCTAGCCTGGTGGTCAGCAAAGCCACATTGATAGAATCTACTCCTACCAATGCATCAGAGAAGCAAGTCTCTCCTTTTCAGCTTGCATATTTGTCCTTGTATCCATCCATGCCGCAGATTTTGTGCTTAGCACTTTTCTGCCACTGTGTACTGTGGAATTTGATAGCATTAACAAATTAAAGGTCTTTCCCATTCAAACTAAACTTTATATTTTTTGATTACTCATCTTGTTCTATCTCTTCTTTTTACCTACTATCCATGATCACTTACTAACACTTCTTTTAAAATCTGCCTGCTTCGTACTTGGGCTTTTCTCACTGGATTTTTTTTGTTTGTTTTTGATGCGGCCTTTGTTGAGCATGTTGTAGACACCCGGGCTGGGGGCGTCCTTTCTGAAAAGAGAAAATTGTCTTGTTTGTCTGTATTTAATCTAAGTCTAGACAGGATAAGCTTCTGTCACCACCTACTCAAGAGAAGATGTCCTCCTATTTAAAACATCCTTTAGGAAGTCTCAGGCCACACTCACCGTTCACATTGTCTTCTTTGCAGGAAGAATGTGGTTTAACAGTTCAAAATATCTTCCTTGTTGAATTCACTTTTCCCGAATGACATTTCAACTGATAAAAATGTGTACATTGGTAATGTAGTTTTGTTTTTTTTTAGTAGCTTTTGCTTGAAACAGTACAATATTTAAGTTTAAAAAACTAAATAAAACATTTAGGAAAACTTAAGGTGATATATCCCAAAACTAATTTCCAACCTTTAACTTTTTGAAGTAATGAAGGCACTATACTTGGTAACAATTGGAGTTTTAGAGAGTAGGGTTGATCACAAAATATTTTTTTGAAGTCACTCGAGTTGTTTTTCTTCCCAAACAGGATGAAGACATCAAGGATACTAAGAAAATAAGAACCCGAAGTCATCGGAATAGTGAAGATATTTAGCAAATAAATTTAAGGGAGAAAAATATATAATATTTAGACGTAAGTTCTAGTTTAATTTTCACCATCAATGTAAAGTGAACTCTGTAAATAATTGTATCTGTGTATTTAAGGGAAGAAAACCTAGAATCTTTTAGCTTTGCATCTTGGTGATAACCACCATCTTGTCTGCCAGGTGACTCTGTCTTGCTTTCCAAACCCTACTCCATAAAATCCTGAAGATAGCTGAGCATCTGGTGCCAGGCACGGATGCCTGGACTGTTTCTTAACTGCCCTCTGATGTGTTAATAGTCTTTGAGAGAGCCCACATACATACATTTGTCTAGCATAGCATATAAGCCCCTTCCTTGTGTCTCTGAATCTAGGAATCCTGTGTTGCTGCTTACCGAGACAGGCTTCTGTCCCTTGTCTATCAAGCTCTTAATAAATTGCATTCTTTGTTAAAAAAATAAAAGAATTTTCTGAATTGTCTTTAAAAGCCATGCTGGGGGTTCTGGAGTTCTAATTTCAATGTTTGGTAGTAGACTGGCAAAGGCATACTCTTCTGTGTTGGAGAATAAAGCCCCTCCTATTATACCCTGAGATCAGTGTGTTGGTCTCTCTGTAGTACTTGCTGCACTACATGGTTGCTGCTTATGTGTCTGTGTTTTCCTTAGCCATGGGAAAGGCAGGGACTTGGATCCTTTTGTCCCAAAATTAAGTGGTTCTCAGTATCTGTTAATATACCATGGAGTAGACCAGTGGAACTTACACAATATATTTGTACAATGCAAGCATTTGGTCTTCACCCTTGGGCTATTGGCCATCTGTACAAGACAGCTCAATCTTTGGTGTCCTTGACATTTAAGAGAATAAAGTGGTTTGAAGGATGGCATCCTTGGAATAACAAGGTTGCTCTGATGAGTGCCTTGCCTTTACATTAAGAATCTACTAAGTCTGCTGTCACCAAGATGGTCTCTGCCATCTGGGGCTGTTAACTAGTTTGCCACTTGATTGTTAAGCTGTGACACCCCATCCAGCATCTGTCTGGAGTCCTGTCTCTGTCTTCCCTGCTAGGTGAGGTGACGGTAAGAGATTGGACAGAGTAGCCATCATGTAGAGGAGCGATGGCGAACCTATTAGAAAATGAGTACCCAAACTGCAGCCCAAAACCCATTTATCTCAAAGTGCCAACCCTACAATTAAACTGGAAACTGAGGCTTCAGTTTAGGAAAAACAAAACAAACATACATTAACATCTTTTGTTCTTAAAATACAAAAACAACATTCAATAATAAATAATGAAAAGTTTTTTATGGGAAGCTAAATGTTTGTATTTGGGGTGCTTTTGCTCAGTGTGATCTTTGCTGTTGGTATGCATGTTGATAATTTGTCAAACCTCGGCTGGGGTGACTGGGCTGCATGCATTCGAACAGATCTCTGAGTGCCTGCTGCAGTACAGGTGCCATAGGTTCGCCTCCACGGATCTAGAGTGTACATACTTAGAAGGGTGGTGCCCTGTCTGTTTATGTTTATATCCATTCTATCTGACAAATGTTTTCTGAGTGAAGGTAAGAATAACAGCTTTTAGCCAAATCACCAGTAGTTACTTTTGCTACACTGGCTACCGTGAAAGTGTTCGGAGTAGTTGTCTGTGATCACAGTGAAGAGTGACAGGTTATTCTGAAGGAGGTCTACAGAATGCAGCAGGGAGGGGACATCTGAAAGAGGATACAGAATAGGTGACAGCCAAGCTTCCAAAGAGGAGTGGGCTTTTATGTAGCACAAGGTACAAGGAAGAGAACCTTTTAGAGAAAAAATTCACTGCACTGTGTAAGACAGTGTGCCCTTCGTTGGCTTAAGCCTTTAATGTCAAAGCTGTAATAGAAATAGAGCTTTAGGTAAGTTGCACTAGCATTTGAAATTTAGAGACAATTAGGACCCTTGTGTGTAGAAAAATTTCAGTAAACTACATGCCTGTGGAATGGAAAATTTTGATAAATGAAAAACAGCTTTAGAGTTCAATTCTAATAAATCTTGTAGCAATCTCAACATTTTCCTCCTTTGATAAATACGGTATTTCAAAATATTTCATTGTACATGGCAGTAGATGATGGATTAGAAAAGCTCATTCAATGATGATACCAGTGTCAAACACAGGACACCTTTCATTTAATACTTAAATGGGAGGGGCCAATTGAAAAATACGTATTCACCTCAAAGTCTGTTTGAGGGCAAGGACCATAAATGCCCACCCAGCCTCCATGTGGTTTATTTTGCTAACCCATCTGAGCCTTGGTTTCCGTGTAACATGCTATTTTGGTTTTGATCCTGGAAGAAGTGCAGGGGGGAGGGGGGAGGGGCTTGGAAGGGTCAACTCACCCTGTAGCGGTGGCCTTTCCAACAGGTCCCAAGGAAGGTACTCAGATGTGGGCATGTCTAGGGCTCTGGAGGGCTGAGGAAGGGAGGAGGGAGGTGTTCTTGGAGGGCACTACATCCAGGGCAGAGGAATTCAGAGCTTCATGAAATTGTAATGGAGAGCCAACATCCCAAATAGCAATTCCCAAATGCAAATCTGAGCTACAGGACTAAAAATGATTTTAGTGTGGCTGGATCCTACCATTTGCTGGGTTTTCTAGCCAAGTCCTATTTGATAGGTTGCTGGGATCTTGACTGGTCAGAGTTCCAAAGATCTGAGGTGCCAATACTGTGCAAATATTCCTAGACCCTGAGTATCTCCAAGGCACAGTCATGGTCTTTCCTCCTCTATCTTCAGCATCAAAAGTCAGACCAGCACACAACTCTGAGCCATTTGTCAGTGGGGATTTCTAATGTGCCCATGAACCATTCACAGGAAGCACTGCCTCCTCTTGTACCTACTGTGACTTCTCAGGGATGAACAATGGAATTGATATGTTTTATTAGTAAGTCAAGAGCCAAAGCCAGCCTTGTGCTCATCAACCTCATCTCAGGTTGACAGATTCCACCCCTGTGATTTCAAACCCTGTTGATGTCTGCTCCTTGTGGCTTCCTAGTGGAATTCCAAAGGGACATCCCCAGCCTAACATTCACATTGAGTTTTTGATGTCACTCGGAGAACAAACAAGCAGAAACAATATTCACTGCACTGTCCCCACTTGGGTGACTTGAGAGATTGCACTAGGGATTTCCCTGTACATGTCAACACTGAAATATATGGTACTGGTACACTGACCTCTCCCATAGATCCAACGTGCTCTAAACTGTCTCATGTTGCCTGCTTTCTTCAGGTCAGAAAAGGTGCTCCTTTATTACCCATAAAATTACTTTGAGGTCTGGAATACACTCCATACCCTTCCTGAATTGGCAAATGCCTGTAAATAGACTTCCAGGAATATGGCAGAGCCGTAAGCAGTGACAAATCAATGTGTCCTAGATTACAAATTGAGACATTGGAGAATAACAACTTGGGAAAGAAAACAAGGAGGGAAATGGATCCCCCAGGAACCAGGAAGGATCCAAAGGGAAAATTGGAACCCACAGAGAAAGCAAAGAGACAGACCTCTACACTGAAAAAGGAGAGGGCAATCAGCACTTTCTCCTGAGCTTTCGGACTCGTTCTGTGAGATGAGGATTGAATATCTAGAGACACAGTGAAAGCAGGTGACTCCAGAGGCCTCCAGAAAGAAACGCAACAGTGGAATGGAACAGTGAATGCTGGGCACTACAATAGCTGGTGAGTGACTCCAGTCTAAGTGACTGCCATGTACCCTGAGGAGGGTGCTTGGCTGGATACCATTTTAGGGAGGGGCCAACTGAACCCAGGACTCTGAGCAGCTGTGGATTGGCCTCATTTTGGGGCTCCCAGTTTTGAAATCCCACAGTGACAACAACAAGTGAGATGACCAGGGTCAGGGAGTGTGGTCAGGCTGACAAGAGTCAGTGAGAGTGTTATAAGCCAAAAACTCAGGCCCTAATCCTACAAGCAGAAGCCAGAATCAGCCTAAACTTTTGTGGAGATGAAAGCACCAGAAGCAGCCTAAAGGAGGTGGCGCTCAAAGGAGAAATGTCAGCTTATCCAATACACGTTCAAAATGGTTAAAAAGAGAGTTAATCAATTGTCAGGTTATCGTCTTCATATCATCAGGATCCCCATCTCTCATGGGAAATTTAAAACTTTGCTTCAGCAGTCTATGCCATTACAATGTGTCCTAGCTGATTTTATAGGAGAAATCCTTGGATCTTGGCTGACTGGCAAGCTCTTATACGTTTTAACTACTACTCCTATCCTTTCTAAGATTTTTCATTCTGGACCCATTCCACAGGTGGGGATCATGTTTACTGATGGCCCTGGCCCACTAAAAAGGCTCACATAGTGACAGGCACCCTTCAGCTAACAAAGGAGGCATTTTCCTCCACTCAAAAAACCAGAATTAGGTGCCATCATACTCAGGTGCTATCATACACTTTACAAACAACCAGGGGCAGGCGCTCAACTTAAAATATTAAAATATTTCTTGTACACTGTAAATTCTTAAACTGCAATTACAGGGTTAACCTGCTTACTGCTCTCTGCTGCCATTAAAATAAAAACACTGGTTGAAAGTTACTCGGAAGACAAGTTTGTTATGAAAAATTTATAGTAAGTGGGATAAAAAATATGAAGAAAGCTATAAGAGACATACTTTAGATATGAAAAAGATTTTGTATGATAAAAGTTTTGCCCTACTAGAAAGATAAAATGATAAAAATAATAATAGAACTGGAAAACTCAGTTATGTTGAAAAGATTGTGGAGGATGTAGTTAATCAAAAAAAAATTAGTGTATGTTTTCTTGTTGGTTTGATGGAGCCCAGACTGTTCCTTCTAAAGGTTCCCTGTTGCTCAAAATGATTGGAGAGCCCTGGCCCTCCACAGGGGGTCAACCCTGCAGTCTTGGGCCTAATCTGATTTGGCAAATGGATTTTTCTCATATCCCTTGATTTGGTCAATTGTCTTATGCACATATTCGTATTTATACTTATTCAGAAATGTTTTATGCCACCCTGCAACATAGTGAAACTGCTTTTCATGTTATACACCATTGCTTTATTTGTTTTAAACCCTTAATTTTTTAATGTTAATGTTAACAATCAAGGCTACATCTCAGCAGAATGACACTGAACTATGAAGTCCAGTCAAACAGATCACCTTTTAGTCTTATGGAAGGATGCTAACTCAGGACTCTGGGAAGGCCTTGTTCCTTTTTTAACATGGGGTTGAGGGTTTGGTTGTGTGTTATTACAAAAAGGATGGATGTGGCTACCAGCATGATTGGTCTTCAGAGAAAAAATCCAATCCCACAAAAACAGAACCCCTACCTGGAAGATGGGAAGGAACAACCTCCATTCCTCTTGCCCAGAACAACTCAGGCTGTAGAGGTAACCTGGAGAAGCATAAAAAAAATAACTTAGGGAGCTGATGAAGTTCTTCAGCACACAGGACCACTAAAGACCCCCTTTTCTGGACATACTTGCCATAGTCAGCTGTGTGATAATGTTGGGAAATCTCCTTTTGGAACAAGATGCCCCTTCTTGGGCTTTCATAGAAGACCCCCTCCCATGGGAACTAGTGACTTGATTTTACTCCTCTTTTCCTGTATTCAACAATGAAAGTTCTTGGATGGGAGGCAAAGAGGCCACTTCTATATCCTCGTCCAACTCCATGTCATGAAATGGAACCAATATAACTTACTGATCCATGGAATCCTCTATCTGTATGGGTGCTGAGTCCCTCTGCTTAACTCCTAGAGCATAGGTATGGCTTCACCTTCACTCAGGTCCTAATACACTTCAATTTTTAATCTTTTGAAAGTTATAAACATGGTTACACTACTACAAATGCGTCCAGACCCATCTTGGCCCTTTGTTGTGTCATCAAAGACTTGCACTCTGAATGTCAGGAAGTAAACTGGGAATTAGGTAGAGATCTCACTGGCCGTGAGACCAAACAGGGAAACTTCACCATCTTTGGGGTCAAAGAGACTATCATCATTATAAATGTAACCATATGCTTTTTGCGTATACTTCCAATTTTTCACATTCCCACTATAGTAATGATTCCATAATCTGAGCAGAAGATAGTTTATTTGCAGCTTGGTCTTTCTTGGATAATAGCCCACTACAGACCACCATCTGGAGATTGGGACATTCTTTCTATCTACTCCAGATACAACATAGACAATTATCTAAAGATGGGAGCCAAACCACATTTACCTTTCATCATAACAGTACTTCCTATATCAAAGTGTGCACCAGCCACCCTTGTTTCTTCTTTCAGGGGCCTTTGAACGTTTCCCTCCAGGATTCTCTATGTGAAGTTACCTGTCACAGCTGTATATATTACGCTTGCTTGTCTCAGGTGCCTACAAATTCTAACATTTTAGTGCTGCATTGAAAAATGATACTGATACACCAAAACCAACATCACTTGTCTCACCAATCACAGCTTAAAGAAATAAAAAGGGGGAGATGTGGAGCTCCTTCACCCTTTGTTTCTCAATAAAACAGAGTTTAATTCAGGACTCCATGTCCATGGACTCCATTCTGGTAGAGGTCCCCTGACATCCCCACAAAGATATTCTCTGTCTCTCTTGTCTTCATCCATTTCTCTAATCAGGGTTTGGTGGCCCCCTAGTACTAGTGGAAGTTGAATTTTATACTCCTAAAACAAGAGGCAGATTTTATTACAATTGGATTTTAAAAAACCTAGGAAGAGCAACCATTCTGAGAGCAGTGCACTAATCCAGATGTCAGGGCTTTTACTTATCCCTTTAGATTTTGTTAAATAGTTAGTTATGTGGACCCCTGTGCTTGGTTCTTTACCAGGACCTTGCAGGAAAGCTGGTGGCCTTTCTTTCTGTTGGAAAAAGAAGAGGCCAAATAAGCCAGGTTTGGGAGAAAGGATGGTGAGGAGGGGTTTGGCACACGGTCAGACCAGAAAGGACAGCAGGGTAGGGCCTATCTCACATCCGGCCATATCCGGGTATCCATGTAAATGAGTCTCCATAGATATAAGCACTGTGAACACACTAGATACACACTCAGAGCACCTACAGAACTGCTTCCCCAACTCAAGGAAGCTCCCCCACAGTACAGTGGAAAGGGTGGCCTGCGCTGTGCCTGGGACACCAAGCATGGCTGAATGATCCCTGGGATCCTGGGAGCCAGGGTCCCAGAAAGGCAGGGTTCCTCATCTCTTGGTTCTGGCACTTTCATTCACAAATCAGGGTATCGAGGCCAGGAGCCTGCATAGAAGCCCTCACCAGGAATCTGAAAGGCCCTCTATCACACAGCCTGGTTCCTGCCTACAACCACTCATGTCAATCCTGCCCAGCATGGTCCTGGCCTCCCACTTGCTGGTCGTTCCCTGGTCACTGTCCTTTCCTGCCTCTGAGATCTTCCTCACAGAATCTTTCTCTACTTTATCCTTTCTCAGGGCCACCTAGATGACCTCTGAGATGGTTTCCCTTGGCCCACCTGGGATTGTTTCTACTTTCTTCATGCCTTTTGTCTTATGTACCCATCTGTGATAATTTTCCTACATGGAGTCTTCCTTTTAGTTATAAATTCTGTGGGGAGGAAATTCGCTGGTTTTTGTCCTGTCCTTTCTTCTCCTAATCCTGAAAAACAGCCTAGCTGGTCTGTGAGATGGCTGACTTGAGTGTAATGGATCAGCCCATGTGGAAGATCCTGGGGAGTTAGCTGCAGGGCTGATTCAGGGTTCCAACATCCTCTGTACCAAGTGCAGCTCTTGGTCTTAGATTCCTTCAGCAGGAGTATTGTGTGTGCGTCTTAAAGTTGCTGTCTTTCTCTAATGCACAGATAGCACTCTGGCCATTTTCCCTAATACATTTCAGAGGATTACTGCCAAAAGTGCGAGCATTCTTAGGTATGTGGCTGCAGAATAGAGAGGCTGATACTAATATCCCAAATAAGTCCCATAAGAAAGGGGCTCCTACCAGAGGGGTGAGTTTAGGGCTTTGTGTACCTTTGGCAGGTCCCCTGCAACCCGCTCTACTTCATTACAAACTTGCAAAGTTCCTTCACACTGAACTATCCTAACAATCATTTTTCTATCTCTAGAGCACCTGCTAATTGGGCGTCTGGATAGAGAAAAAGGATTAAAATAATTTTTACAATGAACAAAATTATATTAAGCTAGGGATTCTGTACCTCTGGAATTGTATTATACCCATCTATAACTTTTAATCAGCAACTTTGTGACTTTCTCAAATATTTTTAATATGGCATGCTAGTGTTTAATAACAACAAAGAGCAATGTGTACAGAGCCCCTGTATTTGAAAAGGCCAAGGCCCCACAGGCAGAACATGCAGCCTGTGTCTCTCCCCACCTCCAATCTGACCGTGGGCCAGTCTCTCACTCTTCAGGAGCCTGCATTTCAACAGTGGTTATTGTAATCCTGTGCAAAGGACCCAGGGCATAGTAGGCGCTCCGTGGGTAAATATGGTTCACTTTATAAATCTAACCTGTGTATGTTGTAAATAACAGGAGGAAAGAGTTGAAAATATTGATTGCCACTATTTAGTTGTTCTGGGATAATTGTTATAATAAGCTCATAATGGCTTCACCTCAATAATAGTAATTACTAATGATTAAGATTTTTCATGCTCATTTTGATGTTTTATCTAATTACAAGCATCAGTGTTTCTGGTGTGAACAATCTCAGCAATGAGTTCTGGGTTCATTCCCATCCCTGAGAGAGTGTTATTGATGGGAAAGGAGAGCCACCTGATAGGGCCCAGTAGACAGGAAGCAGGGGTAGAGCCCACGCCTCACCTACATTTGGCCTAGTAGCAAACCTGGCCTTACAGGCGTGGTGTTCCTGGCAGTGCCCTGTGGTCTGAGACATTCCAACCCTGTCCTGAAGAAACTTTCCTTGGTGCAGAGCAGAGAGGAGCTGGTATCTGTTTGATGCTCTACACCAATAGGAACATTTAATTATAAAATTCTCTTTGCCCCAAAGGAGCCCTGTGGATGTTCCTGCAAGGTAGGTAGCACATAGGCTCCCAAAAGATGACAGTATTTTTCACATCTGGGGCTTTTCAGTTCATTTGAAAACAAAGTTTATTGATTCGTAATATTGCCAAGGTCAAGTGTGTGTGTGTGTGTGTGTGTTACTTTCAGGAAGAGAGGATTGTCATGTGATCTCAACACCCAGAACAGAATCAAATGTGAAACTCACACCTGGATAAAGTGAATATCAGCAATGGCTGCTGTCACCCAAGCAAGACTGACACAGACCTTGGGTTACAAGAAGCATGCAGCTCCTTGGACCTCCCAACTCTTGGGGTGAGGGAGTGTGTGAAATCCTCTTTGAACCTTATCTGACCCCTGAAAGGTGTCCAAAGTTTTATTTAAGGTGATAACATGTTGCACAGATGTGCCAAAGTAGCTGCAAGTCATGTGGTACCCACGACAACTTCCGGAACAAGAGGTATTCATCATCATACTTTGGTAAAGGAACTGAAAGAGGATATTTGAAGATGTGAATAACAAAGGTTACTATTTTTAAAAAGAATGACAATAAACAAGGAGAAGCTTAGCAACACAATTAGGAATACGGATAAATAAATAGGTAGCTCGCTGATGAAATACAAGTGTGAAAAGATGGACAGTTCACTAGCAACTTGGGGAAAATATATACAATCAGTTTTGCAGTAATCAGAAGGTTTGCAAATATCCATATTCAGGATCAAGGATATCTAGAGAGATGACACTGTAGGCAGGTGAGTGAATGGGTGACGAGAGCCTTCAGAGGTAGCAATTTGGCAGTTTCTGCTTAAAATGAACATGCCCTTTGACCTGGAAACTGCTTCTAGGAAACTCACTCGAAGGAATAGTTTGTACATGCGAGCAAACATGTATAAGGAGCACATACACATGTGCTAAAAGTTGAATTACAAAGGTGCATAATAGGAAATAGGCTAATGATCATCATTGAGGAAGTGGCTACACACAGGCTTCCTTATATTTATTCTTTGGATAGCATCACCCAGAAGGAGGAAGCTCTGCAAGTGCAGACTTCGCCAGATTTTAAGGCAGAATGGGTGCAGTTCTCAGAACTTCTCATGTGCAGCCTATTTAGCCACTTCTAAGATATAAAATGTTTCCATATGAACCCTCATAGCATTGGGAGGACTCTCCAAATTGGTGACATCGTACGAGGAATCACTGGCAGTGTTTTTGCCTTTTTAGCAGAATGTAGTGTTTTAGGCAACTACAACCCTGGATTTGTTGAGATACCAGGAGCTTGACTTGTGCTTACAAACGAAAACAAATTGTGTCTGTGTTTTTGTAACTAAAATTTAAACCTGTGGACAGTTGTGTTTTGGAGGAAGCGCCTCAAAGTAACCAGTGGATTGAGAAGGGGGAGGAGTTATGTATAGGGCCGGGGTCATACATGGTATATTCTCTTTGTATATTTCTGTTTGATTTGAACTTTTGTAGCAAATACATGCCCATCCGTGTATTGCTGATGCTGCTTCATCCTTTGGGCTGAGGGAGAGCTGGCTGGAGTGCAGCAGATGTAGAGGTGGCCAGGTGAGCCATCACTCCTCCCTTTCCCGGTTGGGGTCTGGCTGTCCAGCACCCTGAAGTGTCCCTCCCTGCCCTGCCCTACTCCAGCAGATAGCCTCAGGACCCCGGAGGCCCACATTGCTCCCCACTGAAACTTAGCTGCACATCCAATGTGAGAGCAGTTAGAGGCCAGGGTTGGGAGCCTGCTGCCCTCAACAGATGCCTTGTTTGTTCCTGATCCCACCCCCTGAACCCTTCTCTGAGTTCATCGACAGCAGGCTCAGAAGCAAGTGTGTCACACATCTATCAGGGAGCAGCTGATGCCACTGGAGACAACCTGGACCCTGGTGGGTTGGCAGGGACAGGAGTTTTGGGTCACTACTGCAGCATCCTGTTCTTCACCCAGATGGTTTTGGGGGACCCTTGGGTGTCTTGGCTTTTGAGACCTCAGCAGTGGTCTTAGTTGTGCCGCTGTCAGTGGCTGTTGTCCTCTTAGCCCTGCCTCATGGGATCTGCTCTCAATTAAACGACCTGGTCTCAGGTCCTTTTTCCAGGCTTTTCCTTTGGATAAACCCTAAGACAGATACCTTGGGCTGTGTTTGGGATGTGTTAGCTTGCCAAAGCTATGGCAACGAAGAGCCACAAAGTGGGTGGCTTAAGCAGCAAAATCTTAATCTCTCTCAGCTCTAGAGGACCAAAGTTTGAAAACACGTGTGGGCAGAGCTCCTTCCCTCAAGGGCTGTAAACTGAAGTGCACTTGCATGTCTTGTCTAAACATATTTAAGGTACAGGAAATTAAACAAGGAAATGTCAAGAAGGAGACGCAGGCTAGTAGTCAAAGTAAAGATTTATCCTTGGATCAGAATATTTTAGATCTTGCAATTTGCATATACAAAGAATTCAGCAACATTCACTGGCATTATAATCAGAACAAGATCAAATTATAAATGTAATAAAAGAAAATATGACAGTTGAAACTGTAATACATACACATATTGTAAAGACTGCACATAAATTAAATACAGCTCAGTTAATCAAACAAATGGAACTGTATCAGTAATAATACATTAACAAAAATAACATGGGCACAATCTCCAAATGCTGACACACAGGTATCAGGTTTGTTTTAAAAAGTTTGTAAAAACACATAAAAATACCTTTGAAAACACCAGTATGCATTCTTCATTCTTCTAGCACATGGAGAGAAGGAGTAAAGTCACACAGTGACTGATGGGTATCCCAATCAGAACAGTAAACTTCTGATCACTATTTGGCATTTGAATGCAACTGCATGCAATAGGAGAACGTGAAAGGAGAAGTGTTCTTGCCAGTGCTGGGCGGTTGCGTTACATGTACTTGACTTCCTTTGACTGAAGGAAGAAGAGAAGAACATGCCAACTGCACAGAGAAGATGCCCCTGGTTATTATTCCCTCTGCACACAGCTTCTCTATAGGCACAGAGAGACTGTCTGAACTTGGCCTTGGTCACGACCATGACGCTCAGGGACCACCTCCCTGACTGGGGAAGGGGCCATGTATCCACCTGATTCTGGCTTCTGTTTGTTTTCAGGATGGGATGAGTTTGGGAGCAAGGAGAACCTCTGCACTGGATACCTGGGATGCTCACAGTGGATGAGGAAAGGAAAACCACAAACAGAACACTTTCCTCAGGACACCCTGCAAAGATCTACCCATAAAGGCACTTCTTGATACAAGAGATGCCAGACAGACCATTGGAGGGCTTCAGGGATTCTACCAACTCCTAAAATTAGGGCTGACTCCATGCTCTTTGACTTCGAACTCTAAAAAACTACCAGTTTAACATCACTTCATCCCTAATGGGCTTCGGGTGCTGAATGAAAACATATTCTCCTCTCTTCTCCTTTAGTCAAAGAAAGGCTTTGGGTTTGGTATTTCAACAATGGAAACAAACGGAATCAACTGGCAAGTTGCACAAAAGCTTCTTCTACTTCCTCCTTCATCTGCTTATTCACTGCACAGAGAGAGGGTGCACTCAGCAATGGGGAGCCCAAGGTGTGGCTGGTGGTGATGGCGGCGGCCAGAGTGTGCTTTGGTCCTTCCAAGTGGACACCAACTACCACCCTGGGTGGGGCTCAGAGCAGGGGCAGGAGAGAAGCTCGTTGACCTGGAGCCTGGTGAGGACAGTCATGGAACTTGGGGTCACACCTGTACACACTGTGAACAGACAGGGGATAAACAGTGCAATAGGAGGGCATGATCAGGTCTCAGTGAAATGTCAAATAAGGCCTTTTATTTTTTATATATCTTTTAAAAAGTAAAAAAAAAAAAAAAAGTACCCAAACTGCACATGTTCAATGTCTGTAGTAAGTTAGACCAGATGTCTTCTTTTTCTATATTGTGCTCATCTACTAGGTACCTAGTAGCTATAGAAAGACAATGGTTATTAAATCGAAGGTTTCTACATTCATCTTCTTAACTCCCCCCACTGTTCTTTTGGTAATGGGATCATTATTATCACCCAGTGTCAAAGATCTCAGCATCCAAAAATAAGTTAGACTTTAGATGAAAGATTTCTATTTCTCTTTTATTAAATATTGAGAAGTGGGGTCCTTAAAAACTGTACAAATCTAGATTTTAAGACTTCTTTTCTTACAAACAATCAGCTTTTTACAAGACATTTTTAAATACCAAAATGCTTCTCAGAAAATTTACAGCATGATTATTTGTGGCCATCCCACTGTTTCTACTCAAATGTGTGCTCCTCAACTTCGTGTGTGTGTGTAAGACACTTCATTTGAATGTTTGGATGTGAGGTGTTTTCACATTGAGCCTGCAGGTCTGGTTCGAGGCCAGCACAGGCACCTGGGGCTGAATGGGAGACTGAAAAATGTGGTGGTTGGATTCTCCAAGGGAGACAGATGGCTAGTGACTCTCTGGGAGTGCAGCTTCCCTGGCTGTTTTTGTTGTGCCCAAGGCCACAGGTGAATGGGATGGCCTGGCATTTACACTTCTCATCTAACCAACATGGCACAGACACAGCCTTTAAAAATATTACGAAGTAGTCTCCGATTACTCTAATGTGTTTTAGACTTGGGTTCAGGTTAGAGAGATATGGTTTTAGAAAGTCTTCAATCCTTAAAAGGGAGAGTTAAAACAACTCTGCAACTGAGGCCGCTACAAAAACATTCCTATCTACATTGGGTTTCAAAAAATGCTGCAGCTCAAGGTTATAAACTCAGTTCTGGAAAGTGAGTTTTCAACCCATTTCTAAGTTCTTGGTTGTTTTCTTAACAATGGATTTTATGTTTAGTGTCTTGCTTAAGCACACTTGGCATATTAAGAGTTACAAGATTTAGAGATGTGTAATGTGATACTACATGACATGAATCTAATGAAGAGTTAAGATTTTAACTGATATTAGCAGAAATACAGTACATAGATTTTGCAGGGTATTATTTGATCTTAATATATTATTCCAATTTTTAAAAAGGGACTTTAAGATTGAATAACTTTACAGCAGGTGGCTTTGAAAGCCTAACAAAATATATACAAAGAAATTAGGAAGGATATTAATGTCAACTATGAAATAAATTAACATAATTTTTACAAAATATACTGACCATTAAATTAAAAAATATTTTAAGGCAGGACTCTTCATTTGAAATTAGCATAATCAGAAAATATATCAATAAAATCTTGTACCACTTTGTAGCAGAATTCATACTGTTCCTGGAAAGAAAAATAAGAATGTATTAAGGCGATGGTCCAAAAATATATTTGATTAACTTAGTCAAAAGAAACAGAAACAATTCTGCCTATTTATTAAAACACTATATGTTTTCATGCACATCAGCTTCTGTTGTATGATTTAATTTTTAGTCACATGAAAAGTTCCAAGTAAAGATGCTTTCCTACAATGTCAGTGTTTTGTTTCAAATTAGTGTCTGAGTAGAAAGTCTTTAGTTTTCATATATTTAAACTGAAAAATATCAGATTACTACATTGTCAAATAGAGTTCATAATGTAACAAAAAGCAATGTATAGATGTTAAATAAAGTACAATTTTAGAATATTTGAAGCTTTAATTTTCTCTAAAAAAGAGATATGGTTTTATATAAAATTTAGTGGACTCCTCAGTAATTGCCTCTATTTATATAAGGCGTTTCGGTTGTGATGACACTTGTGCATATTATCTGTTCTGTTTTCCTAGAAGCTGCATGAGGACCAAAGCGGGGCCAGTGGCACATGGGTGAGCACTGTGTCACCCATTCAGAAAGGGCACTCAATCAGAAGGAAGCAAGACGTGGGGAAAATAGCAGTTGCCAAACTTTTCCAGAAAAGCTGACAGTAATTCTTTGGACAATCAAGTGGGCAAAACAGCCAGTGGGCGGGAAAGTGACTCCAAAGGTTCCAGTAACAACGGAGAGCAGCTAAGTTGCCTCTTACATCTAAAAGTCTGGTTTCTGGCAGACCCGAGTGGGACGTTTGAAACGGAGAGAAGGGCTCGGGAAGCTTGAAAGGCGGGGAACAGTCCTCAGCACTCTCTCCTCTTCTTGCCCAACACAACGAATTCAGCCTTTTCATCATACATTTGCTTGTACATAAGCAAATGTCAAAAGGTTGAAGCTGAAAGATGCTGAACATTACCCTCTTCAGCCTTCTCACAAGCCTCAGGCCAAGACGACACAGGGTTTTTTAGAGAAAGAAATGTTGGACTAGGAACTCTGGACCTGTGACAGCATGAAGTTATTGAGAGAAACAAGGCTAGACTAAGGGGTCCTTGCTTCGGCCTAATAAGCGTCCCATCGATTCACCAGTCCTTCGAAGCAAGAGGAAAATAAATTTCCAGAAGAAAATTTTCATAAATCTATAAAGAGGCAAGTATCGTCATGATGCTCCTAAAGTATTTGCTATACAAAGTGGCTTTTGACTTGACCTTTCCTATTTAAATACTTCTATTTATGTATTTTTCTCTCATTGAGTTTATTGGTACATATTAAGTATACAGTACAGTTACATTCATCATTGGGATCTTGTACCTTTACATGACAGGTCTTGGTTCTCATTTTTTCACTTTGTCCCTGCCCTCCCTTCACCCCCTCCTCCCCTCCCCATTTACAACCACTTTATTTCCCATTTTTTCATTTTCTCCTATTTTTTTCTTTTCCCTTATTATCTTTTCCCTGCCCTTCCCACTCTCCCTACACCTTTAGACCTTTTCTTCCTATTTCACATTGTCAATTATCTCATTAGGATCTTATGTACCATTATAGTTTTTCACACCAGAGAAACTACTGGGTATTTACACATGTGTGACTTATTTATTTCACTAGGATTATATCCTCAATATGTATCCATTTTTCTATGAATGAATCTAATTTATCATTCTTTATGGCTGAGTAGTATTACATTTTATAGAAAAACCACATCTTTTTTATCCAGTGTCCCACTGATGGGTAAATGGGCTGTTTCCAAGTTTTAGCTATTACAAACTGTGCCGCTATAAACATAGGTGTGCATATATCACTGTGGTATGATTCTTTTAATTCTTTTGGAAAGATACCCGGCAGAGGGATGGCTGGGTCAAATGGAACCTCCAGTCCCAGCTCTTTGAGGTATCTCCATATTGATTTCCATAGTGGTTGCACCAGTCTGCACTCCCACCAACAATGGAGAAGGGTTCCTTTCTTCCCACAATCCCACCCACATTTGTTATTGTTTGATTTCTTGATGGCAGCAAGTATTGTAAATGCTTCTATTTAAAAGCTACATCAATTAAATGCCAAAGCTGACCCCAATCTGGGAAAGAAATGGAAATGGTTATTCATGGAGATGACTGTTTTCACAGCAAACACAAGTGCTAACTGATAACCACCCATGTTGTGTCTTGCATATGTGTTACCTGCAGCTGGTAATGAATAAAGTTTGTTTTGGCAAAGTGTTGGGATGACACAGGACACAGACAGACATTTCTTACCAACACACAGGGCTCTGGGAAGACAAACAACCTTCTTGCCTTTGGAATGCTTGTTCTAACAGAGTGATATCTCAGATGTTGAAAACAGGTCTTCCCTCAGTGGTCAGCAAGTGGAAATTGGTCTGTGAGCCACTGCACTCATCTATGAGTTAAGTCAACCACATACCACATCTCTTTACCTAATCACAGAATCATACCCTGTACTCTTTATCAAAATATCCCTGCCAAGTGTGAGGTCTGGAGCACAGAGAAGTCTTTATGCCCTGCTGAGAGAGCCTTGCCCTTCAGTTCTTGAGTCAGACAGACGGGGCTTAAACCACATTCTGGCACTTAATTCCTGAGCAACTTGGGCCACCTGCTTAACTATGGGTGATGACCTGAGCAGCTCTTGGGAGCAGAAGTGAACACAGGGATATGGTAAGCATATAATGCAAAAGATGTCTATAAAGTACCCAGCCCCAGCAATCATTAGTCAATGATTCATTTCCCCTCATTTGTTCCCTAATTCTCCACTTTTCTTAATATGCACTGGGTGTAATAGGCCCAGAGGGTGACTTGAAACTCAGCTTGAAGAATGCCATCGGGTTTTCACTAGGCAAGAAAAGCATAGACTGAAGCCAGGTAGCTTCCACGAGGGAGCAGAGAGAGAGAACCTGAGGCCAGAGCTGGCAGAGATGAGGCAGGAAGGGACTTGGATATTGGATGATGTTGGAGAGAATACACTGGCCAGATCAGGCAGATTATGACAACCGTTAGTGCCCCAACCAAACCATCTCAGAGATGCTCTTGCTGCAGTTGCTAGGCACCTGTCCTGGGGTCAGGCATTTTTAGAGTTTAAAGGAAATTTTGCACAGTGCCTCAAAGGGAAGCCCCATCAGCTCCAATTTGTACAGAAAGCAACTGAAGATCAGAGAGGGGAAACAGCTTGTCCCAGTTCACAAAGCTGTAAGAGGCTAGCTGTGAAGGCAAGATAACATCCTGAACCCTGAGTCAATGGGATTTTGAGCCTTGGCCTTACCTTTCTTTTGCATTTAATTGCTGCCTAGCCAGGACTAAAGGCTGCTCAGAAAAGAATTAAAAATAAGAAAGAAATGGAAAAGAGTCTGGCTCACAATTGAAAACTGGATTTCTTTTTGTTGGAGTTACTAGTAGGGTTCTGTGTGATATTTAAGCACTATTATTATTATTTTTGTCTTTCTTTATTTCTTTGTGGTACCAGGGCCACTCTACCACTGAGCTACGTCCTCAGCCCTTTTAATTTTTGATTTTCAGATAAGTGGCCTAGACAGGCCTCAAAATTGTGATCCTTCTGCCTTGGTCTCCCAGAGTGCTAGGATGAGAGACCTGTGTACTGAACCCAGCTGCTATTATATTTTGTTTTTTGATTTTTTGGTACTGGGGGTCAAACTCGGGTCCTTGTGCTTGCAAGGCAGGCGGCGGAACCACTGAGACAAATCCCTGCCCCAATGCTATTATATTTTGATCTAAAAACTCATCATGGTGTCATCTGCCACCACTGCTCAGTTTGCTGGCACTGGCTGCTGTCAAGAGGCAGCATAACCTCTAGCAGTCTCCTCCAGCATCTTCTCAGAGCCTAACAGGGAACCCAGTGCCAGGACCAGGGCTCTAAGGTCAGTGAGGAGCCCTAATTCCCCTTCCTTCCCATTGCTGTGAGTGGTTCACATTCCTATCGCTGTCACAGCTGGCAGGGCAGAAAGACTTCCAGAGTGAGAGGGAGCCAGCAAGTACCCAATTCCCTTCCAGTGTAGTGGCTCTCAAACCTGTATTCACTTTGGGATGACTTGTCATGGAATAGGTATCCTGATGCTTAGGTCTCAAACCCAGAGATCAGATCCCATTTAATTGGTCTGAGGTGAAGCTTAGGCACTAGGAGACAGGTAAACACTCCCCAGGTGAGTGCCGTGCAGCCAAGGTGGACAGCCCTACGCTAGCCCTACCTGGTGGGAAGGCAGACCCATCCTTGCTCAGGTGTTCTCTTTGGCATCTAAGCTCTGCTGTGATGGGGTTTGTGAGAGGGCGTCCTCCCTGCCTTTTCACACAGGCTGTTTGAGGCAGGATTGGAAAGGGAGGGTAAGTTCCAAATATGATGCTGTGGGGGAAATGATGAGCTCTAACAGCCTTGAAATATTGCACTTGTGGGATTAGCATGAGCCATTGCTGACTTTAGAGAGGAGCAATCTCTAAACCCAGAAAGTGTGCATCCAGGTATTGAAAGAGGATGTGTAGGGCAATTGTACATCAGGTGGGCTTCCTATGCCCCCTGGCAAGGCTTTGAGGTTGAGTGAGATTCTACCAAGGAAAATAGACCAAATGCAAAGGTGTAAAGTTGAAAATGACAAGTACTAGGATTTTAAGCTTCAGTGCTGCTTTTGAACCTGATAAAAAGTACAGTACATTTAAAAATGCAATGGAAATTTATGAATGAGACCTTTCCCATGAGGTCTGTCCAGAGGACAGATCTGAGTCAGAGACCTAAAGAAAGATCTAGGTCTGTCCCTTTGCTATGAAAATTAGCAGGTGGCTTTTTGCTTCGGGAATTGGACCCTCCCTCCTGCCCCTTACACTGGAGCACCTTTAATGAGGAATCAAAAACATGAAACAATTCTCAACCCTTCTGGAGACTTCCTTAAAGTTCACGTTCTTACCAGGGTTTGCACCATGTGCGGCCTCTGAAGTCGTAAGCTCTTCACAGCTTGAAATACATCTAGAAGTCCCTCAGCTTTTACACGTTCCAAAATGTTGCTGAGGGCAATGAATGTACCTGTTCGTCCAGCTCCAGCACTGTGGAGAGAAAGCACTCAGTGAGAACCATCAAACCAATGGGGTAAGAAACGCAACTTATAAACAGCTCCGTGCATGTTGGTATTGAAGCAGGATCATTGCAAAGAATCCATTTGACTGGATGTTTTGTGACCATTTATCTATAGCTTAGTTTCTGAGCAAGGTCCAGCAACCATAAAATTCAAAAGCATTTCCCTCAATATAGTGGTCTGATATTTCATGAAATGGATTGGGACCAGTTACAGGATTTTAAGCACGTTCTCTCTCCCCTGTGTGTACCAATGAATGGTTCCCAAAGTGTGGTCCTAGAAGCAGCAGGGTCAGCGTCACCTAGGACCGGTTAGAAATGACCCTCCTGGGTCAGGTCCAGTGAGGAGCTGACCCTGGCACCTGTCTTCTGGAATAGATGATGCTAACTGGTGGCCCTGAAACGCTATTAAGACAGCAGGCACTAGGTTCCCATGACTCTTTCCAGGGGCCCTTTCCCAGCAGGGGGCGCTGGCACAGCTGGAAACTGCACAGGGAGGGAGAAAAGGGGAGCTGAGGCTTCGAATCTGCGACTCACTCTCCTGCCCTCCTTACGATGCTTATCATGGTTCTTGCTGGGGGTAGTCACTGTGGCTTTGAGATTGTCTCTCTGCCCTCACACTTGACTTGTGGCTACAGGCCTCTGTTAGCAATCTGAGCCTGGACCTCAACCATGCCCCAACCATGGTCCTGGGAGAGTCACCCCAGGTGGTTTTTCAGCTGAAGAATCTCCTTTCCCAGGCCCAGAAGAGAGACCACAAAGTGTGGACACAGCATCTAGAAATACAACTTGCAGAGTGGAGGCAAGCAACTTGACCTACTCAAGGAGTTTGGAAGCCTTCAACAGCAAGTGGAAATGGGTGTTTGTCTGGGTGTAGAAATGAGTGTCTGGGTTCTTTTGCCACACTTATGATGAAATGACCTGACTCATGCATTTATGTGAAGTTATGTGTGCATGCGTGTCTGGGAAGGTGACACAGATTTCTAGGGAAATCATGTTATTGGGAGCAGCAACCCATCTCTGTCTCCCTTACCTGTGTGTGGTCTGCGCTGCCTCACATGGAGAGAGCCCCTGGCCGGCAGTGGGCCACTCACCTGCAGTGCACAGTGATAGGGTGGTTGCCGGTCTGTTGCTGCTGCTTCTGCACAGCTGCAATGAGGTCAATCATGCCTTTGCCTTCAGCTGGGATCCCGATCTCCGGCCAACCATGGAAATGAAATTGGCGTACCATGCGGGCCTGCTCCTCCTGGCGGGTCAGTGGTTGCTGTGGGAGATGGCTTTCAGTGATGCTGACCTTCCCCCTGCCAGGGATCCACCCTCCCTCCTGTGGATCAGGGCCTGGCCTCAGAGCCCTCCTCGGTCCTTCTGAGCCCCCCACTGTCACCACCTAATCACAGAGGGGCCTACCTAGTAGTTGGCTGTGCTTCCTTCTGCCTGGGTCAAGACATCTGGAGGATATGCCCTGGATGCCAATCAAATCCTGCCCAACCCTCTACTGCATCCTGGCAGCCATGCTCCAGAGAAAGGAATTATTCTCTCAGGAAGCCAGGCCTTGCATTTTCCACTGGCCTGAAGATGAGTCTAGTGGGTGGGTCCTTCTATTACTGGCCTGGAAGACAGCCAGTCTTTGCACCAGTTCAGCTTTCCTGGATTGACCATCTTAAACACAGCACAGTCACAACCCTGAGTGACGAGTTCCCGAGTTCCCACTTTGGTCAGGGTGATCAGAGCCTAGGACTCAGCGGGGACAGGGACAGCTGAGAGTTCTGAGAAAGCCCCTGAAAGAGGGCCCCAAGAAGCCTCTGCAGCCTTCCCCTTTGTATCTCCTGCCCCTGTTATGGTCTTCCTTCCTTGGGGTTTGTGGGTGAAAGCGAAGTGGGATGGGCCAGCCTCTCTGCCCTGTCATCCTTTTCCCAGGTAGGAGACCAGTGACCACAGAGATCTAGTTTTATAGGCATTCTGCCACTGGGTAATCCATCATCCATTCATGGTAATCTGGGACTCAGGAAAAGGTAGTTGGAGTCTGACACGGGACAGGAACAAGCTCCCATTCCGGCACAGTGACAAGCAGCTCCTGGAGTGATGGTGTTTGACTAGGTTTACTAGAATTTAAAAATCGACTGCAACAATACCTGACTGAAGGTCACCAGGAAGTCTCGTACACTGATGGCTTCAGAAAGGGTGTCACTTTTTATTTCAATTGTTATTTCTCCGTGAGTAACTGAGCCCTCTGTTGGCCAATACTGGTAGCATTTATCCTTAGAGGAAAGATAAAATTCTAAGTGTCATAACTTGTAATTACTTTTGACCTTATGATGTAGAGTAGCTCTCAAACCATTTAATCTATTTCATCTGACTAGAAAATAATATATGAATATGAGTATAAATATCCATGAATGCCTACTGAACAAGGTCACAGATTAGACCTTTTTAGAAACAGTCACAAAACTTGACTACATGATAGAAAGGGGAGATAACTCAGTAAATGGAATCCTGAAGCTTACAGAATGGATAAGAATGCTCCAGCTTCTCCTAGATTTAAGTGCATATGGACTGCTCTACTACCTGTAGCAGCCTTGAACCTGAATAGAAACAAACCCAGATGTGTTGAGACTTTAAAACCAAGAACAAGACTATGAAACCCTCAGAAGAAACCATTCTTTCACTTTACAGAGCATAAGGATTTACTAAGTAAGATACTAAAGTGCTAATTTTGAGACACTGATAACTAATTATGATGCATCAGAATCAGCCGACAATAAAATTAACTTCTGTTCACCAACAAGTATCACTGAAAGAGTGAGAATATGGTCCAGAAACTGCAATAAGTTGTTTGCAGTGCACAAAGTCCACACCAGATGAGTGTCAAAAATATGTAAAGAAGGCCTATAAATCAATAAGGGCAAACAGCTCAGTAGAAAAATGAGTGAAAAGCAGGAACAGGCATTTACAAAAGAGGAGATAAGCCACCCATGGATATACAAAGTGATGTTCTACCTTGTAGAAATCAGAGAGATGCAGATCAAAGCCACAGAGAGATATCTGCATCTATTTCAATGATAAAACCCAGGATCCTGAGCGTATTAGGTGCATCAGTGTATGATTATCTCACACATTTCTGAAGTTTTTTTTTTTTGGTACTGGGGATCAAACTCAGGCCCTTGTGCTTATGAGGCAGGTGGTGGCACCACTGAGCCAAACCCCCTGCCTATTAGTTTTGTTTCTGTTCTTTTGTGTGTGTGTGTGTGTGTGTGTGTGTGTGTGTGTGTGTGTGGCACTGGGGATTGAGCTCGGGACCTTATGCTTTCAAGGAAGGCATGGAAATCTCTTTAGAAAACAATTAGGAATTACCTTGCAAAATCATACTTTCACATATTCTCCAATGTGATATTTTGTCTCTTTGGTACATACTAACGCTTATGCATCATAAGACATGTACAAGAAGGTACAAGGATCCCTGTTTGTAAAACAACAAAGTAAAATCAATGCAAATGCTCAACCCAAATGGCAGGAGAAGGGATAAATAAGTGGATACAGGATGCATGATTTGTATAAGGGAAAATACTGAAATAATGGTGACGAATGGATTGCAGTTACAGACATCAACATAGAAAAACATCAAAAACACAATTCTGAGTGGAAAAAACTCAAGTCTCAAAAGATTCTACACTATAACTATGCTCTTTATATAAAATTAGAATACTTGTACATTGCTAGTAGTAATATAAAACGAGGTTGCTAGTCTGTTTCTCAAAAATATTAAGTAACTAAAGTTCATAATACAGTCATGAGATGAGCCAGGTATGTACCCAAGAGAAATGAAAAAGGAAAAAGAAAAAAGAAAACCAGGCCACACACAACTTGTTCAGGAATGTCCACAGTAACATTACTCACAACTGCTCCAAAGCAGAAATGACAGAAAGGCCCATCAACTGAAGACTGGATAAATGAAAATCGTGCATTCTTACAATGTGATGCTATTTGTCAACAAAAAAGAATGAAGTACGTTTTCATGCTACAATGTTGATGAACCCTGAAATCATAGCTCCAAGTAAATGATTCTCACTTCCAAAATACCACATACAAGCATTATATGAGTCCACTTATATTAATGTATGGAATAGGCAAAGTCACATCACAGTCAGAAAGTACATTAATGATAGCTGGGGCTGGGGGAAGGGAGGAAGGGAAGTGACTGTTGATGGCATGGTTTCTTTTTGAGGTGAAGAAAGCAATCTGGAAATGGAGGAGGTGGTTATCCAACTCTGAATATTACAAGAACCCACTGAATTGTACCCTTTAAAAAGTTGAGTAATCTGGTAGGTTAATCGTATTTCAAGAAATCTATTCATTTTTTTATTTTGAAACAGGGTCTTGCTAAGTTAATCATGCTGGCCTTGAATTTGTGATCCTCCTGCCTCAGCCTCCCACGGAGCTAGGATCATAGGTATACAACACCATGCATGGCTAAACTAATGTTTTAAAGCAAAGAAATAAAAACACAAACTCAGGGGAGTGGTCATATCTTAGGGGAGCTGGATAGGTGTACATTATTGATAAAACTAAGGTTTCTCTGTTGGTGGGTTTGCAAGTGTTTACTATGTTATTAAAAAAGTTCACAGATGGATTTCTAGGAAAAAAATAACATAGGACCTATTAATTTGAAGAGAATATTAGCTAGGTACCCACGTCAATGTCTTCATATCTTAGAGAGAGTAAATAAATGTCCCTTTTTTTTTGATAGGTTGTGGTAGTGACAGATACAAAACGGCAGAAATTAAATGTGGGCTAAGTAGGCAAACACGGTTAATCACTTCCCCCAAACCTAATCCTCCCACAAAGAAAGCGAAGGGTGAGATAAAACCTTTTCCTCTCCCAGCCTCTCCCTCCTCAGCCATCCTGGCTGGGCCTCACCAGTGTGTTTGCAGGACCCCAGCAGCCGAGACAGGGTCCTTCCTGAGCAGCGGCCCTGGAGGACCCGAGCATGGCGGTGCCACTCACCTGCTCTCGCTCCTGCACCTCCGTCAGCATCACGATCGTGTGACACTTCCACTCCCAGACCATCCTCCAGAAGTCCTCGACAGTGTGGGCCAGTGGGCCCTGGGTGGCGATGAAGTAGTCCTTCTGTCGGTAACCCTTCGGAAGGAGAGCAGAGGTTAGGGGTGGATTTCCTTTCCTCCAGTGCCACCACCTGCCACGTGTGTTTAGGACAGCACAAGGCCTGAGGAGGGACGTGGCGATCGTCCATGCCTGAAGCAATGCCCAGCTGGCACGCATGTGCACACACACGCACCCCCATCACACCCGAGAAGCAGTGCAGGATGCTCACTTTGGTCGAGCAAGTGTGGTGTGTACCCACATTTTCAGTACTCAAGGTCCTCGCCAAGAGGCACTGTAAATTACCAGTTACTGTGGCCATCCCAACAGCCCCCTGTGGCTTTGATGCTACCACGCTGTCTGGGGCAGCAGTTTCCTCCACTGCAAATGCAAGCATTAACATGCACTTGGCTACAAAGTTCTTCTGTTCCTGTTTTTCTGCTGACTTCAGTGTGCAGTAAGACAGGCTGCCTGTTCGGCCAAAACACAATTATGTCATCCTATGCATACAAGTCACAGAAATCACAGAGTGGGGAGCGCACAGAAGCCCTGGATGTATGAGTGTGTGTAACAGCTGCCAAAAGCAGAGAAAAAGAAAATAGCCGATTACTTGGACTGAATCTGTCCTATTTCCAAGATTCACTATCTATTTATTTTTGAAGCAAGTGACTCTTCTAATGGAAGTGTTGCTGATGAAGTGTCAATTCTTCCTGTTGTGATCATACAGGAAGGAGACACACGTTGCACAAAACACACTCACGGCCAAGATACGTACGTCTATGAAGGATGCGTTGATATAGTCTGTATATTCTTGACCCCTTTTCATGGAAAGGATCACTCTGTTGAAGTCATCTGCAAAGTGGCATTTTCCATAGTTAGTACAGGTACAATCCAGGCTTGCAAAATGTTGTTTCAGGGAGGCTGGAGTTGGAACCAGGACCAGCTACACTAGGCAAGTCCTGCACTACTGAGCTACACCCCCAGCCCTCCTGTTTTGCAAACCTTAACCTGTTGCTCCAATCTTCCAAAATATAAAGTCTATCAATGAAATCAGGCAAAGTTAACTCTTTAGGAAGTGTATGCTATAGGCTGAGAAAACAACTCAGGAAAGATTTTTCTTTTGTTGGAAAGCTCTGAAAACAATCCAGTTATAGTTTTTACTTCTCATTTTAAAACACTGTATTCAAGGAATAAAAAAGAGTATGACCCACACGGTGCTGGACCTGCAGGGCTGAGGACAACATGGTCACAGAGAATCCAGGGTCTGGGGCTAAAAAAGATTTGTCTGCTGCCTATAGCACAGGTGACAGTAGAGAGAGCAAGCCAGCATGCAGCTACTTGGCCATAGAGAGGATCTGCTGACCCCATTGTGGACACATTGTTTGTGATACGGCTCAGCCTCTTCTCTCCAAGCTGGGCGCTCTCCCAATCCCTTCTCAGTTCATTTTTTTTGTGCACGTTTCTCTTTTCCCATGGGGTGAGACCCCAGATATGAATTCCTGCCTCCTTGCTGGCCTCTGCTCCTTTCCTCACGACTTTGGTGGCAGGCCAGAGTCCCGGCTCCAGTCCAGCCCATGTCTTGCCCTCTTTGAGGCACGAGTCTTCTCTTAGAAGGTTCACCTGTGTTCACTTCAGGTCTGACCTAACTCCTTGCCACTGCATGGCCTCAGCCACATCCCTCATTCTCACCTCTGTGTAAGCGGGCACTGGATGAGTCACAGAATCAGGTACCAGGTCATGCCTGAGGCAAATCTCCAGGCTTCCGTGGAGCCCATCCAGCAGTCCTCTATGCTGCCTTCCCCCAGGCTGCCTGTCTGAGACCCATGTGAGACTGGCTGGGTCACCCGGTGCTCCAAGAGGATTTTCTTTTCCTGACATCCAGCCGGGAGCCGAGGTAGGCCCTGAGGGGCGCTTGTACCTGACGCTGTTTTACAGAGCACAGTGTCCTCCCACTGTCTGAACGTCTACAGCATCCAGCCCCACCCTGCCCACCTCGAAGGGTGGAGACCTCAGCCCAGTGCTGCCTTACATGGGATGATCTGGATGACCCTGGCCTTCTTCATGTTGGCTGGCAAGTTTCCCGTCCTCATGTTCTCCTTCATGATCCGGACATTGGTCAGTTTCTTTAGGTGAGAAGAGCACAGTGAGTAGTCAAAACTCTAAAGCCCCTGAACAAAGCACTCAGCTCTGTGCCAGTCCTACCGGCAGGGCCCTATGCAAACTGCAAAGGGATCCTGTGCTCAGTCAGCATGGTTGGTGCACACCTGTAACCCCAGCACTCTGGGAGCTCAAGGCAGGATCATAAGTTCAAGCCCAGTTTGGGTAACTCAGTGATTTAGTGAGACCCTGTCTTAAAATAAGAAGTTAAAAAAGGGAATGTAGCTAAGCACTGAGTCAAATCACAGTTTAAAAAAAAAAAAGCACACATATCTGTCTCACAAAGCTGCCTCCATGATAAGAAATGAATGGTGCCCGCACTCATAAACCTACCAGCCCCGATTATTCTTCCCTCCAAAGTCACAGCCCAACATCTTCTGGGGTCAGTAGGGAGGGTAGGTGATTGAAAGAGGTTTCATTTGAACAGTTGCTGTTTCCCCTTTCTTCTGCTCACCCACCCAGGACATAGAGGAAGCCATGCGGGCACTCACCCTGAACTCCTCCTCCAGCCCGATCTTGTTGAAGTGCGTGGTGGTGCCATGCAGGCTCTGCAGGTGCCTCTCCAGGGAGGACACGTCCAGCTCCGTGTCCCCATAGAGGTAATACTCCAGTAAGGCTTGGTAGATGAATGTGTACTGCACCTGCAGGACATAGGGCACCCCACCTTCGACTCTGCCTGGGGCCAAGAGGGCTGCTGTCTTCTCTTTTTGACAACGGGGAGGAGGGTTAAGGGCAAAAGTCAGATCAGTGGTCATGTGGATTGGCCGTTTAGGCTCTCCAGTAGAGATGGCAGCAGCTGGTGTTTACTGAGGATGCCTGGCACCATCCTGGGCGATAACAAAACCACCCACAGAATGTATGAGGGAAACATTCCCTGAAGGTCCCTGGGGAGGAACAGACAGAAGAGGAGGGAAGCCAGGTCTGACGTCGGAGCTCACTTGTTCACGGCCTATGGCTATGCACCTATCAAAACCAGGGCCCACGGAAAGGCTGAATCCCACGTGCCTGGGTTTCTTTGTGAAGCTCAGACCAGGGTTGGAGGAGGCATCACTCACATCCGTTTGGACCATCTGAGGGCGCTGGTTGCGGATTTGTGACACGAATTCAAAGACATCCACTTTCTGCTCTGAGTGTATCATGTCCATCATGGCATCGATCACGATGAAGGTGCCTGTCCGGCCCACACCCGCGCTTTGGGAAAGAAGACAGATGTCATTCTGTGTGTCACACTCCCCTGAAGTAAGTGACAGAGGCTGGAAAGAATCCCTAAAGCCAGGATGGAGTACCTGGCCTTTCTCAAAATTACTCAACGAAACTTTACTTTGGTGAACAAGAAGCAAGTCTAAGAGAGGCCACCAGAGGGTGCTGCAACACCAGTAAATGATCTCAGACTTCCGCTTTGGAGGAACTTGACAGTAAGCAGTTATATGAGGCTGCGTGGATACTTTTTTCTGTACTACCAAACAGTTTCTTCCTGGTATGGCTGGTATAACTGTGCCCTGCTAAAGGTGAGTATCCTTCATGTGGGAATTGAGGAGCCCCAGGGATCCCTGGCAAGGCCAAATTGCCCAGAGCTCTGCTCCTACCATGTACCCTGGCCTTTCTGAGCTGGTCAGTTTTGCTTTTAGGGTTCTTCCCCATACGCCACTGGGAGGGGGCTCTGCTACTATAGCATGTGCTCCAGGGAAGCTCAGGGCCTCTCTCCCTCTGGCTCACTTTGCAGGGCAATCTGAGCTGCGCCTCAAGAAACTCACATCTGTGTCCACTTCTCCTTCTGCACCTCTGCCCATCTCAGTATGAGTCCATTGGCTATTCTCTCACTGGGCCCACCCCTAGCTCCTGCCCACTCCCAGACATACCTGCAGTGGACCACGATGGGCCCAGCGTGGGAGGGGTTGAGTACCCGCACTTTCTTCAAGAACTTCAGCATCCCGATGGGGGTGAAGGGCACCCCAAAGTCGGGCCAGCTCGTGAAGTGCAGCTGTGAGACGAGCCGTGGTGCCTTGCAGCTGTCGGGAAGCTGTGGCAGAGAGACGGGAGGGGACACACGGGACGGCCCTCACCACTGCCCATTTTGAGGATGCCCACCTGTGCTCAACAGTGCCAGCCAGGTGGTGGCAGGGGGGCTCATGTGGGGGTCAATGTCTATCGATGTGTGGGATGCCTGAGACAGAGCTCTTTGGTCTCTGCTGCTGGCTAAGGACTGGACACCACGGGCTCTTCTAGCAGAGAGCACAGGGCGGGACCACGAGCACCTGGCCACTCCTATATCAAGCAAATCCTGAGTAGCTCAGCATGCTAAAGCCAGCCCCAATTCCCAGGGACCCACCTATTAGGAGATGCCCTGCTCTGCTCTGCTTGGACAGTCCCACTTTACTCCCTGGTCCTGAGTGATTAGCAACAGCTCATCCCTTCTCTCCCTCACAGTGTTTTAATTTGGGGAGAAAAGATGATGGGATTTGCCTACCACTGCAGTCCCCCAGCCCTTTCCCAGAGGCTCTCTTAGCTTTCATGACCCAGAGCCCATGAGTCTGTTCATCTGACCCACACTTGGCAGATCATCAGCAGCGTATTTGGAAATGTATTTGTGTGCATGTGTGTGCATGTCTGAGTGCATGTGGCTGCATGGATGTGCATGCATGTCCAGGAGAGAAGCAACTGGGATAATAGCAACAACAAGAGTCGCCTCCCCCCGTTTGTTCTGTGGCTTCTAGGAACTTCGGCCTCATATTTTGCAATCTAATTACACCACTCTGTCTCTGATTTCTGATAAAATGACCTTTCATTTTTACCATGGTTTCAAAATATCTTTTACATCTGCATCTCATCGGCCTTGTTTATAGGCATTTTTGTTGGAATCTTCCTAAAGTCCTTTCATGGGGAATTAGCAATAAATAGTGTGAAAAATGAGGAGATCTCAGACCTAATTTCAAAACTATTTAAAAAATTCGGCCTCACAATTCCAGTTGTGAAGTGATATCATGCTCCCAAGAGGGGCTGGTTCCCTGTCCCCACTGTCCTATTCCCCTTGGGGAAGCTCAAAGCAGTCCCTGGGAGCAGGAGCTTCTGGCTGAATCAGGTTCTGGGCTGACAACCCTGTCTCAGCCTGGCCACATGCTCCTGCCCTCCAACCACTGCCCAGCTTTTCATACTGCAACATATAGAGAGGACTCAGCCCCAACCATGTGCTTTCAAAGAATAACACCCCGGGGAGGTCACCAGTGGGAAATGCTTACGGACTGTATGCAGAACTTCCGGATGGTGTAGTCCACCAACACCACACAGTCTTCCACGCACACCCGGATGTTTCCGTAGGTCCAGCATCCCTGGTCAGGCCAGTACTGATAGCACTTTTCCTGAATGCAACAATTTATAGACACAAATCCATCTGTGAGTGTGTTTCTCGCTCCACACCATGCCTAGTACCCCTGCCCCCTCCATCCACAGAAGGGCTCTCATGGACCAGTGGAGTCAACAGCTCCCAGAACTGAGACAGCCTTTGGACAAGCACATATCCTTCACAGATGGGGAGAGTGAGGCCACGCTGCTGGTTAATGACGGCCCCAAGACCATGGGTAGGACTGGGCTTTCTGATTTCAACCCAGTGTCGTCTCATTAATCTACTCACTCATTAATCCCACATATTCCATTGAACTGTCGATGCTGTGCCCACTCCCCTCGTAGCCGGGGACCCTAACCTGGAATGACAGTCAGGCTGGAGTGAGGCTCAGCCACTCCCACTTTGCCAGACACTTCCCGTGGGACTCAGCAATCCTATTTCTTTTCTTTTTTTTTTTTTAATTTTATTGAGTTTATTGGTACATTTTAGGGATACGGTACAGTTACATTCATTGTTGGGATCATGTACCTCTACATGACAAGTCTTGGTTCTCATTTTTTCCCCTTACCTCTGCCCTCCCTTCACCCCCTCCTCCCCTCCCCATCTACAAACACTTTATTTTCATCTTTTCATTCTCTCACATTTTTTTCTTTTCCCTTTTTGTTCTTCCCCTACGCATCACACCTTCCCTACACCTTTAGCTCCTTTCTTCAAATTTCTAAATGTCAGTAATCTTATTAGAATCTTATGCATTGTTGCAGAATATTCACACACCAATCCTATTTCTTTCTGCTCCATTGATAAGGACCAGTGGTGACTGCAGCACTGCCAGACCCCCGATCAAGAGTGGCCTGAGTCAAGCTAATGAGCCCTGTCCTCCTCTGACAAGGAAGAGGCTCGCGTGGGACTCTGCAGATGGCACTTTGTCACGGAGAGGCTGTTCCTTTCCCTTTTCACCGTCTGAAATGGGTCTTGTCTTTGCCCTTGTATTTTCTGGTACACTAGCACCTACCTTATAGCGAGTCATCTATCAGCACGGAACACATAAATGAATGAGGACCCTCTCAAGGGGGACAGGATCTGCTCGATATTCCCTCTGGAAATCCCTAGGGTTTCAGAAGCCTTCTAGGCATTCAACAATTGGTCTTGGAAATGGCCCCAGAGTGGCACAGCTAAATGGTCAGGTTCCCAGGATCTCTAAACTTGTAAAGCAAAAAAGGGCCCGGGAATTTGCCAGAGACCAGCAGCTTTGTATGATGACATTCATGAAACCAAATACTCCCCCACATCCTGGCCCCCGCCGGCCTGCTGTTCACGGAGGGGTGTGTGTCTCTGCACCAGCCAGGAGACACCCAAAGATCCTGGTTTAGGTAAGTCTGGGCCCCATGGGGGCCCTGGGGACCCTCTGCAATTCTGGCCCTGAAAGGTCAGGCAGGGATGAGTGGGCTCTGTGTGGCTGTCTCTTCCCCTTCCCCCATCAAATCACAAGGTGCCAGCTATGTTTCACAATATGCTATCCAGGATGTGGACACCAAGGAGACCATGACTGAAATGTAAGCCATTAAGAAAAGGGGAACTCTCTTGAGAAATGATTTCATCTGAAATGGTGGAAGCTGAGAGGCGCTTCAGGCAGCACTGAGTCATTAGAATGGAAAATCACTGTAGGAGGCGATGGAGGAAAGCGGGGAGAAATGCCGTGTAATGTGCTTACAGCATGCTGGGGGACATGGGGGCGTGCTCAGGCCCAGGCTGCTGCACGGTCTCACCCTTCACATTTGCAGAAGCAGCCTTTGGGAAGCCTGGTCTCTGTGGGACATCAGTCACAGGGATGTGGAGGGCCCTGGCGGGGGCCGGCCTGCCCCTCTACAGTGTGGTTCCTCCCCCCAGCACTCCAGTGGAGGAAAGGTTATGTGTCCTGTGCTCCAGAATCCCCACGGCTTCTTTCCTGTCACTCTTCTGATGACAAGGGGGACAGTCATACAGGGACAAGTTGTGACCCTCCCTGGTCCTGTTCCTCAGTAATCAAACAAAAGCCCCATCCTTGACCAACCAGAAGACCAGAACCAATGGCTGGAGACTTTCCCTGTGCTTTTCGGTATGGAACCCGTTAGTGAGGTGGCAGTAGAAGCAGTCCTGCCCCCCGCCCTTCCTGTGGACTGGACTCCCTATCCCTAAGACCTGGCACTTCCATCTTCAAACTGCAGTCCCACCCAGAGCCCTCAGCCCCACTGGGCACTGCTAAGGGCTGGGCCAGCACCTCTTATGCCCAAGAGTCCTAGACAGGGGCTGGGTAGGACAGACATCTCCTGCCAAGTGGGATCTGCACCCTGGAACATGCTGTAAACAGTGTCCCACCTCCATTTCCCCACCCTTAAAAGCCTCCCTCGACTCCCAATTCTTTTGCTTGGAGAACAATTCACTACTGACACCAGATCCTGTTTATTGCTCCAAGTTTCCAAGATTTTCGACTGTCCCTCCTTCTCCACCTGGCATCAGGACTCCTATACTGGCTTCTTGAACAGAGCTGGCCTCGTACAATGGATGCTAACGTGTAGCTGTTCTGAGAGGTATGGGAGCAGTTCAATGCGTCTTCTTTATCAATGTTTCCATCCTGGGTAATGTACACAAGAGCATCGCTCTAGTCTGGATGATAAACATGTGGTTGTGTTCATTCATAGTCTGAGATCCACTATGTTCTATTCCTAACACATTAAAAATCTCAATTCTGAAGTCCCTGGCTTCCCCCAGCAGTGGAAGAGGCATAAGCCAGCTAGGGCGACCACTGCTGACACGCGGTACCATGAGACAGTGAGGTATGAGGACCACAGAATTTATTTCGATACAAGTGGTGTGGGCTACTGGGTGCTTTTTTTCCCTGCACTACTGGAAGGAAGAGAAATAGGCAAAGGAAGTGGTCAGAGCCCTCCAGCTAAGCAGCAGCCCGAAGGGAAGGGCCTCAGGGGCGGAGGTAGGAGGGACTTACCTCTTTTCTCTCTTTCAGGTTTGTTAGCATGACGATGGTGGCAGACTTCTGCTCCCAAACCATTCTCCAGAAGTCATTCACAGTCTCCTGTTTAGGGCCTATTTTTAGAAGGGAGTCCACAGTCAAGGGCACCAGAAGTCTCAAAAGACCTAACCCAGCACCCTGTCTGGGCCCAAAGGGCTTCTCAATCCTTCCCTGAGGCCCAAGACTGGCCCGTGGGGCACCTGAGGCCCTGAGATCCCACTGCTAGCAGGGGCCTGGGCCTTTCCTGCTAGTAGGAGACCAGCTGAGCAGTTGGGCACAAGTCTACTGCATTCATGGGCAAGAAAAGGGGTATTCAGACGAGGGCTGTGTCTAATACTGTGTGTCAAAGTGGCTTGCTTATGTCTCAAAATAGTAGGCCCCTCCAGAATCGCTGAATCAGAAGGTGTGTGTGTGTGTGTGTGTGTGTGTGTAGAGAGAGACAGAGAGAGAGAGAGAGAGAGAGAGACTACAGGCTGATGATTCACTCTCCATTTCTGACCCCCTTCTCTTCGTCAAAATAATTTCTCGGCATAGTGTTCTCCAATAAGATGTGAGCTGAAGTCCCTGGGGATGGAATCTGAGCAAAAGTTCGAGAATCCCTGGAAGAAATTCCTTTGCTCCTTGTGTACTTCCTGTTCCAACACAAACACAATGTCTGGAGTTGCAACAGCCCTTTGAGATCCTGAGGCTAAGAGCTCCATGCTATGGAGAAAGGGGCAGTTTCTCTCTTGAACTTGGTGCCTGGCTTTGCCTGCCTCCCCTTATATAGCTGCTTACAACCAAAAATATGCTTTTCTCCATTTCAGCCAACATTTGTCATGTTTTCCCACATTTATAGCGGGGGGGATTGTTCCTGATGTCTCCCGCATATACATGTATACGTGGTTTCTCTATCTCTCAGAGAACCTGGATTTGTAACTAACTCTCCAGGTGATGTTGATAGACAATGATTTTGGGACTTGCTTATATAGACTCTTGGCCTAAGAGGAGGAAGCAGAGGAACCTGATTTGGTTCTTGTCTAGCTCAGTTTGTGACCAGATGACTAACCATGCACAGCACAGGTTCCTTGGGAAGGCGCCTCCACCCCGGTGGAGGAGGCCACTGCCTGGAGAAATGAGGTTCAGGACATGTCTGCTGCCGAAGCCTCTTGTCCATGGCCTTGATCTACAAAGCTGCCCACCCCCGTGCTCCTAAAACTTGAGAGCCGCATAGACCTGGGCCAGCTGAGAAAAGTCAAGGTTGTCTAATGATGAAGGCAAAGATCAAGATGCCAGTGGACCACTGTGCAACCTCTGCGTAAATCATGCAGGGGTGGAAACAGGTGTGTGTGTGTGTGTGTGTGTGTGTGTGTGTGTGTGTGTGTGTGTGTGTGTGTGTGTGTGTGTGTGTGTCTGTCTGTCTGTCTGTCTACACACATCTACTGTGCGATAAGTCTCTAACATGAATTAGAGCAAACAGCAGTACACGCATACATATAAAAAAAGTAATACAAAATCCGGCTATTGTTATCAGATAGGAATTCACAATATTTTACTGAAATAATGTTCAGAAATTAACTTAATAAAAAGCTTACCTTGAGCTGCTATGAACTTATTCTTCTCTTTGTAACCCTGGAAAAATGAAACCAGATTTATAATGACTCAGAATGAGCTCTGATGAAACTTAACTCTTGTTGTTAGGAAAGGAATACATCCTCACCATAGATAGAGTGTTTGGAAGACAGGGAAAAAATTAGAAGAAAAGAAAACTCACTAGTAATTTCAGAAATAAATGCTATGTTCACATGGGACCTCTCTAATGTGTCTTGTCTGTGAATTCCCCTCTCCACACACAGAAGCAGGTTCATCAAATTTATGGATTTTTGACTGGGCTAATATGTACAAATCCTTTATATCATTGTATTTGATTTGATTTTATTATTTATTTGTTTGTTTGTTTTGAGACAGGGTCTCACTATGTAGTTGAGACTGACCTGGAACTCACTATGTAGCCCAGGCTGGTCTTGAACTCACAGCGATCCTCCTGCCTCAGCCTCCTGAGTGCTGGGATTATAGGTGTGCACCACCATGCCTGGCTATCCTTGCATTTTAACTGAGAAATTTATAATTTATATTAAATGATCTTCTAAAGATCAATTAAATGTGTGCTTAATAACCTGTCACGTATGATTTTATCACAATTTATTTAATGAGTAACAATGTTCCAGAACTGAACTGAACTAGAACTGAACTGGTTCTAGTTTGTCAGTAATATAGTGGTACCTCAGTTCATGAACTCAAGTCTCTCCATGGTTCTGATCACAAACCAAATTGGATGAGAAGTGAACAAAATTTCCCCATAAGGTCAACACTGAACTGAATTTGATTTGGTTCTTGTCCAACTCAGTTTGTGACCAGAATTGTGGAAAGAATTGCATTGCTGAGCTGAGGTACCACTGTACAGTGAGCATGGTTTGCTGTCTCTGTGTTACCTTTGTCCTGCTGGAAACAGAGTCCCTGATGTTGGAAAGTGTGAGCAGCTTCATGTTCTCGAGGCTGTGGGTGGCCAAACTGCCCAACAGGGTTGTAACTTTGTAACTCTGGCACTGGAGAGGAAACTGCTCAGAGTCATGATTCAGACTCAGCCCACAAATGCTCAGTGGGTGCTTTTGTGCTGGGCCAGGGGGACAGAAAAATGGCCAACTTACATCTATGTAGGAAGCATTGATGTAGTCTGAGCAAGGAATTCCATCCACTTGACTCAAAATCACCCTGGAATGATCATCTAGAAAAGACCAGACAAGCCCACGATGTTATGACAAGGACTCACGGGTACCATGTATTTATTTCATCTAAAGCATGAAGCATGAGAAAGGATGTAATCCGCTCTCTGCGGTGGTCATGGGGTAGAAGAGACATCTTTCAACGTGTTGTAGTGGGGGCTGTTGGTGCCCTGAGGTAGGGATACATACACTCCACTAGTCCTTGACCGGATCTCAGCAGTAGATTGACGACAGTTCCAGGACAGGATCTGCCACGTGACCACACAGACCCGGAGCAGCAGAGAGCACTGGGCCTCTTACAGTGTGACAACCATGTTTTCTGAGTCCCACATGGGGCCCCAGTACTGAGCAGTGCAGGTTAGGGCTAGGAGAGCCTGGGACGAAGAGATGGCCCACTCTCCCAGGCTTTCTGGGAAAAGTGGGTGCCAGGGGTGGGGTGAGGACTCTGAGACACACCGTCTGCCCCAGGGCTAGAAGTAAGCAGGCAGGGCTCACACAGACCTGGAGTGGGCATGCTGCCCCCCCCCCCACCCAGGAGATGATGGCCTGCTGAACAGGAAGCTCACTAGAGCAGGAGGCTGACCTGCAGGGCCGTGCATGTGTGTGTGTGTGTGTGTGGTTACGTTGTGTATACTATATGCTCTCTGTATGGCTGTGCCATGTTTGGTGTGTGTGTAGTATGTATGGGTGTTGTGAGTGTGTTGTGTGTGCATGTATTATATGTGTGTTGTGTGTATGACATGGTGTGAGTGGGTTGTGTGTAGTCCCATGTGTGGTGTGTGGTGCGGTGTATGTGTGCCCATCAGGGAGGCTTTTGTGAGCTGCAGTTAGTTCTGCTACCATGGGCCTTCCATCCATAAAAACCCTAACGCTGTTTTGCCGCTGCATTAGTGATTAGTGAAAAGATAGCTGGATTTTTTTTTTTCTGATTTTAAGGAAATAAGAACATTTTCATGTCTCTGAAGGTATCGTGGGCCACAGCGCCCTCCTGGTGGCTCAGCGCAGCTGGCTGCCTTCCCAAGGGCTGCCAGACTCCGTGGGCCTAGGACAAGGCTGTTTCAAGAGTGTTTGGAGCTCAGAGCATGGTGGGTGCTTAGTTCCTGTTCTCTGGGTAGTTGTGATTAAGTCCACATCCTGTCCCCTCTCTCACTCTATGGCCTCTCCTCTCAGAGGAGGCAGTGTCAGGCCACACCTCCATCACACCTGCTTGTCTCACTTTTACCTGGAAAGTGGCCAGCTGGGCCACAGGCTTGTGGGCTCGGCCCTCATGTCTGTCCTTCATTGCTGGATCTGTCCTGATGCTGGCAGAGGAGAGCACGGCCGAGCTCTTGGGACAGCCATGGTCTAAATTGGGTGGGCAGGGCATCAAATCCCAAACCTACAGCCACGGACTTCACCTGAAGACCCTCCTGCTAAAGGGCTGACAAGCTGAAGGTAGAAACAGCTCTGGCTGAACATGTCACACTAGTTGAAAATAATTTGAGATGACTTACACTTTAAGGACAGCTATAGAAACACCAAAGGTAAAAAAATAGCCTCTGGTTACATTTAGAATCTTGCAGTTTCTAAGAGCTTCCTGTTTTCTCATTCTAAAAAGTCACACTTCACTTTCAATGCATCATTTCCTAAAATTATGAGCTGTTGGTATTTTTCCAGAAAAAAGGACTGTTGGCTATGGAGCCTTTCACAGGAAGGAGTCAAAATCTCCAGGTCTGTCCTTAGAGCTCCCTACCTGCTCCTGGCTTGATGAAGGCTGGCAAAGGCAGGGAGGTGCCTGTGGCTGGGTGAGTGCTGGGTGGCTTCTCCCACTTCTGCTGGTGATCTTAATCCCCATCCTGAGTAAGCGCTGGGCTCTCACAGGTTGGCCCTGGGAGCCCTAAGAGCCCTGTCTGTTGTCCCAAGGTCCAGCTGACAGTCCTGGCCCCAGCATGGCACCAACAGCCCCTTGAACCAGCAGCTTAATTTAATTAGACAAGCCTTTCCCACATGTATGCGCCACCCGCTGGTCCTCACTAGGCCACAGTGTCTCCATGCCACTGGCCCTGGAATCCAGTATCCCACTCATGTGAGGCATACCATGTCTAGGCAGCATTCTTTGGAGCGCCTGGGGGTGGCCCTGGTGGATAGGGAGGGGCTGGGGTTGGATCCTCACCATGGGGTGGGGTCAAAGGTGCATTTAGGGAAGCTGAGCAGAAACCTGCTACACTTTTGCTGTCAGGGAGAAGGCTGGTTTTCTTTTGCAGTGCAAGCTAGAGAATGTGCCTCACTGGGAGAAGATGCACAGACAGGAGGCCCTGCTATCTGAGGGCAGGACGTTCAGGCAAGGCAGTTGTGCCTCCTGGGTGGTTGAGGTGATTCTCACAGCTGAGATAGCACTGGAAACACCCCTCCCCTGTCCTTACAGTGGAAGAAACCCAGGGCCTTGTGCACGCTGTGCAGGGTTCTGTCACTGAAATAACCCTATATCCCCAGCCTCAGAAATAGTCTTAGTGAACTACGTAAATGCTACCATTAAGAGATTATGGGGTTCGTGACTGAGAAGTGCAGGTTAGGAACCTTAGGAAGGTCCTCAACACACACAGATAAATGAACGCATCAAACAAATGGATCAAATGAGGTAATTAATTAAATTAGAAAATGACACTAATCTCTCATGTCCTGATTTTTATTTACTGCAAATCACTTTTAATGAGGAGCCCTAACCTCTTGCTGCTGTGGTTTTCTTTTCGCCTGAGTTGCCTGAGCCACATACATGCCTCACCTTGTCCTCTAATTCCTGCAGCCCATCCTGCAGCAGATCCTCTGGACTGGTCCTACTGTGGGACCAGAATTTAACCTGGGCCAGCCCTCTCACAGCTCAGATGCATAACCACCACCAGTGGCCTCCCTACTCTGGTCCTCCCTTGGCTACCTCTACAAATGAAAGACTATTTTATTAATTTCTCTAGTTTTACTTGGATCATTGCACTTTGTAAAAGCCATATATAAATTCTATGTATGTAAAATGGGAAAATAGTAGTTTTAGAAAGTGCTGAAGACCCCAACCATAGATTGGACAGACCATAGCTTCTTGTACGGACTGAGCAAATGGATGCAACTAGAAACAACAAGCTAAAGCCCACTGCAGGCTAGCTTTTGGGCCCCAGGAGGCACTGCTCTAAAGGGGTGGCTCTTTGGACCAGGTGGAGGTTTTGGCTCAGGTTCAGAGCCCTTTGAGCCTGCTATTCCAAAGCGCAATCCAAAGCTGCTTAATCCAAAGCTCAAAGCTGTCCAGGACAACTTTTACAAAGGTGGCTGGGAACCTACAAGGTTTGTCCTGGCACTGGGCAGGCTGTGAAAGCCACTCTCAAGGCACAGGCCCCCCAGCTGCAGCAGATCACAAGAGGGCCCAGCAACATAGCTGTGTGTATACTAGTTCTGATACCTCCTTGCCACTCACACAACCTAGCCCACAGCTAGCTTTGGGGCCTTTGGGGTTAAAATTGGGCCTATGCTAAGCCTTCTCACAAAGGTGCCAAACAGTTTCTTATTTTGTCATTTTTCTCCTTGGTCCAGGGCCCCAGAAGACGCTGGGGATTTGCTGCTTGGTTCAAGGGAGAGGAGTTGCACATCATCTAGACTGAGGCTGGATAGGAGGCGCCCTGCCTGTTGGTGTCCAAGGCTGTGAGGCAGCACCCTGCCCTGCTTGCCCTGGGAGTGCAGTCCTCAACACCAAGCACAAGCTGAGTGACTAGAATGTGAGCAGAAAAGGTGCCCATGCCCTGTGAGGGGACTGGGTGCCCAGGGAAGGCTCTGAAGTCCCGGGTGCAATGCCGATTCCTTGGACACAAGGGTTCTGATCACTGAGCACCAGCCAGATAGTCATGGGGGAGCTGTAAGGTAATGCTGAGTCCAAACGTCATTGATCATGCAAAAAAAAAAAAAAAAAAAAAAAAA
>NW_022900920.1:10787480-10799736 GCF_012274545.1 Fukomys damarensis
GTGAAAGGTATCTGGAGCAAAAATTATTTAAAAATAAAAAAAAAAAAAAAAAAAGTAAAATCTTACTAGGAAGGATGTTGGGATATCTGTTTTTTTCTCTGTTTTCTTCTTTATTTGCCAGTTCAAAAGTTCCTTGTATGTGACCAGATGGCAATGACTGGAAAAAAATGTAGAGTTAGCACTAAATGCGATGAGTCCAAGCCCTGAGCTCCCATTAGCTTCCCCACTGAGCACAGGAAGTGAAACACATCTCAGGGCGAGCTACTTTCTGTTCACCATTTATCTGTGCCTCCTATCCTGTACCAGGCGTGGAGTAGAAGGTGACTCTGGCTTCCATCAAGGGCTTCTGCCTAGTGAGGCCGACAGAGGTGAGGTTGAAATGATGATACTGTGGACCCTCAGCTGCACTAAGACTGTCTCGCACATCCCACCATATCCCAGGCCCCACAGGGCTGCCCCAGAGCATGCTGTCCCCAGGCAGGAGCGGGTGGACCCCAACAGAGCTCCGACCTAGGAGATGGGAGCAAGGAACACTGAGAAAGGGATGCGGTGATTTTTAGGAAGGGGCTAAGGATGAGGAGAATGACCCTGGGAAGTGACCTTGGACACAGCATCACTTTACCCAGAACTCAAGGTGCTCTCTGTGGACCAGCTGTATCAGGGCCCGGGAGCTGGTCAGAAAGGTGGATCCTCAGGGATCCTCCTAAATCCACTGCATCAGCACCTGTGTTAGGAAGTTTCCCAGGGATTCGGTGCTCTTGTTGCTCTAGACCCACCACTCTAGCAACTCCTGTTGCTCCAGACTCATCACCTTAGCAATCCCTTTGCTCTGGATGAAGAACTGGATATGTGAAATAATGCTTCATGTGCTAGGACACTAAAATGGCTAAGTGAGACACTTGGACCTAAGTTCAGGTGTCTGGACTTCTCGTTCCTTCTCTTGTCTGAAGCCACTTGCTTTTGGTTTTTGATTAACTCCAGCTGTTCTGTTTGCTTACTATTGGCAATTGCTCCTCATGGTGCACACGGTTAGAGAGCACTTTGTACCTCAAATTATGTCTTCCCACATTAAACTTAATCACTAGCAGGACCCAGGGGCCACTAGGATCCAAAAAGAAGTGCTAATATTTATTCAGTATTTACAGGTTTGAGGCAAAATGGGAGGAGCGGGGTCATCTGCTGTGACCTTCAAAACTCACCTATCATCAGGTGACACTAGGATCACCCCTATCTGTAGGGCTGAGGGGTCTGAAAAGCAAGGCAAAGTGGTTATAGATTTGTTCTGGTCACCAGGCTGGTAAGCAGACCTTGGGTGGGATTCTAGGAGACTAGCCTGTGGGTGATCCTTTCCTCAAGCCGGGGAAAAGTGAGGGCTTTTGTGTAACTCCCTTCAAGTCCCTAGAAAACTGGGGCCAGTCCTACAGCCCAGCTCCGAGGACCTCAGCTCTGAGCCATGCTACCCTGGGCTTGCTGGCACTTTGGATCAGGGCTTCTCCAATGGCAGACCCAGTCCCCCATCAATTGCACACAATGAGGTGCTACAGGCTACACGTTTTCCTCTGCATTGGGGACCTGGTCCACTGTGAATGGACCACCCTGGTGAGTACCTCAGCAAGACCAATAGGCAGGTCTTGACCTTGTCCTCCAGCTACCAACACCTACTCCCCTGGTCTTCCTAGCTTCTTCATTGGAGCTCTTACCACCTCCTTAATCTTAACTTGATATTGAATTTGTGGTGATATTTTAGAGCCTTCTCTTTTTCTTCCCTCAAAAATTTGTTTGACCCTAGCATTGCACATAAAAACCAGGCAGGATAATGTAATGATATATGATATCATGTGCTTGCCAAAACCCATGAAATGAGCAAACTTTAATGCAATAGTTTGTTGGTAGCAATGCATCAGTAGTGGTTCACCAATCATAACAAGGGTAGCACAACAATGCAAGTTATTAATAACAGAAAACCGATGCTGTGGAGAGATGGAGTATACGCGAAGTCTGCAGTTCATGTGCAATCTCTCTAAATGCTTAAAACTGCTCTAAAAATATAAAGTTCATTAAAAATAATGAATTGAAAAACTCGCAGAGCCTCCTTGTTCCTTAGAAGGTAAGGTGGCCATGGTGTGAAGGGCAGAGGGCTGGGAATGGTGAGGAGGACCAGGCTCTGACACCTCCCAGCTGTGCAGCCCTGGCAGATGCACAAGCTCCTAAATGTGGAGATGGGGTGCTGCTCCTTGGCTCCCTGGGTTCACAGAGGGTCAGAAGGGGTGAGGAAGGCAGAGTGCTCTGTGAATTGCACTCTCATAGCTGTGACCCAAGAACACAGGAACAGTCACCTGCAGAGACTGGATCCCCCACATTCTCCCACTGTCAGGAGACTTAGGCTTCTGAACTGTTTGAGTGGCTGTGCACATGCCCAGGGAAGGTTCTTTGGTAACTGGCTTACCCGTGCAGTGTCCTTCTTGTACCCAGTTCTACAAGAGGCCCCATCTGCTCTGACAACTGCCAGGGGATGGTTCTAATTTGTTTTTCACACTGGTACTTTTCCTGGTGACACCTCCCTTATATATTTCCATGACATTTGTAACTGGGTTGGCCCCAGGAACCCAGCTTGAAATAACCTGCTGGGATGGAGGTAGGGGAGATCCTCTCCAGAGAGGGCATTTTTCCTCCATCAACAGAACTCTTGCTGGGATTTAATCTGGGGTCTGAGAATAGCTTTTACTAGAATAGCCATCCCTGCAGAACTGCCTCATTTACATGCTACCTGTCGCCTACTGTGTTTAGATGAGGAAACTTCACAGATGAGGAAAGAGGGGCAGACATCAACTAAACTGCTCAAGCCTGTTAATGCTGAGACAGATACTCCGCATTCACCCCACTGTGCTGATCCCAATACCAAGCCCCTTTAATCCTCAACAAGTTCTCCTGAACTTTGGGTCCATCATACATCAATGTCCAAATGCAAAGGGGCTGAGAAGTTGGAGACTCCTCTGGGTCCCTTTACGACTCTTGGAAGAGGAGCTCAGAGGAGCGACAGGGAAACAAAAGGAAAGGCTATGAGCTGAACTGAAGCATGTCCCATGGAGGATCCAAGACTGGCTGGTCCTAGCAGGCTTGGAAGAGGAATTCTGCAAGAATGTGGCCTTAGGACCTGGCCAGCTCTTCCCTGGAGAGAGGGGCAAACAGGCAGCTGGCTCAGGGCACCCTGGAAGCAGGACCAGGTCCCACCAGCTTGACTCTGAGTCCAGGGTCTTCCCTCCCTTACATCACGACCTGCCTACCACAAAACAAGGGGTTGTGCAGCTGAGGGGGTGTGCAAAGTGAGGCTGAAGGGTCAGGTGTGTGAGGTATCTGGCCTAGGAGCGAAATGTAAAGAGGTCTCCCAGATTAACATTCTAATGCAATTTCTAAAAGATCCAACTTGTTGCACAGAATCCATTATGACCAACATAGCAAACATTTAAATAATGGCAGAATCAGTAACTGATACAAACCACACTGGAGTCCAGGGCAACACAAGAATCCCATCAGACTGATGGTGTCTTCATTTGTCACTGTGCTATTTTTTTCACTGTAGGTTGCTTGCATTCATTTTGATATTTTAAAATATTACATTAAACTATGATCTATACTGACTATTGAGCTTTTCTGTGAGCCTTTAAATTTTGTGCCTGGGGCAAATGCCTCACTTGCCTCACCCTATTCCTGGCCCCCTCCCAGGGTGTGGTCCTCTCTTTTGTGTGGTGACAGAGCCAACTGACTCAGAGCCCTCCTCAGCAAGCCCAGTTGCCAGCCACCGTGTACTCTGAGAAACCCAAGTTGAAGGGGAAATGGGACAAACAGGGTGGCAAGTAGGGAAGCTTGTTGCTGCAAAGATGGACAGTTATTTCGAAAATGGAGAATTAACTTCTCTTGTCAAGCTGAGAGATTGCAAAAACAGTACTGTCCGGAGTTGAGTTTCAATATAACCTAATTTCTCAAAAAGAAAGGAATCAAAGAAGAGAGAAAGAAAGAAAGAAAGATGAGACAAATTTAGAAACAATAAAAGGTAGGCAAGAAAAAGGAGGATGAGATTTGTGCTAATAAATAAGCAAAGCACACTTTGAGTGCGCCCTGGCCCCTGTGGGTTGTTTCTGGGTGAAGTTGCTGACCCGCAGCAGCATTCATATGCAGCCTCTGGGTACCACAGCTGCACAGTCCTCACATCTGAGCTGTGAGCTAATGAAGACAGGCCCATGTCCGTACGTCCCCTTTGTAGACAGTGGAAGCACCTTGGAGTTGGTGAAATAATGTGCCAGGGCCAGGGTGCAACAGGCAGGGGCAGGACAAGGCTACAATCCTATAAAAAACCCACTTTTTTCAGGCTCACCCTGTTATGTGTCCAAAGATGAGAATACCTACAGGGAAATTCCAAACATGTGCTGTGATAAACACCAAGTAGCAAAGTCCAGGGTAGCACTTCCTGTGCATGTGCCTGTATACATCCATATATTGGATTTGAAACTCATAGGTGTTAAATAAAAAAAAAAATAGCACTAAGGAAGGTGTCAGCAGTTGACAGTTGTATGTTTTGTTGAGCTAGAACCAGCTTGCTACCACAGGAACTATACCAGCTGGTTAAATCTATGCTCTGAGCAAGCCGCTGCCTGTGCTCGGTTTATGGAGGAATTAATCCCAACCAGCAGAAGCAGGATGGAAACAGCAAGACTCTCGCTTACACTAATACATGACACAGACATGAAAGGGCAGAGCTTGTGTCCCCTGAAGGGTGTCTTCATGACTGCGTGACTCAAGTTGTGACGATGGCTTAGTAAAGGGACATTTCCTACTCCAGCTAGAAGCTCAAGTGTTTAGAAGACACGAAAGGACAGTTGGGGGCTCCGTGGCTTTCATGCACTGGCTGAGGCTCAGGTCTTCCACATTGTGGAGATAAATGGTCTTTTTGTCACCAATGATTTCAGAACATGTCACTCCAAGTGTCTGAGTAGGTCGGTGCTCTCATGAGCCTCACACCTAAAAATCTCACCTTAGAAAGAGCCACGTGTGCCAGTGAGGTGCACTGCATCAGGGACTAGGGTCCCCTCCAAGCCTGGTACGGTCGGTGTCCTACATACTTGCTGCAAGTGTCTGAGGTCTTGGAAGACTTGACCCCTGGACTGTAATTGGGGACCTTGCAATCCCTGGCACAGGGCAGGAGCACAGGACCCGGAACACTCACATTGAACTCTTCTCGGAAGCACTTGCAGTCGTCAGCCGAGCGCACACGGATCTCCTCCTCCAGGTGCTCCACGGGGATGGGGAAGTACTTCTTGGGCCCTGATGGGGACCTACTCAGCAGCATCACTCTCTGCTGCTCTGCGGGGTCAGAAGAAACCACGTTGGGAGAGGCACTTAGTCCATCCCGGAGGGGGTGACTCTGGAGTCAGACTAACCCACGGCATTCCTAGAGAAAGGCCCGGATAGAGGGGAGCAGCCCTCTGTCCCACAGCCCAGAGTGATCAGGGCCAACATGTGTCTCCTGACATACAGACTTGTCCTCTGCAAGCGAAGAACCAGACGTGGCAACCCTCACCTACTCACTCACTCACCCACCTACCTGTCCTAACCCACACCCCTTATTCCATAAAGGACAGAGGTGGCTTCACACTTCAGCTCAGGTTTCTAGGTTCAGAACTAGAGAATGATTATAATTGTTTTGGGATGCAAGCTTGGAATAGAATGGAAACCCCTTAGGGTAAAGCCCTCTTAGTCTCCTCTTCTTTGCAACAAATAGCTCTGGTTCCTCAAACCTGTAAACTTCAAGTAAGAGAAACCCTCCTTGGGCAGGGGGCAGTAGGACACTGTAAAGAAGGACAGGAGGTAAGGAGCTGTGCAGACAAATTCCCTCCAAAGTTCAGAGTGGGATGCAAGAAAAGTCAGGGGACTGGGCTTCTCTGTCTGATTAAATTGACAAGATCATATTGACAAGGTCAATAGGATAACTGGGCTGTCACTCTTGCAAAAGGGCCTGTCCCACCTGCAGGGCACAGCTGAGGCCCAGCCAAAAACTTTGCCCTGAGGCTCCTTCCTCCAAGAGACAGAAAGGTGGACAGGAGAGAAGCTTGGGCTTCTCTGGCTCTCTCTGGCTGCATCTGTTCCCCCAACCCCCACCCCAAGCCTCCTGGCAGGAGGGTGGTGCTGGGGGCAGCATCACTGTGGGTAACTCCATGAAGCTGTGTCACAGCCGGGTACTTACTTTGTCACTGATACTACTTTTATTATTTTGTGTTGGTTTTAAAATTCCATTTGTAGCCTAATAGCAAGCGTGTTTCCCCAAACCGCGGCACAGTCAGGAAGCTGACGACAGGAAGTTGTAGTCACTGGTATGAACCAGTACTTTTTAAAAAAGCCTCTGTCTTATTCACCGTTCTCAGTCATCTCAGTGTGTTGAAAGAAAAACAACAGACCCTTACACAAGGCATTAATAAGGTGGAAACTGATCTTCAGATCTAAAAAGTTGGAAATGTCACTGACTCTGATCTTCCGTAAGTGGGGAGAATTTTAGCAGAGTAGTTTCCACCTTTTCAGCTTGATTCTGAGACAGTTCAACTTCAGATGAACACTTTATAGAATGATTTTAAAGGCCTTATTGAAAAACATTCTGTGTCAAAACCCCTTAAAAAGGATAGGATTTGAACAATCTTTCAAAATTAAAAAAAAAAAAAGAAGCCCCAAACTGAAACATCTCAGACACCCGTTTCACACTGGAGGAAAAAACACTCTCTAAACAAACTTTTGAAATACAGAAACTCTATGGTTATTAGTAAATGGCAGTAAAATACCTGGTAGGGTGAGGTAAAAGTTGCAAAACCGGAGGAATTTAAAACTCAGTTAAAAAAGTAAAGAAAGAAAACAACGCAGTGTCTGTGAAGAAAGACCCAGCCTGAGGAGGGAGTGCCTTACCTTGCTCTTCCAAGATCCCGTTGGGCATCTTCTTGTCGTTGCTGCTGACCACGGCTTTCCTCTGCTTCCTGAACCTTAGAGGCACAAAGATGCGTTAGATCTCCGCACACCCGGACTTCCAGGCAGCCCCGAGCCCTGGGTGCGGTGATACCTACCAGGTGAGCCGAGAAAAGCTCTTTCTGCTGCTCATAGCTGAGCCGTGCTGGGGCCTGGCTGGCTGGCGCGTCTTAGCCTCCTGGCCCCCACCCCAAAGCCTGCAGAAGGCTCATTTCCTCATCTGAGCTGGTCGGGCAAGGCAGCGCCTGGGGACACTCCTACCTGAAGAAGTAGGCGGCGAGGAGGAGCAAGAGGAGGAGCAGCAGCACAGGCAGCAGCAGCCAGGTGAGCAGCGACTGGGAGGTGTCAGAGTCTGGAGGGCCTGCGTGTGAGGGTGGACTGTCAGGACCCGGGCAAGGGGCAAAGCCCCTTCCTCCTGCACCAGAACCCCACTTCATAGTTTACAAAGCATTTTCACCATCTTGGTCCACAGTGTCGACAAGTGTCGACAAAGCAGATACAAGAGTGATTTGTGGTGCTGTGGCCACTGAGGAAGAATCCAGGACTGGGGATAGAGATACAGTCTGACAGGAGAGAACTTGCCTGGCATGTGCAAAGCCCAGGGCTCCATCCCCAGTACCAAAGAGGGGGAAAAGAAAAAGGAAAAAGAAAGAAACCAGGGCTGAGGAGTGGGTGATGTGACTTGTCCAAGATCCCTGGTGGCAACACGCAGAGGTGAGTGCATGGTTCCCTACATGGTCCCTGCTGCCTGCTGCTTGCTTCTCTGGGCCCTGGGGGGGCCCTGCATCACCCTGTGAGGAGGAGGTGGAGGAGGGCAGAAGTATGGCTGCCACTGCTCCACCATGCTGTTCCTGACTTGCTGGCTCAGCTGGGCCAGGAGCTCCAGGCACAAGCAAGTAGCCTGGCGAGACTGGTACGTGGTGAGCTGACTTCCAGAGCGGTGAGATCCCAAGTCTACCAGGTCTTGTTGGCAAGCTGGCCTCTGGGCACCAGGTACCATCCTCACTCTTTGTCTGCCTTTTGAGTCAAGCTTCTTCAGAGAGAGAGACACACACATCCCTGGGCTTATGCTGTGGCCTGGTGGCTACCCAGGACCTGCCCCCCTCCATGTGCTCAATTTCAACAGTCACTGGTGACTTCACTGCCACCTATGACCCCGTCCCCTCTCCCCAGCCTGCCCTACTGCTCCTCCTTATCACAAAGTTCCTACCCCAAGGACCACCACAGCCCGTCCTCTAGGAAGCCTGCTTGCTGCTCTGCCGTATCTCCAGAGGATATTCCGGGGGCCCGGAGTTGCACAACAGATGATCATCTTCCCAGCACTTCATACCCACATATATATTCAGAAGGTGTTCAGGTCTGTACCAGTCTGGGTGTCTGGGAGAGTCTGCTAACCCTGCCACTGCCTGTCACAGAGCTTCCCAGCAGGAGCGGCCTGGCTGGTGCCTTCACCCCAACAGCCCGCCAGGCAAAGCCTTGGAGCCAACACTCAGGGCAGGGCCAAGGGCCTGGCTGCTCCAGGTTCCCTGACATGACTGTCCTTTTCCAGCCAAATGAAGTCAGGTGGTCAGGAAGCATAGGAGCCCCTCCTTCTTCCCGGGAGCATCCACTGTCTCCTCTCCCGGGGCACTGCCCTGGTGAAACTCTCCTTCCACAATGCCCAGAGGTCACGCTCTGGCTCAGCTTCTGTGTAGGGGATGCCTAAACTGGCCAGTTTGTGGGGTCCACTTGGCTGGAGAGAGGGGAGCACAAGAGCCTATGCCCTTTATGGGGGCAGTGGCTACTTAGCTCAGCCCCCTGGGTCCAGGGGGAAGGTTGCCCAGACTGCCTGGTCCTTCAAGGTTCCCAAAGAAGAAATCCTCATACTTATGTGAGTTTTCAAATTTTAAATATTAGTAATTGATTCAATTTAAAAGCAGCTTTGAAAAACAATGTAAGCAAGAGAAACCCTGTAAGTGCTGGGCTGCTTTTCCCTGTATATTGGCTACATGCTCCCCAGGAGGGGCTGGGGCTAGTGAGGCATCTGAGATCCAGATGTTGAGTCACATTTTGGTTTTATTTCATGCTGATGTGGTTCAGGTTCGGAAGAGAGAGGGCTGGGCGGGGGGCAGCTCCAGCATGGTGAGTGGATAGTTTGCATCAACCTCTTCCCTGGAGGGCCGGCTGCCGTGTAAAGCCCACGTGCACGTAAGTTCACACATCCATGCATAAGCACACATACAAGTTGTGGAGGTGTACACACAAGCCTGGCTGCTCACGTAGACTCTGGTCCTGAACATGGAAGCTCATTGGCTGGCCTGTGAGATGGGACCATCAACCACTGATTCCACATACCTGCCCCCCCCACCTCACGAACCACCTGCTGTGTGGAAAGCCCTATGGAAGGAGGTATGGCCAGTCCTGAAGGAGAGAGGTGGGAGGCAGCCGAGGACTGCTCTGTCTCTGGGGGCCCATAGAAAGAGGAAGAGTTGGGGTAAAGGAACAGGAGAGGAGGAAAGGACAGAGATGGGGTGCAGAGTAAGATGCTGGACTCTGCAGCAGAGTGGAGGCAGCCTCTGGAGGACCCAAGCTGTGGGTGGGAGCTTGGGACCAGCTTCCCAGGCAGACAACCAAGATGGTCACCGTGCCTCCTCCCTCCCCTCAATCAGGTACAAGCAAAATAGGATAGAGGCCTCTGGAAAAATGTTCCAACCAGCACAAACAGAGTAAATGTGCAGGAGGCAGCCTTTCCCTGAGTCTCTCCTCGAGTGAAACTGAGTTAAAATCCTGGAGTATTTCTTTCCTGACATTTTCTTCTATAAAGTTACATTCATAAACATGCAGCTTTGGCAAATAAATGGAGCTCCTACTCTCATTTCATCTCAGACTACAAGGATTGTAAGAAGTACCACGATTCTACGAATGATTAAGGCAGAAAAATGAGATACTAATTATAATTGTAAAGAGGTACCAATTTTAAGACAGATCCCAAGATAGCAAAGTTACATACAAAAAAAAAAAAAAACAGATGAAACACACTCTCTGATAGATCCACAGCTTGCCTTTCTCATCCTGTCTTGGAAAGATTCCACATCAGCATAAATGAGCTTCTAAATCCTTTGTGCAGGCTGCTTAGATTACCCTCCTTTTGGACAGACCAAGACTACATGGACAGCGAGGACATTCCCAACTTTCTTCCTATTAGGTACAATCCTGAAATTGTGTCTGTATAGTTTTTGTGTATCTCACCAGTGTTTCTGAGGGAAAGTTCCTGAAAGGATCCTCTATGTCCAAGGCACACATATTAAATGTTTAATAGAAGTTGTAAGTTGCCCTGCAGAAAGTGTGTGACCTATACACTCACCCATCGCGTATGATGGAGCCAGTTTGCCTAGCATTTAGCAATCCTGTCCTTTTTCTCAAGCTGATAGCTGTAACCACAATGCCACTTTAATTTGCATTTGTCTAATTTCGGGAGAGTTTATCCTCTTGTTGTGATTAGTGGAGCATAATTAATCAGACACTTTAATTTGCCTGGTCGTGTTCTTTACTCATCTTCTTACTGTGTTCTTTTGCATATTAATTTCTAGAAATTCTTCCTATAATGCAGGTAATCACATTTTCTTACATCATTAGCATGCACAGAATGTACCTTTAATTCTCTGTATGAAAAGGTGTCACAATGAGTACTAAGTGCATTCTGTTCAATGAACAAATAAAATCACTTCCTGTTATTTTGGCACACTGTGCAGATACGTTAACATTTCAAAAGAAACATCACACTTCTTGCAGGGGTTCAAGGAAAGCTTAAAAAGCACTTCACATGGTCAGTGTCCCCATGTGCTCAAAGTTCTAGGCCCAAGAAGTCACCTGCACCTTGTAACAAGAGGCCTGTGTCATTCTTGTGTGCGACCAGCTGCCCTTGTGAGGCCTGCCGAGCCCTGGCAGAAACTGTAACGATGAGTTTCACATTTGCTTCTATTCTGGGTGCTGTGGTCACATGACAGACCTCTCTTCCTGAAAGCAATACCTTCCTTACAGTGGCAGTATTGTAAACCAATAAAGTTTACTTTCAGATAAACTGAAAAGCCCCAGGCACAGAAAACATCATCCTGTTGGAGACCGCAGTGCCAGCTTTCAGGAGAATCCAAAGTGCTTCAGCAGCTCCTGCCCCACTCCGGGAAACAGCCAGCGGAGGTACACAAGTACAACCTGGCCATCTTCCAGGTATCCCCACATGGCCAGGTGATCAGCATGGGCAAGGGAAGTCAGGAGCTCGGGTGGAATTACTTTACTGAATATTCCCGCGGGTGTCAGGCTTCAGCCACCGGCAGAGGGCCTTAGGGAGGGTCTGGATTGTCCCAGGCTGCAGGACACTGTGCTGACCTGTACCTGGAAAGCTGGAAGGGACCAGAGTGTGCACATGGGTAATATGTGCTGGCCGGCCCTGGTCTTTCTTTTTAGAGATTTTGGGTTTCTCTGTCGTTTCAGTGTGAGGAAGAGGACGGGCAGGCACTTGAGCTGCTCTCCCAGCTGGGGGCTTGTGATATCCACACAGTATAACTTCTTCCCCCCGCTAAGGCCGAGGGGGTGCATCTGTAGGAAATCTTACAAAACCCTTGAGTAGGGTGGCCTTGAACTCGAACCTGAATGGTACCAATTACTTTTTCTAACAAACTAGGGTATTGGTAATTTTATTTTCCCTAACCTTGTAAGGACAAATAATTGTACGTGTCTACTTGACTGGGCCATGTTTGTCCAGATGTCTGGTCTATCATTATCCTGGCCATTTCTGTGAGGTTTATTTGGAAGAGGTTAAATTCTGAGTTGTGGATTGAGCAAAACAGAAGGTCTCCCCCGGTGCGGTGGGATTCCCCCACTCAGAAAAGATGTGACCAATAGAAACTTCTCTTACTGGACTTTCTTCCCACTGTGACATCTGCTCTTCCTGGTCTCACAGCAGTCTGCTGATTTTTGGAATTAGCCCGGGGCACTGCTGTGCAGATTTTGGACTTACCAGCCTCCATAACTGCATGTGCTACTTCCTTATAATAAAAAGATAGCGGTGGGATTCCCCCACTCAGAAAAGATGTGACCAATAGAAACTTCTCTTACTGGACTTTCTTCCCACTGTGACATCTGCTCTTCCTGGTCTCACAGCAGTCTGCTGATTTTTGGAATTAGCCCGGGGCACTGCTGTGCAGATTTTGGACTTACCAGCCTCCATAACTGCATGTGCTACTTCCTTATAATAAAAAGATATATATATATATAT
>NW_022900920.1:10799915-10839389 GCF_012274545.1 Fukomys damarensis
AAAGTATATGTGTGTGTATATATATATATATATGTATATATATACTTTCTTATATATGCTATAAATACACAATTTCACTTGTGGATAATAAACAGAGTTATATGTTTCTCTCTCTATATGTCCTTTTTCCTTTGGAGAACCCTAACACAGCAAGGGCTATGCTTATGGGAGAGTCATATGGCTTGGTGTCCCCTAGTGTTAGGGGGTGTAGTGGGAAGGGGACAGAGCAGGTGCTAGCAGTGGTACCACACCAGGCCTGACACAAAGGAAGGTGAGATCAGTGCCTGCTGTTTACAGGCTGCTCCTGACACTGCCATCGGGTGGCGCTGTAGCCACAGAGAGACCTACAAGTCTACTAGGAAACACATGGATTTCACCCAGGAAATCTGAGTCAACTCCTTGGGGACTCTGAACTCACTCACTGGGCATGGGTTTCCCTGGGTTAGGCACTATCCACAAAAACGATAACGAGGGAGTCTGAAGTGTCAGTGCCTCAGGCGGATGGCCGCTTCCCCGGGACACAATCCCTGTGGACCACACTGAAGGCCAGTGCAGAGGAGCCTGGCCTCAGCATTCCAGGGTGTGCTCAAGTGTACACATTCCTTTATTAGTCAGTGCCTTATCACCTCCACCTCACAAATGGGACACAGAGAAAGTCAGCGCTCGAGGTCACTCAGCCTACAATTAGTGGACAGAGAATTGCAACCCCAGGCCATGTGATTAAAAGGAGTCACTTTTGTTTCTTTTCCTTCTTCCTCTTCCTTTCCTCCTTTTAACTTTGCATAGTATTTATATACATTTTGAGGTAAAAGTACATACTGTGAAATACACCCACTTAAGCACCCAAGCCAGTCGAGTTTTAATAAATTCACAGTGGTGTACAACTCTCACCACGATCCACATTGAGAACATTCCCATGTCCCCAGCAAGGTCCCTCCTCCCTTCTTTGGTCACTCCCGCCCAGGACACTGGGCAGCAATGACATACCACCTGCCCTTTGGTGTCTAGGTCGAGCTTGTTCACTGAGCCTGTTTCGGAGGTTCCTTCATGCTGGCGCGGGTGGATCAGTGGGCTTTATTCTGGCTAGGCCAGTGCTCTGCCACCGAGTCCCATGCTCAGGATTTTTTTAACTTTTTATTTTGGACTCAAACTTGCAATTCCCTTGCCTCTTAGCCTTCTAGAATGCTGGGATTATAGGTATATGCACCACACTCAGCTCAGTGTACACGTTTTCTTCTTTGTTTTGAGTTTTAAACTGTAAAATAGCGAGGAACAGAATATTCCCCGGCCTGTGTAACCCTAACCCAGACCTTTCTCACCGAGACAGTGCAAACGCTGCTTATTTATGGCTTTAGAGCCCTGTCTACATTCTACCCTACTTTCCCTCTTCTCCAAGACAGTCTTAGAAATTCTAATGTCTATGAAAGCTCCTACTTGCATCTCTAAAAGATATTGTCTTTTTTTATTCTTATAAAAAAGAAACCTCACTACTTTACCAAGCTAGAATATGGGCAACAGACATTACAGCAATATAATTAATATCACTGACCAATCATAGTGTGCTCACCTTTCCCCTATCTGTTCTTCAGATGATTTGAATTGGGTTCTACAAGAGATTTCAGGGGATTTTAAAATCTTCTGCATCTCACTTCCCTCTAAGGCTGGTGCCTACTCTCAGCGGGGATGTGGACTTGATCTTGAGCACTGTAAGCTTAGCTTCAGTGAGACGCTGAGCATTCAGCCCCCCCAGCCTGTCCGTTCTTTGACAGCACACTGAGAAAGTCAGCCGTGACTTTCTCCTCTCATCTCGTCCACCTCGATCACCCATTTATGGTGTGAGGAGGTGGCAATGGGGGAGGTGGCGTCCTTACCTGTGGTCGTGTTGGTCCAGTTGCTCTCTGCAGTGGTTGTCTCGTTGTCCTTGCTGGCCCTGGCAAGAGGCAAGCTAAAACCGGCCAGCAGGAGAGGACAGAAAGTCTCCATGGTGAACCTGCAGAGAGGTAGGGACAACTTCAAGGAGGCACCCACCGCAGGCCCTGGGACACCTGTCATGTGACGACCAGGGTGGGGATGAGAAGAGCCCAGAATTCTGCCTGCTGCTCTCTTAGATCATCTCCTTCATCTACACTGTGCTGGGGGATTTCAGTCACTGTCACCATTCAGGTGCAAAGGAGGGAGCCAAGGTTCAGAGGTCCAGCTTTGTAGGCCCGGCGCTCAACATGAACTGGGATTGCATCTGGATGGCTCCCCTGGCATCCTGGAGCCTTTACAGTCTGGCCCCACCCTTCCAGCTGGCCCCATCTCCTTCCCAAACCCCATTCTCTGGCCAAACTGTACTTCTCCCACCTAGCAAGGTCCATGCTTTCTACTCTGTATCTTGATTCCTCTCTCACTGTACTGGACACTCTTGCTGTCTTTATAGCCCTGTGTAGAAGCCTCCTAGGTCTGGAAGGCAGAACTGTGGGCCAGCTTCGAAGCCCTTCTCTACTCAGCCAGGCCAAACTCCCCTTACACAGAGCCACTTGGGGGAGGAGCTAAGCATTTACTGGGTGTTCGGTGGATGCACTGGGGCAGACACAATTACAAAATGGTTCAACACAGAAGAAGGCTCTGCTTTGCTGGGGATCTGCCGGTGGTCCCCTCACAGCCCCGCCTAGTGCTCCGTTTTACTTAAATGCCTTAGATTGCTGTCAGAGGTGACGGTGACTGCTTGGTGGTGTAGAAACTCTTGCTGGAAGTTGCACTGGCTGGGGACCTGGCCCACTGAGACTGCAGTTGAGGTGTGGGGTCCCATCCACTGACAACACTATCCTGTATGAAGCCTCCCGGGGGAAGCAGATGGACTGAGCTTCAGAACCAAGGCCAGCAAACACTCACTCCCCAGGCTGTTCTCAGGAGCAACACTGATGTTTGCAGTTGAGCAGACATGGGCTTGAGCATGGAAAACCCTGTTCCTCAGTAATTGCTACTATTAACACGAAAGCCTGAGGAGCGCCTTTTGACAGAGAGCCCAGAAACACCAGGTAGTGGCAATCATCACTTTGACATCTTTCCTCTTTTTTATTTCCAAAATACATATTTAAGATTTGTTTATTTCCTTTTGGTACTGGGGATCAAGCCCCAGGTCTCATGCATGCTAGACAAGTGCTCTACCACTGAGCTACAGTCCTAACCTTTTCTTTTTTTCTTCTTGAGACAAAGTATTGCTAAATTGCCTGTGCTGGTCTTGAACTTGTGATTCTCCTGCCTCAGCCTCCCAAGTAGCTAGGATTATAGGTGTGTGGCACCACATCCAGGTTCACATTTTAGATTTATTAAGTAAGCCACACACACAAATAGCTTTTGTACCCTGAGTGAGCACCTACTTTGTGCTGGACCTTTTACCTAGGTGTTGTTAGCACAATACCTTTTTAAGGACTGAGAAGTAGAGGCTCCTGGAGGGTGAGGGATGGGCCTAAAGTCAGGATAGAGATTTGGATGAGCAGTGATTTGAACCCAGGAATGATAGAGACAACAACCTGTCACCTCCTGTATGTAGTCTTGGCCCTCCCTTGACAGCCACACATCACCACATGCTGCCTTTCTTTTAAAAAAAAATCTGTTATTGCACATTGCCATGATACGTTTAATACACTTGAGTAAATTACGGAGTAATTGAGAAGGACTAATTGGCTTAATACCACTTTGGAGAGGCAGGATTCCTGGTTGAGACATTTTCTCTCATATCATACATTAATTTGATAGCCCTCCTCTCCAAATGCTCGATGATCCTAGAGGAGGCCAACACCCTTGAGAAAGACAAAGATCATTTCGTTCATCTATTAGTCATGGAGATCCGCAAGAGCTTAGCAAAGCTGCATTTTCTGGTATGACCAGCAGGAGGCGATAGAAGTCCAGACATCAAAATCTGTCGCTCCATCTGGAGTCTCTTACTGTCTCACTTATATTCCAATGCCAGTGACAACTTGCCCTATCATCCCTGAACCTCTCCTCTCCAAAGGGCTCACAAAATCTACCTGCAAGGCAAAGACACGAATCTCTACAGAAATACTTTTTGAAACTGCAGCTAAATCCATGCTGAATTTTAAGGATTTGTATTTAAACAGTATTTGTTGTGTGCCTGCCAAATGCTAAGTGTGTGGTGCATAAAACTTATGTGATCTCCAGAAGTGAGATGATCAAAATAGTTTATGCCTAGCAAAGCAGACTTTATTTTTACTCCCCTCAAAAGCCACCCAGCTGTCAATTTGGTCAGAAATCCATCTTTTTATTCCACTTAGAGTTTTTTAGTACTCTTCACTGGGCAATGACAAGGGTCAGGCTGCCTGCTAGGGCTGCCTGGAGATACAAAGCTGAGCACTGTCCCATCTCTGCCCTGCAGCGGCTCCCTGCACTGGAAGAGCAGCACCCCAGAAGCCTCATCTCACGCTTCGGCCACGAGGAATGAAGTTGGAGGGCTTACGACACACCCTGAGTGGTCAGCAAACTTCCAGAGAAATGAAGCACATAGTAAATGCTATTTAGAGCTGAAGGTGGAGGAATGACCAGGCAGAGGGGCAGAGGCTTGAAGGAAGCTGCGGTTCGACCTCCTGTCCGGGCAGTTCCTGGTGTGGTCTGCCGGACCCTGTCCTGTGGGAGCAGCTGGGGCAATGAGGATGGACAGTACAGGGCTGAAGGGAAGAGGTCCTCCACGGCTGTGTGAACAGGTGGCTTGGCCATGAGAAGCTCGTTTCTGTCAACAACCTGCATTGTTGGGATCAGTGGAGGCCCAACTCCAGATGTAGGAAATGAAATTGCCTGAGGAAGTTAGGTGTCTATAGAGTAAAGACCTTGGCTATGAGTAACAAGCTGCCATTAAATTCTGGAGAAGGAGAGGTGGATGTGGTCCTCAGCTCCCGATGTGGTACGGCCCTTTGCTGTCTCCAGAGCAGTCCAGGAGCTGGCTAGCAAGGCAGACTTACAGGCCCAGCCCAGGCCCTCCCCAGCATAAGGAGACTCCTGGGTGATGTGTGCAATTCCTGGGAACATTTGAGAATAAGGCCTAAATCCCGGACGTGAGGAATGAAGAGAGGAAAGAGTTGAGGGGGCTTTCCAAGGCAGGGCCCATGGGAAAGGGCTACGAGTCAGGCGTGGGAGGCATTGGGATTTTCCTCTTGGGAAGTGGAGTAGGAAGGTCCACCATCCATCAGCAGAGACAGGGAGAATGCCTCCAATCTGGGGACAAAGATGATTTTTAGCTTCTGGGATAAGGCAATAATACATGCTACATTACGGAGCTCCTGTGAAGAAGTGTGATAGGCTATCTGAGGTTCCAAGACAAGTGGCCTCGTCAACTCTCATAGAAACTCCATGAACAATGTCCTGTCATCTTCAGGGTGGAGATGACAAAGGATGGTGGCATGTCCTAGGGGAAACTGCCAGCAGGAATGGTGCTGAGGGTCAGGGGCTTGGTCAGAAGGGATGGGCTGCAGAAGTGGTGGTGACTGAAGCAGGTCACTTGTAGGGCAAGAGGATGGAAGGCAGGGGACAAGTCAGGCAAGAGGCTGGCAGAAGTGGATGGGTAAAGGCTGGAGAGGGTTTTTCCTGCTTCCCCCTGGATCCCTCTCTCTCTGTCTTAAATACTTCCTCTCGCTGTGTGAACCTACTCCCCCTTTATTTCTTCCCACAGCTTTTGAAGTCAAGTAAGTCTGCGACTAACTTTTGACCTGGAGTTGTGAACAGTGACTTAGGCTTGGACCTCTCAGGGCAGGGGTTTCAGGCCCAGCTCAACTCACAGAAGGTCAGGTGTGGTGGAGAGTGATGCTGGTCAGGTGCCAAGGTCCCACCCATGTGGAGAACATACACGTGCTCCTGCTGAGGGTGTCGCTAAAGGCCAGGACCTGCACTTGTGCGCAGAAGATTGGGACCTGCTGTCAGGACCTGCTCTTGCTCCAGCTCGGGCGTTAAGTCCCCAGGGGCTTCCACACAGGCCGTGATGTTCAAATCGGTCATTGTAGGTAAGTGTACAGGACAAAAGGCACACAGAAAGTGGAAGCCTCCTGGAGGGGGGAGGTCTGTGTGGCCCAGATGCCCCTTCTCGCCTTGATGTCCTGATCCCGAATGAAGATACTAGAACTGAGAGGTGAGGAGCCTTTTAGGTCATTCTGCCCTACCTGGGAGTGTGTCTTCCTGGGGACAGCATGTGACACTGTCCTCTGGGCCATGGAGGATCTTATTCAGCTGTGCACAGAGCCAGGGCCACTTGTATTGTGTACCTGCCCCAATTTTTCCTGGGCACATAGGTTATATGCCTTCCAAAGGCAGCTGAGAGAGAAAAGATGGAGAGGCACTCATGGTCCAGAAATTCCCAGCCTGGGGCAGCGGCAGATTCAAGGTCACCTCCACAGTGGCTTTGTGTGACTCACGTCCCTTCTGCATGTTAGAGAAGAAGCACCTATTATCACAGGGAAGAGCTGGCCAGCAGGCAGGTGCAGGATGGTCCACATTCTTTAACTGGAGGTGAGGACAGTTCCTGGGTCCTCCAGAATTTGAAGAATGTGGCTGACTTTCTGGAAAGTTCTGTGATGTACTGGTACATGCTGGGGAAGCTCAGTGTTCTCTAAATCCAAATGTTCACACCAAGAATTTCCTGGGGGTGTTGGGACCACCCTGTCACTGCCCTGGCTTGTTTTGAGCTGGGGAGATGACAAGTGCCCAGTGTGAACTCAGCATCTGTGTTCTACCTAAAATATAGGCTCCCTGAGTGGGCTTGCTGCCAGGGGCAGCATCTCTAGTCAGACCAGGGTCTCTCTCTGTTTCTGTCTGTCTGGACCCCTTCAGCTAGCACCTCTCAGGTGATCTCAGCCTTCTTTGGGGCTGTCCAGGCCTCTTTATGCACAAAGAAGTAACGTGAATGCGCACATGGACAGTGTCAGGAGACCCTCCACAGGACGCAGTGCCCCTTTCCCGGTCTCCACATGATGAGCACACGAGGTCCCACGAGTCTCCATTAGACAGGAGAATGGGGGGTGGGGGTGAGCCCAACTCTGTATTACAAATCCCGAGAGCAGGGAGTTCTTAGCTTTGAAAAGGATGATGCCAAGACGGTGGACAAGTGCCTCCTTGGCATCTACAGCCCAGGGTTCCCCTTTAATATACATTCCCTGCCGTGCTGGTCAGCGGGGCTGATTTCTGGGGTGCGGCATGTCCTTCCACCACAGGCAGCATCCTGACATGCCCTGCCAAGAGCAGGTGGGAAGGAGAGTGCCAATTTCCCCAAATTATTGTTAATACAACCAACCTTTTTGGATCTCTGTCTGGTTACCAACCCCCGGGCTTCATCTCAACACTTCCTAAAGCGCCCTCTCCAAGGAGGCACTAGGCTGAGCCTGGTCCACAGGCCAGAGATTGTGGCTGGGGGCCAGATTCTCTGCACGGAATGCCCTTGTACCTGTTTTCTACAAGACTGTGACAATATAACCCATTAAGCAAAATTGTTACTTCTCAATGCGGGGGCGGGGGGATCCAATAAAACAATGCATCTTCATGGTAAAGGAGAAACAAAATCCAGACATTTGCCAAGTTTTAGGTGTGAATATACAGTCTTGGGTGGAAGATTAAGAGTAAAAAACCCACCTCCTATCAGTAAAATTGTAGACTCAGCTTGTTTCAGATGTAGGCACAGGGATTCCCACCTCACTGGAGAAGGATTTGCTTGTTACAAACAAAAAAATGCCAAAGGTGGGCTGTCTTAGTGGGTGAAGGTTGGAACTTAATTTCTTTTGAACAAAGGCAACTGCATATGTCTAAATGCAAAATCACAGGAACGTCAAGGAGACTGCAAAGAAAAGTCCACGCCCTAAGAAAGAAAATGAACAAGAAAAAACACAAACAGTGCGACAGGAGGATGAGTGTCTCCTTGGTGGCATCCGGACCCTGACTGAATGTCACCGGACAGGAATCTGCACTCTCCCACAATGTTCTCCAGGTCTTGGGCAGGGAACCAGTGGTACTCTGGACCAGCATGAGCAGATCCACCAGAAGAGAGTAGTGTCCTACAGTTCTTTCACTAAAGATGGACAGGGTGGGAATCAGGTACCAGCTGGCTAGGAAGGGAGGGAGGAAAAGAAGGAGGGAAGGTGCAAATGAAGCCAGGAAGGAAGGAGGGCCTGCCTGTGCATGCTGGCAAGGGCACCAAAGAGACCTCTGCCTTGTGCTGATGGGCACACGGGGACAGGGAGGCCAGAGATAGTGAAGTACTTTCCCACTGCACCTGGATGTCTGTACAGAGATGCACTGGGAGGAGGAGGTGCCTAAGAACCATCCTGGGCCAGGTAGGGTCAGACCAAACAGGTGCCCACTGAGCACACAACCCCCGCTGGCCAGGGCCGAGACTTCTTGGGGTCCCCATGAGATACACGAAGGAATTCTAAGGGTTCAAGAAACTGAATGCTGAGCCCATCTTGGGAGGTTGAACCTCCATAATTACTTGGTACTGTGGCCAGTGGAAGGTGGTCAGGGACACACAAATTCGCTCCTCCCCAGCTGTGTTCAAAGATGTCTGAGGTTCCAGGAAACACAAAACACCCTGGGAAAGGGGCTAACTGGGGGGACCTGTGGGAGCTGAGTGTAGGGAGTTACTGAAGGAGGAAGAGCTGCCCACAAAGCTGCAGAGGCCAGAGGGGACATTCAGGAGGGGATGGAGGTCACATACCAGCTCTCTTCAAATCTCAGTGGTGCAGGTGCCAGTGAGAGCTTACTGCTCTGACTAGTGGGGCAGTAACACCTATTATTCTCCCACGCTCCACTGCCCACATGCTGCCTTTCCCTGACACAGATGCCAGCTCCTAGAGTGAAAAAGCAGCAGTGCTAAAGCTTGGGACAGAGAAGCCCACACACTGTGTCCTTGCTTGGGAATTATGACCCCAAGCCTCTTCCCTGACAAGGACAAAGCAACAAAAAGCAGCAATTCATTGCCTGAGCATTTAGGGAATCTGCTACCCCTCAGCAGCATCATGCTTTGTAATTCATTCCACGGCTCTCTCACACGCACTCTGTTAAAGACCTATGTGCGCATTTGTGAATTATACACTGACCTTGATTTCATTATAGAACTAAAACACAAAGCCAGGCATGGCGGTGCACGCCCATAATCCCAGCAACTCTGGATTGCAAGTTCGAGCTCAACCTGGGCAACTTACTTAGTGAGAAAAGGGCCAGGGGGCTGGGGATGTAGCCTTGGAAAGGCTCGTGTTCAATCCTCAGTTCCGCAAAACAGACACAAAAACAACACACAATAAAATTTTCAAGCCCCAGCGTACCACAGCCCCTGTGTATGGGTCTACTGTGGTGTGGGGGTCTACTCTGGGCTCCCATTGGGCAGGGCCAGAGGTTAAGAGGACACAACGAGAGGCTCCCAAGGACGCAGCAATGCTCAATCCAGGTCAGTGGGAAGGACCTGTAAGCATTCCGGCTTGTCAGGAGTAACTTCAATTTCCTATGTGGCTCATGCTAATTTGCATAATTCTAATTATGCATCGTGCCCTCTTGACGATGAATAAAAAGTGAAGAGCTTATTCTGAAAGAATTAAGTCTTCTTCCTTTTCAAATAGACAACAGGGTCACAGAGAGCTGCAGACACAAGGAAGCATCTGAAAAGCAAATTTTCAAGGACCCTAGAGCAATACCTGAATTCATTTAACCAGTAACCAACAAAACCTCTAACCAACTACCAGTTCAGAGGTGAAGTTTCCAATGTTTCTTTTCTATAAATGGGACAGGAGTAAGGTGTATATAGCTAGACTTTATTGGGTAAATTTTTCCTATAGAAGAAAATCATCCTTCTTGTCTTGAAGCCAGGAAGACCCTAAAAATTGACAAATGCTAACTCCATACAGGAGGGGAAGTGTAAGACCAATGTATCGGGGTCACATGTGACTAAAGATGAGAGGCAGAGGTTTTGTTGCCTAGTCTCAATATTGTGAACAACGTAACTGCTAGCAATTTTTCCCCAGCTTCAAAAACGAACAAAGATTAATGTTTCCTGCCCTCATAGTAGCTGTTATCTCATCGAACCCTCCATTCATTAAAAATCTCCAGGTAAACAGAAATGAGGTAATTCTATTGAGGACGGTCTCTGCATTTTCCCTAAACCACATTATTACCAAAGAGTAGGCTGTTTGTGATTAAGGGGAAAAATGCCCTGAAGACAGCATGTTTAGCCTCCGCAGAGATCGGTAAATGGCAATTAACAGACACACCAAGAACATTGCCCTCAGTACCCTCTCAGTCTTTGTCACTCTCTCAGCCATGGCTCTAATGGAGGGCTCTGTCAATTTGTATAAAGTAAATGGGAACGGTGACCTTCACTCACTGGGAAAGGCACTCAAATTGGTTTTCACGCGTGTCATTATTATATCTTCATATTGATGACCATGCTCCTGTGTCACAGCCTGTCAAGGTTAGCACAATTTGAAGGGTGACTTTGGAGCAGTGGTAGTTTCTTTCTTACTCTGTGTCACCTCTGGGACCTTGTCCCTGCGGCTCTCCTGGTGGGTACCCTACTTGTTCTCATGCCTTCAGCATTTCACCAGCCTTTCGGGACTCTACCTGCCACCAACCCCAGGATTCCCTGCAGTCATCACGTCAACTGTCTGCACTACGTGGCTCATCTAAGCTGTCAATGACATCTGGCTGTCCATCTGCTGCTCCCTGGAGCTCCTTGTTCCTCCTCTCTGAACTTGAACATGAGCTCCTCTGATTCAGGGCGTCTCACAGGCCTGCATTTCCTGGAGGCCTTGCTGGACAGGGAAGGCAGGGTTGTAGCAGCAAGCAGCCAAGGCACAGGGTGTTTCCAGGAGATGGAGGAAAGTGCACTTCTCAGGCTGGGTGACAGCCTGGAGTGGGGGTTGCACAGGCTTCTGAAACTGCGGTGCTTCCCTCTCTTGACCTGCATTTCACAAGAGCCCCCCAAATGCGCAGGGGGACTGTGGCCTTCCACCCACAGGTGTGGAAGGCATATTCTCTGTTTTTCTAAAAGCCAGTAGGTAGCCCCTACACTGTAGTGTGTCTTTACTGGCATCAAGTTGGGTGTTGCTGTGAGAGAGGGCTGTTCCTGAGGGAGCAGGACACCGGCTGTACCTGGGGACCTGGGAGTTGCTGCTGCAGGACAGCTGTGCTCATGGGTAGTATCTGGAGAATTATCCAGGGCTTCACAATGCAGGACAGACAATTTTGATGGGCTACCCAGGTGAAGACAACTTCTACTTTTGGGGTGTTCATTTGACTTTTTCTGGTCTATAAACCAATTTATGTTGTTCCTCAAACAGGACCCATAAAAAAATCACCTCTGCTATCATAACTTCCAGGGGAGATGCTACAGCAGGACAACAAGTTGATCTTCTCCAGTTTGGAGACTTGACAGTCTTGTTGCAATGGCTGGGTAATTTGTCTCAGCAAATGTACCCATTGGCTGTGCACATAGCTCCGCCAATGAATGGCTCAATGACTGGATGTATAGTCTAGAATCATTCCTCAAAGCAGAGGCTGACTTTACTCAAGATCAAAGCCCTGGGAAACGTATATAGAATTGCCATGGAAGTCAAAGAATAAGGCATAAATCTTCAATAAAGCAGCTACATGTGAAGCAGGTGGTAAGAGTTGGGGAAAGAAGCTTGGAATCCCAGGAGCATTTTTTTCTGGGCTTTTCCACTTCTCTGCTTCATAGCAAACACTCTGGGTTGTCCTATTCCAAGTTGAAGTGAGACCTTGGGGGTACAGCCCAACAGCAGGAAGTCTCAGTGTGGCCCTAAAGACTGGAACAGAAGTTGAGCACTTCAGAACCCTTGGTTCTGAAGGGCATTGCACACTTCGGTGGGGTGAAGACAGGAGTTTGATCATCTTATGAGTCTCTGATTGTGCTAATTCTGGACACAGACTGTGCCTTTTGAGTACCCACTCCCAGGAGAGGTGGCCCAGGATAATAGGGTGCTGAAGAGACTAGGAGGCTGCTCATTGCTACTGAATCAGGTTCAGGACATTCAGCAAAAAAGAACCCTGCTCTGTCCTTTAGAACTGGTTGCATTGAACATGACCACTGTCCTTTAGGGTTGGTTAAATCCAATCTGACTCAATTCAGTAAGCATCTTCCAAGCACACAGCATTGCTGAGGATGCCCTCTTTGCCCCAAGGAAGTCACAGTCTCTTCAGAGGCCAGCACAGAGCATGAGGAATGAATGTCCTGTACAACTTGAAATATAGGATCCCACTGTCCTCAGTAGCTCTGTGGATATTCTCGAGTTTACAATTCTACCCAGAAAAAAAGACAATATACCTTCTAGAATTTTCAAAAGTATAAACTGAGAAAAGGATTGATCAGATTTATTTAGTTACCTAAGTTCTAAAGCCTAAATATCAAGCCACAGGAAGACCAGGCAGCTGTGCCTGCTTGTTTTCTGTGAAGTGTCCCTTATGTAGCTGTAGCTGTAACTCTTAACTGTGATATGTCAAGTTGACTGGAGTAAGAAATGTCTAGTAGATATTTCTAGTAAATGCCTAGTAAAGCACAGTCTGGGTGTGTCTGCCAATGCCTGACATGTAGGCCAGCAAAATGAGAGGTGAAGATACATTCCGTTACAAGTGGCACTAACTTCTTGTAGCTTGGATGCAAGAAAAAAGGGAAAAGGGAAGGAAGCGTGCTCTTTTGCAGAGTCCCACTCTTCCTGAGTGGCTGCATCCTCGCCTGCCATCACCTATGGACATCCATCTCCATGTTTCCAGTTTCTTTAGCCTTCCAACTCAGGCTCACACCAGCAACTCTCCAGTGAACCTCTGGGCCTTTGACTTTGGACTGGTGCTGCATCCTGATCCCTCTTGTTCTGCATACTCCAGCTCTCCAGTGTGGAGACAGACATTGTGGACTCTCCATCTCTGATGCTCTAAGTCTACCTAATGAATTCCCTTCAGTAATTATACATGTATTTTCTACTGATCTAGTTCTCCTGGGAGAACCAAATATACTAACACAGTAGGTTTCTGTTGCTGCAAAACAAAGAGCAGGAATTCGGTGAAAAGCTGCTGTTTGCAGACCAATCATGTGCCTGAGCTTAGAGTCCATAAGATGGATCAGTAACTCAAAGTCAAGTGAAAAATTGGCTTGTGGAAGTGCAGTGGTAGAAACTGAGCCAAGGACAAAGTTGGAATTGTTTCCATGAACAGTGGTACGCCTCCTGATATGTAAATGTACAACACTACACTGCTTCAGCTCTGATGCCTTGATAGGGTCTTCTGCGGAAAGGCAAGCTCTCCTCAGTTACCCTGGCTTTGAACACAATCACTCCCACTTCTGTCTGACAAATGCATGCAGCCCCATATCCACAGTGTACACACACATGCACATGTACTTGCAAGTGCACACATGTATACACATACACACGTCCTCTACTGCCTGGAAAAGCCTTTAGGGTATCCAAAGTATATCTTGACCATCCTGAGAAAGACTTTGTGTGTTTCTGGAGCACGTAGCCAGGATGTGTCCATCCTGACTTCCCTCACAGCCGACCTACAGAATGGCAAGGGGTCCGCAGGGAGGGCGCAGTGGGAGTGGAGAATCCTATAGCTCCCACAAGATCACTCCTCCCTCCCACTCCCATTTATTCATCTGGCCTCAGTCCAAAGCCTCCCCCCACAGAAACCCTGTGGGCATAGTAACCCCATTGCTCATAGTAGATGCTCGAGGGGACGCTTGGTGAACAAATGATTAAGAATGAGTGAATGAAATGGACTGAAGGAAACACATGATCAAAGAACCACAGGAAGGCAGATCCATGCTCTGGGCTAACATTCTTTGTGGTAGCTCTGGCTGTACAAGGTGAGTCTCAGGGCTGTTTGGAGAAATGAGAAATGCTTGCAGCTATTTCCGGTCCTGACTGCTTGCTCTTGGCACGTAGGCTTCTCTCTGATGGAGGCCAAGCCTGGTGAGAGGAAGGCAGCCACACCCCAAGCACTGCAGCACATTGGTGACCTCTGACTACTGTGCACCAGGCTACATAGTCCACATATGTTTTCTTGCCTCACCCTCACAATGACCCTAGGATGTAAGCACTGCCATTTTCATTCTTACCTGGAGAAACTGATGCTCAGAAAGGCCAAATGAGGGGCCCAAAGTCATGCAGCCGAGCATGTGGCAGAGCTGGGATTGGAAGTCAGACCTCTCAGATTCCCAGAGTGCAGCTGGAACCACTGCACAACCCTGTTTAGGGCTGGGAGAGGTGCTCAAGAGCCAGAGGAGGACAAGGCCTGAGGGGTAACTCATCCTGGGTTTATGACCCATTATAACACCTTGTGTTATCTCCCTGGTGCAGCGTGAGTGTTAAGTCAGTCATTTCTCCAGAAGCTAAAAGCTTGTGTGTGTGCGTGCATGTGTGTGTGTGTGTGTGTGTGTGTGTGTGTGTGTGTGTGTGTGTGTGTGAGAGAGAGGTTAGGAGGTGGGAGATAGTGATGCCTTGGGCTTAGCACATCTAGGTCAAGAAGCCTCCATTTTCAGCTGCCTTTGTTTTCAATTTCTGCCATCTCCTGAGGGGCTGGTCTAGGAGTCCTGTGCGGGGCAGCTTTAGGGAAGAGTGAGGGTCTGTAATTGCAGATGAGGTGTGGGCTGTGGTGGGACAGCTCACCCCATTTCCTCTGCCAGACCTAACCCCTGTGGAGCCGCTGTCAGCAGGGGCCTCAGCCAACACTGCCTCGCAGCCTGCTCAGCTTCTCCGAATGGCAAGGAACACCTTCATCGTCAAAGCTGGGGGAATATGAGTTTTGCCTAGGTCAATGAGATATATTTTGTTTGGACCGAGGGACAGGAAATTTAAGAGGAAGGATGACACAGATCTGTGAGATGAGAGTAACGTGTTTGGCTTCTGTTGGAAATCGCTGTGCAGATGACATTGATCTATCTGCTTGTTGGAAGCCTTCCTGGGAAGACAGGTGTATACAACCCAAGCTGTCAGAAAGCAGCACTGAGGGCTGGAATGAAGCTTCCCGTCCAGTCAGAGCTGAGAAGGAAAGTGCCTATGAATTTTGGATCTGTGTTTTCACCTAGAAGGAGATGGTCTAAGAAGTCACTCTCATGCTTCCCACCTCAAAACTCCTACCACCTCCCAAATACATTTCTTTATTTATCCACTGGAAATTTGCACTCCCTGTTAAGCAGGTGAGGGCAGGTGCTGGATCTGTAGGTACTTTGGAGGCAGAGGGATCCATCATGTTTGTGCCCAATCCTTGTGTGGTGGTCCCCATGGGTCCTGCTGGGTATTTTATCTTCCACCTGACAGGGTGCAGGTCCCAGGACACAAAGCACAAAGGGCACTCTCAGAAGTCGAGCTTAAGGTCCCTGGAGAAGGAAGTCTTGCTGGAGGATGCTTTGTGGACATCTGCTCCAGGGATGAAAGGAAGTGGCGATCTGCCTCCTGTGCCTCCACCTCTGGCTTGTCCCTTCTAACCTCTCCCCACTGCAGCTACAGAATAAATTTCATAAACTGAGCACACAGGAATCTCAGGATAGAGAAGCTGCTGCGTATGGTACTATAACGGTGGTTACACATCGACATTCATTTGCAAGCCCACACAGCGTCCAACACCAAGAAGGAAACTTTATGTTAGCCACGGCCTCTAGATGGTCACAGGTCAATGCAGGTTTATGGGTTGTGACTCATGTCTCACGAGGCGTAAGATGCCGACAGTGGGGAAGGCTGGTGTGTATGGAGGCAAGTGGTCCATGGGATTGTAGGGACCTTCACTCATTTGTGCTGTGAACCTAAAACTACCCTAAAAATTAAAGTCCATCAAAATTAACAAACATCTGGCCACATCCCCCTGCTTTCGGGGGTGAGCCGAGCCTCCTGGGCCATACCTGCCTTTCCAGCCCCCCTAGATGTGTCCACCACCTCAGCAAACGCACCAGGCTCCTGGGCCTCTGTGTTTCTGAAGTACCCAGCTCTCCATGTTTAAGTGTCCCTCCTATTTGTTCTGCCAGGAAAACTTCCTGGTCTTTCACCTCTGGCTGTGTAAACCTCTCCTGGAACCTACTCCCCTCAGAGACCTGGGCACTCTCTTTCCAGCCACTGAGGTGCCACAGATTCACCACCATTCTGCCTGACCCATGTTGCACCCCGAGCCCCTCAGCCCTAAGGTCTGAATGGTATACAGTGGGTACTCAATGCACATACCTGGAAAGGTTTATCTTATATTTTCTTGATCAGCATCACCCTGACTCACATTTCCTAAATCCTTCTGCAGTAAAGGATGAATAGGAAAAATAGTCACAAAAATGCCTGGATGCTTGGTCCAGGTCAAAGGTGAAAGCAGCCCAGGCCAGCACAGTTCCTTTAGCAGCAGTAACGTCCCCATCCAGAAGACAGGAAAGCTGATGTGCCACCGTCACTTTGGTCTGAACAATGGAAACCCATTCCTCTAAATCTGCCTGTGAAAAGGGATGAAACCACAGCAGAGGCTGCTGAGTGGGTAGCAGTTGGGTATCATGAGGCCCTTTCTGCCTGGGCCCTCTCTCCCATCTCACCACAAAGACAGCCGCTTGTGCAGCCTGCTTCTCCACCTGGGGGCTGAAGGTCCCCGAAGGCTACTGTAGGATAAGAACTTACAGTAGCATAGAAGTCATGAATTGGAGCCTGATGACAAAATGGGACCTAGAAATCCTGGGTTTTGAGAGATCTTTCTTTTTTTTTTTTTTTGAAGGTGTGGCTGCTTGGAACAAAAGGCACAGTCCTTAAATTTATGGTCTGATGAATTTTGACAAACACACATACCCTGTGTAGCCCACACCTTGACCAACAGGAAGGACGCTCGTCGTTACGGTAGACACTTCCTTCTTGTCATTCTTCCCTTTACTCTCCCTCTTTCAAATCCCAGGAAGCACTCTGAATTCTGACTTCTACCTTCGCAGCACTAGTGTTGAGTGTTCTTGAACTTCTGGCCACAGAGCCAGACAACAAAGGTTCTTTTGAGCTTGGAATCTTCAGCACCACGGGTCTGAGCTCCTCTGTGGGCATCAATGGCCCATTCCCTTTTACTACTCATTAGTCTTCTGTTCCACATCCACCCCACAATTTGGTCGCCCCTTCTCCCTTGATGCACATAGGTTATTTCCAGTTATTTTGCTCTTTTTCATATATTTATTTTTTATTGAATTTGTTAGGTCTTGCACTGCCAAGTCCTGCCCGAGAATCCAAGAAAGAAATGGTACAGTGGACTAAAACTTGATTCGTGTGCATTTTTATAATTTCACAATCTTTTAAAAATTATAACAAGAGCTGGAATTTAAATCTGCCATGGCATTCAGGTGGCTACACAATGTGCCATTAAGTAAAACCTCGTATTCACCCCATTTCATCTCTCAGTAACATAACCTCCAACAAAATTTTGTGGAACAATGCACTTTTCAAGGAAAATGCGCAGCTCAAGGTCTAAGAGATTACTTGGTTTTGGTTCCCAAATGAAATCTTCAGCTGAACCAAGAATCTCTCAATTTTCACTTAATCATCCAAACTTGCTCTAGCTGGCTCAGCTACTCACTGAAATACACTGAAAGGCAGGCATCGTACTTGCCACATCCAACAGTGTTACCTTTATTGCCCTGAAGCGGTGGTGGGCCAGGAGATACTGAGTGCAGCCCTCCTAGGAGTTCGAGTCCTGCACCAACATGTTTGTCAAGACTGAACTCCTATAGAGAACTGCCCCCGACACCATCATAGTTTTACTCACTCTTTAGCTCTGACGAACAAAGATACTAGAAACACTTAGGTCCAGGTCTGTGGACAAGCACTTTTCCTGCATTTGGGGTGATCACCCATAGGTGGAATAGAAGGTTCAAGAAGAACGTGGATACTAAGGGTTTTAAGAGTTTAAATTAAGTTGAAATGTTGAAAAGTGAGGACTGTCGACATAAAACTCTGGAGGGAAGACCCTGTGTGGCCTGCATTTCTGGGAGAGCCAGCATGACCTCCATTCCACTCCATCCCTGGCAATATCTCCCCACCAACCCTCTTCCCCCCAGAGTCATGATGGCCACTCTGCAGGTGGACGCCGGGTCACAGTCTGGGTTTAAAGTGGCTCTCAGAATGCAGAGGGTCCATTTGTTCCACCCTGGACCCTCACTCAAAACTCCAATTGGCCAGTCTGAAATTGGAATTAGGGAGGAGAAGCCTGATTATTTTTTCCTGACTCAGAGCAACAGGTTTTAGTAATTCCAAGTGAAAAACCTCCTTTTCAGGCCATCACTATACATAGTCGTGGGAGGATTTTAATTTGGTTTAGTCCCCCTTAATATACTGCAGATACGTAGATTTTAATCTTCTTTTATTAAAAATAAATCCACCTTCCTTGCCTGGGTCTCCTGTGTAAATATCTAATTAGGGCAAATGCTTGGCCTAGTCCAACAGAGGTATGTTGGTGTCCCTCAAGAAGGAACAGGCTTCAAAGAATTGCCCCCCTGTTCTGAGGAATGCTAATTGGGCCGAATAGCGTGCATGAATTATTTATAACTGCTGCTCTGGTTATTTGGGAGAAAACTGACTCCAAATAGCAACCAAGAAAGAAATCTGCCTACTTTTTAACTCACAGAAGCTGTCTTAGGCTGTCTCTGGACCCCAACCATGTGGCCTTGCAGAACCTTATTGGTGCCTGAAGGGTTGCCCAGTGACACAGCCCGATTTGGTCACTACTTCCTTGACTAGACTACTCAACTAGGGTGATGCATCTCAAGCTTTGTCTGCTAATCTAAGTGGGAGGGCAACTTCCCTCCTACCCAGCCTGGATGCTCCCTGGATAAAGACGCAGATTGGTGTTCCAGGGCCTGTTGGGTGGGGCGAACATTATGTGTTGAGCAATTTTACTGCCCCTCATCTTATGCTGGACCACTGGGGAAGGAGGAATGAAGGTTCTGTTCTACAGCTAGGACAGTGGCAATCCAGAGAGGAAGCGACCTTTAGCTCCAGGCTCACATGGAGTAAGCAGCAGAGACAGAGTCACATTCAGTCTTATCTAAGTACACCGTTGAAAGCTCCACCCCTCCAATCCTTTGACTCTTAAGGTACCTCACTCGCCCAAAGATGAACAAAACAACACACGCTTGTTCTCAGAGAGCTTCCCTTGCGTACTCAGTCAGTTCAGGATGCTATGAGAAAGCTTCTTGCAGTTCTGGAGGCTACTAAGTGCAAGATCAAGGCACCAGCAGATTCTGGAGAAAGATTTCTGTTCCCTAATATTGACTTCCATGGAATTCCTTTATATCTCTGGCCCCTAAGTGCTCAAACATAGATTGTGGCTTGGTGGTAGAGTGCTTGCTTAGTATACACAAGGTCCTGGGTTTGATTGTAACACACACACACACACACACACACACACACACACACACACACACTCCCTGTCTTTCAGGATTATCCTGACAGGATTCCTATCAGAAATCCTACCTGCCACTTATTTTGACTCTACAAATTGAACACATTGAGATCTGCAGGGCAGCTCAGCTCCCTCTACTCTCAGTTTTGGAGGAGGATATTCTCTTTGCTACTCTGTTCCCGGCCCACTGCTTGCTTTCCACGTGGGAAGGTTTATGTACTTTAAATAATGCAGTTCCAGGGTTACACGTTTCTTTATTGATGTTCTGTTGGTAAACCACAATCAACACCATATAATTATGGAAAATTATAACAGTAGCACAGCAGTAAACCAAAAAGCTACCCTTTGGGAATATTAATAAATAGATACTCTTCTCTTTAACAGAAAATTCATACCAACTTCATAAAATGTTTTGCTCTCACACTGGGAAACATTATGGCATTCATGAATTTTTAAAGAAATGCTGATTAGATGACCAGAAGTCAATAATGGAGATTTGTGTACTTGTTTAGATGTGTTTGTTTGTTTAACAAATATTGAGTGTCCACTAGATACAGAATACAGAAGATGCATGGTTTAACTGAAAAGATTAGACAAACTTGCTGCCTTTAAGGGATTTGTTACTCTTAGTGGGAGACTATGCTTCCTTCAAAAAGACTTCAGTGGGCTTAAGGGGGTGAGGGGCATGGCTGGGCCAACTCACGAGAAAGCTTCCTCTACTCCTTCCATTGACAAGGATGCCCTGGCTGCTGCAGAAGCGACGGGGACTGCACCCCATCTCTGCTCTCCTGACACTCCCATGAGCCGGAAACGATACCTCTTCCACACCTGATAATCAGCAGGTGTACTTTGATGGCTTTTGACTTGAGGAGAGACCCAGATGGTCACCAGCATGGCTGTAGGGGAGAGCTGACAGTTGGGCCTCTTTCCTGGGTTTGGGGACCCTCACGGTCACTGCCTTGTGGATGAGCTTTACCTGGAATTTTTCAGCAAAGCAAGAGTAGGAGGTACCAATGGACATTACAATCATTTCAGCTCAGGGGGATGCTGGGTCTGGTCTCACTTACAGGCAGAAGGCAAGGAGAAGTTTGGTTTGCTGGTCAGAAACCAGTCGGACCCCAGTGTGATAATGATATCAGAGCTGTTTTGAGCATTTGATTGCGCTGAAATCACCCCTGAGCACTCACGAGGAGGCTCTCAAGGTAGCCAAGTCCCTTAAAAGAATCCATCTCAGGCAGCAGGTGGATGGGACTCACATGGGGCTCTCTACCTGTCACTCCATAGGCCACCTGGCTGTCGGAAATCCGCCCCCCACCCCACCGTGGCCCGAGGAACACCGCCACCTTTAGGATGGGTGGGGATGTGACAGTGGCAGCACATGCCGTGTATTCTGGTTGCAGCCTCTGTCCTGGCACGACGGAGGAAGTCGGAGTAACGGAGCACTTCTTGGGGCTGGGATCCAGGAGGCTTGCCAACCGAGCAGACACCCGTTTAGTTAACAAACTTGGTGAATTTTAAAGAGGAAGCAGAGTGATTGGGTAGCCAAGCAGGAATTTCAAGCAATTAAAATATTATTATTTCACATTTGATGGTATCAATTTAGCACATGGATTTGGAAACTGACCAGAGATGCAGGAGGGTCGCGCGGTGGCTGCGGCGGCAGCCGCAGAGGACGGGGAGGATCTGGCGCATGCGTGGCCTTTGAAACAGAAGTTTGGTGTCATAAACCACCAGCAGATGGCGCCGTCGGGAAGCCATAGAAGAGTCCCCATGTTCCCGCAGGGACCAGAACTACCTTAATTTACCATCTCCTCCACGGAACCCTCTCACTAGCCAGCATCCTTCCGGTATCACTCCAGAAACTCCTGCACTCTGAATAACCACTACACCAGTGCCGGACAAACATCACTCTGAAGGCCCTTTTTGCTGTCTATTCACGCCATCTGTTGAAGCAACTGATGAGGAATGAACTTTGTAAGATACATCTGGGTTCTCCTGGGCGGACACACCCACACCCACTCCCCTCCACCCCACCCCGCGATTCCATTCTATAATCCGTGGTTCTGATCTCTGTCCCTCAGTTATGAGACTTAACAGTCGAGTGGGAGTCCTTTGCCTGAAACAAGGGAGGGAAATTATCCGTCAAATAGCATGCCATACTCAGGAAACTAGCTTTCTTCCCACGGCATCGATTCTTCCACACACATTAAAATTAATGATTCTGGAGACTATAACTCTCCTACGAACACACTGAAGAGGCCCTGAGGGCAAAAGTGGCAAGACACAAAGTGGGATGTGTGTGTGTGTGTGTGTGTGTGTGTGTGTGTGTGTGTGTGTGCTCAAACGACACCTGCCTTCTGCCTACCTGTGTTTCAGGGGTCAGCTATCAGCTACTTAATAAACCCCCTGATGACAACCGCTGTTTGACACTTTGTCCGCGGTTCATCGTTAGGGAGTAAGAATGAGGAGAGAAGGAGAGAGAGAGAGGAAGAGGCAGAGAGGTCAGGGAAGAAGGGAGAGGGTCCTAGTAGGGGACAGCAAGACTCTTTCCTCATGTGAGGATTGTGCCTCTGCTCCAGTGCAATGTCCATTGCACCAAACCAAACCTTCTCTGTGGTCCCAGACACACAGCAAAAGCACATAGTAAAAGCCTGGCTTCCAAGTTCCTTGGCTCTGCCATTCTCCAAGAGACAGACCTTAGCTAAGTCGTGTCATTTTCAAAATGGGGACTCATCTTGCAGATGAAAACAGGGGAGGCTGTGCATGAAGGTGCAGAAATACTACAAATCTTCTGGGGAGCACAGACTGGAGGGGTTGGAGGGTGTAGCGAATGAAGGAATGAATGAGTGACGGTCTAATTCTACCCAACACTGTGGCATGCTCTATAAACTCAGTGATCCCTCCTCTCTGTTTACCCGGGTCTGTCTCAGTTCATAGCTGTTGCTGAGTAGAGCTATAAACCATATCCTTTTTCTCTCTCCAAAGTGTCCAGGGTTGGGAGGTCAATCACACGTCCATCTGACCACAGGCCACTGGAGGAGAGGAAGCTATTACACAAAAATGAGAGAAATTTTGCTGTCTTTGTATGAAACGCAACCAATGATGTGCTAAATAAATCCCTCCATTTCCATAATGACATTTAGACAATTAAAGAATTGAGGAATCCCAAATTTTAGAGCTGCAAATTGTTGAATTTTTTTTTCAGCATCTTTCTGATCACAGCTGCTGTCTCCGCAGAGCAGACACAAGGGAGAGCATGGGTCACAAAGCAAGATGACCTGAGTTCTGGGGCATTAACGGAATGAACCCGGGCCAGCTTTCCCCTTCCTTGCGTTTGTAAAATGAGCAAAGCAGTAACCTGGTGCACTGATGGGGAAAGCCCTTGAGGTAAGAAGGAAGAGCCCGGCAGTGTCTGACCCACAGAGGCTTCGACAGCCGCTGCGCCCTGAAGCTGTAATCAAATGGACATATAGAACCTGCCGCACCCTTCGGCTCTCCTGCAACTTGTTCCTGACTCAAGGAAACATCCCTCATTTCTCAGGAAGAAACCCAACTTGGAGATCCCCTGCTGTTGATGTTTACCCTTTCTGAAGTGTAAATAAATGCTTTAGAATATGTTCAGCTCAAAGGCAAACAAGACAGCAACAGAATCCAGTTTTTCTTGCTATACACTGGGGCTCTGCATAAGAAATCTAAAGAGGACCTCAGTTTTCATTCCCCCAAACACAAATTCCCAGCCCTAGCAGGGAACTGGACAGGGAGGCCCCACCTGAACTCAGGACCACCTGCACGCGAGGAGAAAGGTGCTTCTGTTGGACCAGGTCATTTCCGGCCTGGGAAGTTTCACTCTTGTAGAGCTGCAGAGTACACAGTGTCCCCACGCCAGCCAGACCTCTGTCTTCTCTGCCACCTCTGGGCGGTAGTGCAAGACTTTCATCAAGCCTGCTTTACAGCTGAGGACACCGAGCAGTCTACCCAGAGCTGCTCAGCTGGCAACACAACCGAGCCTGAATTTGAACTCAGGAGTCTTAAAGCAACCAGAGCCCAGAAAGCCACATTTCTTGAGAAGCGGGCATTCTCCTGAACCACTGTATGATTTCAGCAGTAGGAATATTTGGGGAGCATGGGACTTTTTTACACAGATAGACATTTCATCTCAGGACAAATGGACACATACATTTTGTAAATTGTACAAATTTCCTGAAAATATTTACTTTGATTCCTTCTCCAGTCCCCCAAAGTATTCCTCAATTATGTTGGTACCAATCAATATTAGCATTTTGTGGGTTTTGGATTGTAAATATCTGCACTCAGAACTTCATCTATTTTGGTCTACCTGGAAAAAGATGTCATATCCTTAAAATAGGTGCTTAATAAATATTTGTTCAGCGAGTGAATGAAATAGCCAAAAGGGTTACAAAAAAAAAAAAAAAAAACCAAAACTGAGCTTCATTTTCCCCTAACAAAATGTCTCTATAAACATGCAGCTGCATCTCCTCAAATATTTATCAACAGAGAGTCACAGAATACTATGTCCTTTGAGACAAAATTCCTTGCTCTGTTAAGAAAAGGAAGAAAGACAAGAAACCTCAAAGGAAGTGAATGTCACAGTCTGCTAGAAAGCCAGGTAACAGGAAGAGAGGAAGCACCAATGCTGTGAGCATCGGTTGTTTCTTTCAATTGTGTTTAGCAATGTTCAGGTCCAATCAGGGTGGACCCAGTGAGAACGGGGAGGCTGGGGGTGAGTGTGTCCAACTTGTCTCCCTGAGCAGACTGTGGATATCCCTGCAGATGAGGGGAAGGGAGAGCACTGTGATAGAATCCTGACTTTCTGGTGAAAAACAGTCTTCATGGGACCTGACACAATTTGGGGGCTTGGGGAGGTCTCTTCTGAGGACCCCAGCGCAGGCTTGCTTCATCCTTCACAGCCCCTCTCCCCGAATATTAACCAAGCAATCTCCTTTCTGCTGTGTCCCAGGCCTGGTGAAGAAAGGCATCAAAAATAAAGGGCACAGTCCTCACACTCTGATGCCTTCTAGCTTTATGTGGTTAAGTTTTTGATAAAGGTGAAACTGTATGAAGATGGCCTAAATATCACTAGATCTTATTTTCAGTTAGAAAGTAAAATGATTTAGCAAGCTTGAAACATTATGAAACTCTTGAATTCTACGTAATCCAGATAGGAAGAAACAGATTTAAATTAAAGAGTGATTTTCACGCCAATGTTAATCACATACCTATGAGGCACCAGAAGTTGATTGTGTATAAAATTCATGTGCTCAGATTGAGTCCTGCTTCTGAAAATCCAGCTCTGATTCTGTCTGTGAAATCCCTCAGGGACCCTAGCAGTGCAGACTCTGATCTAGGTTGCAACTGTAGAGTGGAAGTGCATGGTCTTAGAATCCCCCTGGGTTGTGAGGCCTCTGAGAACTTCATGGCAAAGGACAAGGACCCAACTTGCAAAGATGTTGCACTGAACAGAGTCCTCTGATTCATGTTCACCTGTGACTTCAGCATGTAGCCTTATTTGGACACAGAATCCGTGTGTGTGTGTGTGTGTGTGTGTGTGTGTGTGTGTGTGTGTGTTACTGAGGATCTACATCTCTAGCCCTTTTTACTTATATTTTTTAAAAATTTGAGACAGGGACTTGGAAGTTGCCCAGGTGGGACTTGAACTTGTGATCCATCTGCCTCAGCCTCTCTCAATGCTGGGGTTAAAGATGTGTGTCACTGTGCCTGGCACATAGAAACCTTGGAAATGTCATAAGCTAAGGGGAGGTCAGAAAGGAGTAGGGTGGGTTCTAAGTGCATGACCAGTGTCTTTATAAAAAAGGGAGGAGACACACAGTCCTGCCAAAGAAAAGGAGGCACAGGCAGAGACTGCAGTGATCCTGCCATGGGCCAAGGAAAACCAAGGGTTGTCAGAAGCCACCAGAAGAGGGGGATGGAGCCTCCTCTAGAGCCTTCCTCGGGAGCACTGCCCTGCAGGAGACTTGCATCCTCCAGAATTGTGAGAGGATAAATTTCTATTATTTCAAGCCATCATATTTGTGGTAATTTCTTACAGAAGCCACAAGAAACTAGCATAGATGCTGAGCTATGACTACTGCAAAGAGGATCCTTGAATGCCTCCTGCTCCCTGTTGGTCCATCTTCCCCTGGCCATGGGTCCTTCCACATCCGTTTAGACCTTCCTCATTTCTCATGTCCAAGCCTCACATGAGCCCTGCCATGTCCTACACAGTCCACCTTCATGGCTGTCCTTTTATCCTTCTCTTTATCCCTGAAGCTCAGGGCCTCCTCGTCTCCCAGCGGTGGGAGGTGGGGGAGGGAGTTAGGTGAGACACCGTGAGAAAGAGCCCACAGTGGCTGCCCAGTTGCTCTCCCATGGCTGCCTGCCCAGCATCTTCCACTTGCCTCTTACCCCATCACACCCTGGAGGCCCTTGTGCTTGTCACCCGTCTCCTTCTCAGGAGACCCAAGTGGGCCAGCAACAACCTGCACTCCCTGGTGTTTTCCTACCACCTTCACAAGCTTTGTCACGTCATTCATTTTTATCTTTAAAAAGTCAAATACATTTCTGTTGAAGGGAAACTGTGGTTTGTTTACATGGGAAGACGGGCATCACCAGCTTGGCTAGAGGTGACTTCAACAATCATGCCTGCAAAGATGGGAGAGGTGGGCTTTGAGATTCTATGGAAGCACTTAGAAGCACTGGTTCTATTGAAGGCTCTTCAGCTAAATCTACTCTCTCTCTCTCTCTCCTAAAAATGATGAGAGAGTATGGGGTGGGTGTTACAAGGACATCTGAATTAAACCGAGCCTTTCTCTTTGTGTGAGGAGCATGGGGTGAGAAGGAGGGAGGAAGAATGTACTTCCTTCGTGGTCCAATATCTTTCAGTGAGGTGTTCGGGTCCACCCAAACTGCCCCAGGGGAAAACGTCCAGTGCACCCAAAGACATCATGATTCAGAGAGTGAAAAGAGAACCTACAGAATGGGTGAACATATTCTCAAACCACACTTCTAATAAGTATGTAGTATTCAGAATATGTAAAGTACTCTTAAAACCCAACCAAAAAAGACCAAATAACTGCCCGGGGTTCAATTCCCATCCTACATTTAAAACAGGCGAATGACTTAAATTGGCATTTTCCCATAGAGGACAACGAATAAGCACACAGAAAAATGTGCACCATCACTTGTCACTGGGGGAAGTGGAACCAAAATCAAGAAGATAGAAGCTTTACACCTGCTCATATTGCCATATGAGGGTTGAGGGGCTGAGGGGATGTGGAAGAATTGGAACCCTCATATATTGTATATTGCTGTGACAACTGAAATGGTGCAGCCACTGTGGAAAATCAGACACTTTCTTACAATTTAAACATAATGCATACATCTTGCTCCTAGGAACATACCCCCAAAGAACAGAAAAAGGAAGTTCAAACAAAAACTTGTACATGAATATTCATGGAAGCACTCACTACTCATAGTGCCAGAGAGCAGAAACAAGCGAACTGTCATCTGCCAGCGAATGCATAAACAGAATGTGACACACCCATGCAATGCGATACTTTTCAGCCCAAAAGGACTGAAGAAGCATTGATACCTGCTACCAAGTATGAATCAAAAAAACACACTGTTCAGTAAAAGAAGGCAGACAAAATGTCCCATATTGTGTAATTTCATTTGTATAAACTACCCTGAAGATGTAAATCTACAGAAACAAACAAAAAACAAACAAACAAACAAACGAAAAGCAGATTGGGAGTTGCCAAAGATTGGGAGGTGGGGGATTACTTGATGGGTACAGGGCTTCCCTTTGGAGTGACACAGATATGTTAGAGCTAGGGAGAGGTGATGGTTACACAACATTATGAATGTAGTGAGTGCCACTGAGCTCTTTACTTCAGAATGGTTAATTTTAGGTAATGTTAATGGTACCATAATAAAGACAAACCAAGGACCAACACTGCTATGGTTTGAACATGATTCATCCCTGGAACTCACGCAGGAATTGACCTCTCAAAGTCCTAAATTAATGGTATTATGAAAGTGAAAACTTTAACTGTGTTCTTTAGAGATGGAGTCCTTGGAAAGTGACTAGATTAGATCAGGTCATTAGGGTAAACCTCCATGACCGAATCCTGGTGGCTTTATCAGGAGAGCAGAAGAGGCACACAGAGAGACACAGTCTACAGGGTCTCTCTCCAGAACCTCTCCACAGTGTTTGGCTCTTGGACCTCCAGAGCCTTGGGAAAAAATAAATTGCTTTTCTTTACAAAGTAACTTGTCTCCAATATCTTGCTATAAAAATGAAATGCTAATACAAAAGTACTGTGCTCTGGGATGAAGGACACCCAATAATCTCATGGATAATGATGTTTACACAAAGGGTAATGAACACCTGTGGAGTGGCATGTACAGTGCTATTTCCTAAGTGCCTGGCATCACTAACTCATTTAACCTCCACATTAAGAGATTGGAAATATTATTTTCCTATTTTCCAGATAAGGAAATTGAGGCACAGAAATGTTGAGTCCCTTGCTGGAGTCATGTAACTAGGGACATGACACAGCTTCCTCTCTGTGCACCAGGCAGGTGGGAGGGGTGCTGGGAATGGTGATATGGACAGCAATCTCCCACAGAGCATAGGGTCCCTGCAAAGGTTTCCAATCTAGACTTTTTCCTCTTCTGTACTGTTTCTCTTGATTAAATATGAATCCTACGTTCAGCGTAGGATTGTGTTAAATTACATGGTGAACATGTATTGCAAATTGCACTCATTATTAGAAGCTACACGGTGACATTTATACTAATTAAGTTGGGCTTGTTTCTTCAGCTCTAATTTTAAAATGCTGGCAGAGATCCAGAGCCCTCTGTCCGCATGTGAACTTCATTTTTTAGCTCTTCCAGATTATTTTACCTTTAAACACTGGTTACTAACATTATTACAGCGCGCTGCTTACTTTTTTCCTTTTCCTGTTTCCACTATTATCAGGAGGAGTCAAACAGAGTATAGTTTTAAAATGAGATTATAGAACATGCTTTTAGAATCTATAGTACCCTTTTTAACTATATTAGAAAACAGTTTTCTATTCTTCCGCCTGCCTTGCAAATGCAAGGACCTGAGTTCGATCCCCGGTACAAAAAAAAAAAAAAAAGCTTTTCTAGAGCAGTAAAAGATGACTGCCATCCAGCATAATGAGGAGGCCATAAAGAAAGAAGTACCACGACCCACGTGGTCAAAGCCACGCACCATGGGCCTGCTCACACACAGGTGCCAGCGTTGTGCTGTCAGGTGACCGCCTCAAGGTTTCAGCAAGGAAGTGACAAGGCAAGACTTCAAGCTGGTATTTGATCCGAAACCCATTCCGCTTCTCAATACATTAAACTAGGAAGATGAGCACGCATAGACGCAGAGACACACACCACAACACTCCACCACACACACACAACGTGACGGCCAAGTGCTGCAAAGCGAGTTGCCGTTATGCCATTTATGTCATTCATCTGTTCACCTTAATCCAATCAGAAATCATTGCTTGAGCACATGTCCTGGGCCATGCAGGGCACCAGGAGCTGGGCACACGATGATCCCACACAGGCTCTTGCCCTTGCTGCATGCTTCTGATATTGCTGGCTTTTCCTGCCAACTCCTCCTTTGCACCTGTTTTCCATGGGATTAGGGAGTGATTCTCGATAGTGACTTTTTTCCCCCAGAGCATTGTTTTACTTACAGGGTGCCCTTGGCAGCTCTCCTGCAGGTGGTGACTTTTATACAAGTCCCTAGAAACACTTTTTCCTCAACCATTTCCTCAGCATGTACTTGCTGATCTCAGTCCCCACAGCCCTACGAGGTCATAGCAAAAATAAACAGCTGGGGAGCAGCCCAGGCTGAGCTGCACATTCCGCTCTTTTGACAGATTGGATCTTCCCACCACAGGCACATCCGCTCTGGATTTCAGTGAGGGGACAGCTGAGACTGTGGTCACCCGGAGGCTGGAGGCCTCCCCCAGGATAGATGGGAATTGAGGCTCTGAGTCAGTGGCTGGACTCTTTAGGATATAGCAGCTGGTAGCAGAACTGCAAAGCTCAGACAAGAGGGAAGGCTGCTGCCAGCCCTGGTTTTGCAGAGGGAACAAAGCACTTATTTATGGGGGACAGTATGAGACCACAACCTCTGCAACATTCAGAACTCTGTAATGTTTCCAAACTCGGGCCCCTGATTACAGATGAACATCAAGCTTCCTTGCGTTTGCCTGACTAATGCACAGTGGCTGATTTTCCTAACCCTCTTATCTCCCCAAACAATTAAATGCCCCTAGGAGGTCTTCAGCATCAAGGCATAGATCGCACAGTCATTTTAGGGGGACATTTCCACAGGAGGTGAGGCCCTGAGTGGGTGTGACAGATCCAACTTGGACACACGGCTCTGGGGCCTGCCTGTAATGAACAAGTGGAAGGCACCACGCAGCCCCTCGGAAAAGCCCCCAAAGAAATGATTCTGGGAATGAAAGGATTTAAATTGCTATTAAAAGAGGACCGACCTCTTACAAGACCCACCCAGTCCATGAACTGGGATAAAATACCATGCAAAGAAAATTCTTGCATTCTAGTGGAACCCACATTTTACCATGAGCCTTTGTCTCAACTCTCATCTCTCTGCATGGAAGCAAATTTGAAGCCAAATGCTCCTTAAGAACTTCTGACTTCCATAATGATGCCTCTACTAGTATTCTAACACAGTAAACACACACACACACACACACACACACACACCCTCCAGAGTTCTCTTTAACTCAGAGCAACTGGGCTAGAACATCAATTGATTGGAAGAGAATGGAAAACCTTTCCCATTGCAGGCAAACAGGATTAGCTGCTTCCCCCTTAGCCTCTTCTAACATATAATTGTCAACTATTTTCTTAGGGAGAACAAAATAAAATAAATATTAAAACAAACTGCAGAGTCCATGCACATGTGTCACATGGAGGCTCAAATGCAGAGGGACTGACCCATTACCAGTGGGTCCAAGTAAAGCTGTGGGCTCTGTGACAGTGGCTTCTTGTGCCTGGGCACCATTGCCTATGGAGACATGAGGTGTCTGACTATATGAGGCCCATTGAGTCCTGGTACAACTCTTACGGTACCATGGTGACAGCTCATCTTTGAGTGGAGTTTCCAGAGCTTGTCTGTTCTCTCCATTTTGCAGGAAAAAGATCAGGGTTTGAGGACGAGCTTATTTCAATGAACTACCATGCAGAATGAAAGCTGATGTTCTCAGCAGGAAGCCTGTTCTCGTCACAAGTGTCAGAAACAATTCACAGGTGAACTGTATCTGAGCTTACCCACATAATAGCATTAGCAATTTAAAATTCATCTGAGCATTTAGCAAATACACAGTCTCTGTGAGAAAATTTGCCATTCATTCAGTGGGATGCAGTCCTAAGCCATAAGCAGGATGCTTTAAAAAAGAGAGAAGAGGGCACGAAGGAGAAAAGCAACACAGATAGAAAAGAAAATCTCTTCTTCTAATTTTGGCTTGACAGTTCCACTCACTGGTTAATCAGTTTCATGTCAAGTATTTTCTAAAACATTTTAAACAATTTTTATATTAGTTAAAAGAAGCATGTCTAAAATTTTAAGCATGTTCTCTTTCTTTATAGTACTTCCCGTTCTTAAGTACAAGAGAAATTACTTACATGTTAAATTGCAATTCAGTGACGTGAAAAGGCACAGACAGGTACAAATCATTTGTAGAAAGCTGCTCACCTGCCACCTACATGGGTGTTACATTTTACAAACTGGTAGTATAAGCTCATGCACAAATCTGACAGGAAATAGACTTGTTGTGACTTTCCTAAATTACCGTGAATGGTGACATTAACTATCACAATAAAAATTGTTGTAAGATGCATTTTTCTCAGAATCTAAAGCAGCAATGGAAGAAATATTCCAGAAACCCCTTTTCACATTTGTATTGCGCATCCCCTGTTATGTGCATGGCAGCCCCTGGGTGATCAACTCATTTAAGCCCACGTCTGTAGCACTGGAGTCTCGTTGGCTGATAATTTGAACATTTCCAAGCAGGCTACTGATGCGAAAGGCAAATGCATTATTTACGTGGGTAATTCCCTTTGTAATTTTCTTTCAGAGCCTTGTGGCTGCTGGCACTCACTATGTCATCAGAAACCAGAGCAAAAATCCAGCAGGGGAAAATTTATAGAAGGCGTCGCTCATCTCTAGTTGAAATAAATGTTTAAAATGAAGGTGTAATTCACAGCAGCATGGTGATTTTTTTTGGTAAGTTTAAATGAGTAAGAGAGGCAGCATGAAACCCTGCCTAGCTGCACTTGGCAATCCCAGCTGGGTAAGCAGAAGCCTTCTGTTACCAGGCTTGGAAAGAAACAGACAGTCAGCATCCTGCTCCCAGGACAGGTTGGACGCACTGCTCACAGGGAGGAAGAAAGGACAAGGAGAAGCCTCAGTCATGGTTTTCTCTTAGGACTTAGAGATTTAGCTTTCAAGTAAAAGTCACTGCTGAGGATGTGCTTTCAAAGGATGCTTTCAAAAGAGAACTAATTGAACTACACTACGACCTAAAGGAAACATGAAGGAAAAAGGCTCCTGAGCACATGCATTAGTGCCTTTCCTCAAATGTGGTCCAGAGTTTTACACCGTAGTAAGTGCATTTAGTAGGAAAGACACCCCTTTTAACAAATGCTTAAGTGTACCACTATAAAGAGGCGTTGTCTGTGGGCATGATACTGTTCATGAGACCTCTGGGCTCCTTCATCTAGCCTAAATGAAACTTTATAAGCGCCGACTAGCATCTCCCATTTTCGGCTTAAAAAACAATTCTATTTCAGGCATGATGCTGCCTCAAAGAGATAAGTTTTAGTATCAAGCTTATCTTTTTTTTTTTTTCCTTCTACAGCACTTCCCAAAATAAAAAGGGAAATAAGCTCTTGAGTTTTTTGCTTTCTATTCTGCTATCTGGAATTCCGAAGCTCCTGCTGTCACCTCGTCTAATGAAGTCCTTCTTGTGTGATGAATATTTTTCAAGTAGCTTATTTCAGAATCTATGGGAAGAATCGTATCCCGGGGAATATGCAACTTCCTGAAGGGTGCTTCGAGATGATGAGGACATGAGTGACGGAACGAGAGATGTGCGCAGAGTTCCAACACAATTTCAAGTCGTGCAGAAGGGGGAGGGTCACACAAGCACGGAAGAAGCACATTGCGCCAGGAGAACTGCTTGCTGTAATGCCTTTTCTTTAAAGATTATTATAATTCCTATGAGCAGCCTAGGCTCTGACTTTAACTTTATCCCAAGAACCCGATTTGAAGCACATTTTACTAGGTACTTTTCGTGAGCCAAGGACTGTATTAGATACTTCTATACTCCGTTTCATTTAACTCACTCTTATTTCTACCTCACAGAAATAAAGAAATCCAGAGAGAAATGGATAGGTTCTGACAGATGACAACACAGGTCAGCCAAGATCCTGCAAGTACATTCCGTATAGCAGGGACAGGGACCGGGCTTTGGACAGCAGAAGCACAGATGTAACCCTAGCCGCTATACCATCGGCTTCTCAAGCCACTGCCATGCATTCCTCGGCGACCAAGATTATTACATTAGTTGTCTGCAAATCCACCTGTTTCCTGAAAATTCTCCTTCCCATTCATGTTTCTGTTGATAAGGAATTTCTGAAACAATCACTGAAAAGCATCTCCGCTGCAAACAACCAACACTACTGCAACAGGATTGGAGCTCTCTTTTATTCCCGAAGGGGGCCATTATTTCCACCGGTTGCCATGGTGATGTTGCAGTATCGCTGCTGTGTGTTCGATTGCTTCGCATCGCGGTCACATTGTACACTGAAATCAAGCCATTTGCTTCGCATGGCACAGGTTTTTTGGAAAACAAACACCTAGCTATATAAAGCATAGCTAATCGAACTCTTAGCTTCATCCCACAGAGGTGACGAACTGAGGCAGATGAAAGTGTCTGTGCATGCTCATGTAAATATGATAGCTGAAGCAGGCTTTTAAAAAGGAGCATCTTAAAATACGTATTTATTTCCCCATTAAACGATCTAATGAGAGAGCTCTTACTATTATCCATAACTTGAGAAATGGTTTTTGGAAAGCAGAAGTAACATAACTAGAATGAGAACTACCTTTTCTGTTTTGGGGCATTCACACTAATTGATTATTGCCATATTCCCTCTTGAATGTGCTTAGTTCCACCATTTGTGCATCCATGTTGGTTTTTATTTGCATCTAGCGCACAAACACGCATATAACCCAGGGATGTGTCCTTGTCCTAGCTCCGAGGTCTAGAATCTGGGAGCTCCACCTTAGAAAATACGAATATTATTGATTCAGTTTCTCAGTCTCCAACGCGCTGATGTCTGAGGGATGGACGACTGAAATGCTGAGCTGCGCTTGAATTCAGGGATGCTGACATCTTGAGGTTATAGTCCGTGAAGCCAGCTTGTGGGAGGAATGCTAACACCTTAGTGCAGCAGCAGCACAGGGGCCACTGCCTTCTTAAGAATGGCAGGTAAGAGCCTCCCTTTGGAGCACCTGAACCTCATAACTTTCCTTTCTCAGTGCACACAGCTGACCTGGATGCTTAGGATAGCAGTTGGCGCTGCCCTTGCCTCTTATTGTAAACGCTCTTAAGAGTTGGCTTCAACTCCTGACAAGGAGTGTTAATCGAAAGGGGAGTGATCGACTGGATTCAGAGGCTGCTATTTGGGAAAGCAGGTAGTTGCTGAAGCTGACTCTCAGGGAAAATATTAAATCTAAGTTTGCCGCAAATTAATTATGTTAAGTGAGTTTGAATCGTTTTGACTGTGCACTCTGATCTTTTTCTCCTCCTATTTCTGTGGTTTTTGCTGTGTTCCTTCCTTCCTCCTTTGCTCCCCTCTCTCTCCCCCTCCTCCTTCCCCTCCCATCCTCTCTCCTCCCCTCCCCTCCCCTCTTCTTTCCCTCCTTCCCTCCTACCAGTTAGATTAGCCTGGCCAAGGCTGATAAGTTTTGTTTTAGAAATACAAAGGAAAACACTTTCCACACAGGAAAGAATGTTGTGGGGCCTCAGAAACTGAGGCTCCTACAATAAATGGGCACACTTCTTACACCACCCACTTCAGAAACAAATGACGTTGTGACATCTACAGTAACTCGCAGCAGGGTGGGCCTGCCAGCTCCGCATTCGTGACTACAGAGCCTGTATCTGGTGTGAGCTATTGCACATCTCTGCTTCCTTCCTCCCTCACTGGAAAGAAGCCTTTCAGGAACTCAGTTGCTAACTCAAACTGAGGCCGAGGGCTGAGGCTGGCGACTAGGAGGTGTACTTGGGGAGAGGGATTCATTGACTTTCATCCCCTATTTGCAATGCCATCATTAGAAAAGAGATTCAGGTGCACACGTCTGAAAGCGACTCTCAGACTGCAGGCTGCACTGAGCAATGCGAATATACTTTAACCCAGTGGTTAGTAAGACGGCAGAAAACTGGGGACCCCTGCCTTCATTCACATCATCCACTCTAATGTTTTCTATTGTGAAAGTAATGATTTTTTAACAACATAGGTGTTGAGATCTTCCACTTAATGTACAGCTGTCTGAATGGGTATGTTTAGCCCTTGACACTGCCTCTGGTGAAACAGGTAAAGTTACATGTTGCCAAGCAACGAAAGCTTGCATCACTGCATGTCCTAGGAGAGGCTCACTCCCTTCCAAATAATTAGACATCATTCACCGTTCCACATCCACACTGGGAATAACGCTGGAGGCTTGACATCATCCTGAAATGAAAGATGAATTAGCTGACTCCTGGCAACAAGATGTCCACGATACAAATTTTCCCAGAGAAACAAGACTCTCTCACCAAGGCTGGTATCCTACAAGGAAGCAGGTGCGGGAGATGCCCTGTTGAACTCACTGAGAAAACTCCCTCTTTCATGATAAGGCGCATTGTATAAATAGAGGTCAAATTGGTTTTGTTCAAGGTGGCCTGGGATATTTTTTCAGTGTGTGTGTGTGTGTGTGTGTGTGTGTGTGTGTGTGTGTGTGTGAGTGTGTATGTTTGTGTGTTGTATGTAGCTTTAGGATAAACGCAGACAGGATGCTAAAGGAGGCACATTAAGAACAATTAGGTTTGTGACCTGACAATTTTCCTCTGATGCTCAGCAAATTCACCACAACTGTAAGCAGTGCTTACTTTAGCCATCCTCTTATCCCTTCCCAAAGAATTAATCAAATATCACAGCATCACTGAAAAATAGGTTTTCATATTGGTATTTACAACAATATATTGCACCGTGCTGTTAATAAAGTCACAGAAGGCCGAGTGTGGTGGGCGCATGCCTGTAATCCCAGCACTCGGGAGGCTGAGGCAGGAGGATCGCTGTGAGTTTGAGACCAGCTTGGGCTACATAGTGAGTTCCAGGTCAGTCTCAATTACATAGTGAGACCCTGTCTCAAACAACAACAACAACAACAAAATAGAGTCACAGAGGGCCACAGATACTGTCCAGTTGTAATCCTGATATCAGAGTGGGCAATCAGCAGCACTGGCTTGGTCATTATGTGGTGCTACTCTATATGAAAGGGCCCTGAGAGTGAGGCCTTGGGGACCTGCTTAAAACCTTGAAATGGGGGCCTTAGGCATCCTGATAAGGGTGGAGATGGTGTGTGAACCTGATTGTCTGCCTGCCCAAGCTCTGGCATACCAGCACTCCACAGCGAGTAACTGCAGATCACCCTTGGCTTCAGAAGGACTAGAAACAGCTCTGTCTCATTCAGATGTTAAGAGCAGGCACCTAGAATGGCAGGGCCCCATGTTCCAGTTCAGTGCAGCATGGTGCACTCTAGCAGTGTGACCTTGAGCACAGCACTAGATGGACAATGAGGGGCTCTCATCACCATCTTCCTGTCTTGCATCTTGCTTCCAGTACTGCTTGCTTTACCCTCCAAGTCTGGGGCAGAAACACGAAACTCGGATGACTAAAGAAAATACAAAAGGGTGAGGTGAAAAAGACTTCAGTGTATAAAATAAATAGTGTTAGACCAAACTGACCCAGTGTTATGGTGTGGGAAGTTGGAATTAACACTACTCGGTTCTTTGTTATCCATGTAATGATTAAACCCTGTGAATTTCAAGTTGGTAAGTTTTTGGTATTTTTTTAGCCTGCCGTGATAGAGAAAATTACATTCAGAAACCAAATCTCACTATTATAGATAGCTAAGTTAGGTAGAAATATTATAGTCAGACAGGGTGGGGCCCCTTGAAGGATTCAGTGTAGATGATGAAATCACATCACAACTGTGGCCAGAGATGCCTCTGTTGGAGGCCAGGCTACAAGATAAAGACAGAATGACCAGGGTCACACACCTCCCCGAGGGATAAGATAAGTGGCAACACCTAGGCCAATAAAGTCTAGATAGACATCAGTCACACTGGTGGGTGACCAAGACCTCTGGACCCATCCCTCCCTAAAATAGTTCTTTGTTCTTTCCACATATACTGGGTATGTAACTTGCTTCTCCATTAGACCAAATATTACCTAAGTGGCTATACTTGTAATCATGTTGGTTGATCATAATTTTGTTCCATGGTGTATCCACCTCATGATTTTGCTCTATAAAATCCCCCTGTGATGTGGAGTCACTGGAAACCCATTCAGGTCTTCTCCTGTCTCTCTTAGGAGCTATATCTTTCCCCTTCCATAAATATTTCTTACTGTTAATCTCTGTTGTTCCTCGGAATCCATTCTTCAATTTTGGGAACGCGAACTTGTCAATTTGGATAGCTAGTAGGGTGGGAGTTATATTAGTTCCTCTATATCATTTGGAGGTCCTACGTCATCACCACATTGCTTTTTTCCCATTAGCCTGAGCACATTCTCTCCAGCAACTCCCAGTGCTCACTTGCCCAGCAGCTTGGGTTTCCTTGACCATGCTTTGTGTATAGGTGGTATCTCAGGAGCTCCTAGACAAAAAGGTAATATCACATGTTTCCTCCTAGCTTGCCATGACTCCTGGATAAATTTAGCAAGAAGCAAGGTACACCCTAATCTCCGAGAGAAACGGATAGGAAAACCAAGAAAACCAGGTGGCCTAGTGCATTTGGGGCTTGAGCAGCCTCCCCCTGGTTTGTCTTAGGAGAAGGCTTATTCTTTCATGGTTCCCCATCCTCATCCTCAGAACAAAAACTGGAAGGAGTGCTTTTGGGTTCCCCTCCCTGTGAAGAAAAGTGTGCAGATTTACCGCATATGGAGCTATCCTGCCTCTCTCTGGCAGACGCCTTTCTCACCAGCTGCTTCCTCCACCGTGGGGGAAGAAGGCACCATAACACTGCGTAAGTTCACGCTTGTTGGTGTATAAAATCTATACTTGGCACCAGAGCAAATCGTAGAAAATGTCTCTAAGTGACTGATTATAAACACACCAAGACACAGAAGTTCAATGCTAGGAGGTGGCTTTGATCAGCTGGCACACCCACTTAGTTCTTAGATATCCTCAAGCTAGGGAGCCGGAAAGATATATCCCGCCAGATACCCAAAATGAACCAAAAAAGGCAGTCCTGGCCTGGTGTGAGGGCTAGGGCAGGCCCCAACAAAGCTCTTCTCTGAGTTTAGGAAGAGAATGACTCAGAAACAAGAACATGACACCTTCTTGCACAGCTGCAAAATACAGCAAAGCAAACTTGGCCACAACCTTGAAAAAATTCAGTAATGTTACCTAAAATCACTGAAGAATGACTGACTAACATTTCTTTATACTCTTCCTACTCCAAAAAGCAATGTAAGTCTTTATTGTATCCATTTGTTCAACAAAGTTCATTGGGTGTTATTCTTGTACCATTACCTGTATGATACAAAGGGGCAATATTTCTGTCCTGAACATCTGCATTCACATGGGGAAAGGATTGATAAACATGACAGTCTAGACAGTGCTATGTGCTTCCATAAAACTAACAAGACAATAAGACAGGGTGACAATAAGCTGGGGCTGGCAATGGGTAGGCAGCATTATGTGGGGAGGGCAGGGAAGAATTTTCCAGAAACCGATAAGGAAACCATGAGGACTTGGAGCTTTGCCTATAAATAAAATTGTGCTGCTGTGGAAAAGAGGGCCTTCCTGACGCTCACCATGGGTGAACACATCAGCACAGACCCCCTTCGAATGCCCAAGGCTGACTTTAGAAAAGTGGTGGCTCAGGCCCTGCATCTCGCTGCCTCTGTTGCCAGTAGGCTCCACACTTGAGGCTTAATGCTCTAAAATTTCTCATAATAATTTTTATCTTTGAATTTGCATCCTGCCAATAAAAGTGAGGCAACGGTGCCTGTACCAAGGTCTTGGGGCCTCGACTCACCTGGTCTGCATTCTGCTACAGCACCAGGACACACGCTCGACTGGCAGCTTTCAGGCCCTCACCAGCAACTCCACTAGTCCCTGTCCACCTGCACAGTGCCTTGGGCCCAGGCACGGGAAGGCAGCAATTGGAAACACTCTCTCTACTGCAGAGTCCAAGGCCAGAGAGCAGGGCAGAGCCTGAGGGTGTACAGCATTAAATAGGAGGTAAAATAAAACAAAATAAAAACTACTAGACAAATCCAGAGGGAGCATAGACAATAGACAGCTTCTTCCTCCTGAGTTTTGAACAGGTGACCCTGCAATTGATGCAGCAGACCCTGTTAGTGCTAAGCGCTGCAGGAGTTCTTGGAGACTACATCCTCCAAACGCAATCCACTCATCCAGCCACTCATTCCACCACCATTCCTAAATTCCCCAGATCCTCCGGGTGCTGGAAAAGCCCTGGGGATGTCAGGACAACGAGTTCTTTTTCATTCATTTGTTTTCCTCTGGGAGCTGAGATTTTGCCCCCCAGCTCCCATGTCACAGACAGGCATGGAATCCAAAGGAACTGTTTTCTGTCCCTCGGCAATGATCCAACTAAGCAGTTTTGAGTTACATGTCACACATTATAGAAATTACGGACAAAGTAGAAGTATTCCCTCTCTCTCTCTCTCTCTCTCTCTCTCTCTCTCTCCCCCTTCCCCCCCTCCTCCCCCTTT
>NW_022900920.1:10839865-10900089 GCF_012274545.1 Fukomys damarensis
CTCTCTCTCTCTCTCTCTCTCTCTCTCTCTCTCCCCCTTCCCCTCCTCCTCCCCCTTTTCCTCTCCTTCTCCCCCCCACCACTTCTCCCTTTCTTGCTCTCTTAGTATTGGGAATTGAATCCAGGGCCTTCTGCTCTGCTACATCCTCAGCCCTTTTTAAGTTTGTTTTAATCCTGAGGCAAGGTCTTACTGAGTTGTGAGGCTTCCCAGTCTGGGCTCAAACTCGTGAGTGTCCTTCCTCAGCCTCTCGGAATGAAGTATGCATTTTCGACTGATAGCTCTGTATCAGCAGGCCCTCCTTGGAGTTTGACTTTTCCCTTCTCAAGAAGAGTATTTCATTCTCTTTTAGCCGTGTCCTTGAGGAGAGTAATTTGCTGCGGATTTAAGAGCCTTAGAGGAGTAATGCCTGGATCACTAAGACTTATTAGCAGTGGCTGTCTGTCTTTTTTGTTTTTGTTTTTTGTTTTTTTTTGGCTGTCTGTTTTTCATAGAATCCCAACTAAAAATTTCAGAATTCTCCGCTTATATTCACTCAGGCCACTAGGCTCTGTGGCTAGTGGCATTTCAAAATTTTCCAAATTTCCCAGAGTACTACTATAAATAATAGCAGATACTGTTATAAAAATATGTTACAGCCCAGCTGAAATAAAGCAATAATATTTTCATTTTAAGATAAAGACCAGAAAGGGGTCAAGTGAACATGTTTTGGTAAAAAAAAAAAAAATGACAATTTTTATTTCATCAGTTTTACAAGTACCCAGATGAGGTACTTGATTTTTTTGACCAGATGTTTGGTTCCTGAAGAGATGTCCCAATTGGTTATAGGGCCCTTGGTTTTGGAATATTTGGGTTTCAGACATGGTACCTAGGTTCTTAGAGAAGGTTTTTGACTCAGTATTTGGCCACCTGGCAATGCAGCACTTGCATCTCTGGTGAGGGCCCATCAGCACAGGGAGCAGTGGCTGCTATTGCTCTGGGCCTGCTGTCTGGCTGCCAGAGCTCCCAGATTTTTCCTGAGTTCCACTTATCTGGGACATCTGGTGAGCAGCTACCCTGGTGCAAGGTGTCTCCTCTGCACGGATGCTCAGCAACAGCAAGCCCTGAGCCCAGGACGGATAGGTTGGGTTAAGAGCAGATGGTTTTGGAGCCGGGGATGTGGTTCAGGGGTAGACACTTGCCTAATATCCTTTAGGTCTTAGGTTCCATCCCCGGCATCAAGAAAACAAAAACAAACAAGCAACAGAATCAGATCATCTCAAGAGAAAAGTAACACCCAACTGACATCCTTTGTCAGCTTTTTAGTGTTCTCACTTCTGCTTTAGACTATTGTTTGTGCAGTTAATTTTGTGCTAGAATTTTTCTATTTCCTCCAGGGCCCCAGCTTGGAAGGAGAGAATTTCACAGCCTTGCAGGGGAGGCTCCAGGTCCTCCCTGGGAGCGGATACTGATGTCCTAGAAATTGGTGACTTGGTGACAGCCATGCAGTGAGCTGGCACAGAATCCTGGGATCTTGCCCTCACCAGCCTGTCCTGTGCTCCTTCAGATCTTGTTGCACCATGACTGACTTTCTCAAGTAGTCTTCTTACCCTCCAGTCTTCCCTTTTGGTTTCTTCTAGGAGTTATACCTTTCCTGCTGTCTGTGGACACTTTTAGGTTGCTTTGTTAGTAATCCTCATGGACTAGAGGGGCTGCCAGACCCAAGCTACTGAGACAAAGGCCACTTGGAGTAAAGGAGATTGTCTCCTCTTTAGATAATACAGCAGTCATGAGATTGTCGTTTCCTAGGGGCCTGGGTAGGTTAAGTGCCACCTCATAAGGGATATTACCATGTTCCTTTGTCTCCGATGCTGAGTGCCACATTACTCAGTTTATATAAAAAATAATGTTTTAAAGGAAACATGACTTAATTCTCATCCCAACAGGAGGAAAACACAGAGCCATGGGCAGTGAATCACTCATTAAAAATTAAATCAATCCACCCACAACAGGAAACAACATAACAGAATGTCAGTGCTGGCTTCAAACTGGAAAGCAGCCAAAAATAGGTTTGGAAAATAGTGATTCTTCTGAATGTGATCTTGCTTCAGTGGTGTGCATCTGGGACCTCTAACTTTATCCCAGCAACGTACACTTTCCAGTCTGACTCCTACTGCGAGCTCCCCCAAGAGGGGGCAGGGCAGTCCTGGGGATGTCATTGCTTTCCAAACAGACTATTTGGCCTTCACAGTGAACCACACCTGCAAGTAAAACAAACCATCACGTGGCTCCTCTCCCAAGCTATTTGCCAAAATGGATCTCAGAACAGTGAGGAAACTATTTTTGCTTTGTTAACTAATGTTTCTGTTTGAGGTTTAAAAGTCAAAACTCATAGATCTACAATGTTCACTTCCAGCAAATAAGCAACACTACGGAAAGAAAATGACTGCTTGTCAAGTCCACTTTTCCATTGACAAAACTCTTTTCCAAATGTCCCCGCTTCTTTTGGGAAGCAGTGAGAGAGCAGATGCGGATGAGGGGGAAGGGAAAGTAAACGGCACAGGATAGGTGCTGGTTGTCAGGAAGATGATCAACTATGTACGGCTTCATCCAGGAAGGGAAGGGGTGAGCACCACTGTTAGAGAAGTGGATTTGGTCAGCAGATAACATGTGGAAATAGTTGGGAAGCCCGGCCAAGATCAAGGCAAATGATCATGAAGTTGTTCCAAAATACAATTATCTACCCATAAGCTATCTGGGGATCCACAGGACATACGCTCATTCGTTAATACTCTCTACTGCTCTCATAACTGTGAGATAGTATTTTTCATAATGGAATTTGTTTTTCTTTTGTCAGGGCTGAGCCACACCTTTGGTGATGGTTAAAGGAGATGACTGGTGCTCAGCTTTGAAAGGAACCAGGTTTGGGCTGGATGGAACCCTGGAGGTTTGTTGATAATTGCATTTAATGGATTTCAGACAACTCTCCAAGACTGATCTGCTATCATATATACATTCCATGTCCAGGTGCTGTATGTAATCTAGGTAAACATCCACACACACACACACACACACACACACACACACACACACACACACACCAGGCTATCATGTCATCACGTTGCTCCTTCTCTTTTTACTTCTCCCCCACCCCGTCCTGTCAGGTTGCTTCTCCAGCCTGCCTATGTTTCTGTTTCCTCATCTTTCAGGTGGCGGTGACCAGTCATACCTAGATTATTATCTGCAGGTTTTCATGAGGCCCAAATGAGATAATGAATTTGAGCATGCTTTTGCATACTGTGAAGTGCTTTATGTGCATGTGCTTTATCACACGTGCAATTTATGCTAAGCATAAGGCATTTAAATTATCTGGAAAAACAGGAAATACATCAAGTCCTGTTTGCCCAATAATGACCTCCACCCACAATAACATTTTTAAAAATTCATCTTTCAGCAGCAACAGAGTAGATTTAACACAAACACACACACACACACACACACACACACACACACACACACTCATTCACTTTGTTTTGTTTTTTTTGATACCAGGGATTAAACTCGGGGCCTTGTGCTTGCAAGGCAGGCAGAGGAACCACTGAGCTAAATCCCCCGCCCTAACCTATACCATTTCTAATAACAGAACAGTCTTGGGCGAGTTGTTTGGAATCAGTTAAATATGTTTTTTAAAGTTTTTGAAATTCAGTCTTCATCAGAAATAACACAAATCAGATTTTTGTTATTTACTTATACATATTTCTATTTAAAAAGGAGAAAAGCAGTTTAGAGAATCTATTATGTGATACATTTTTTGTTCAGCATTTCCATAGAGATCCTTATGTTCCTAATATTTGAAACACTTTGTGCTAAACTTGGCCTCATAATAGGAAGTTTTAAAAAGTCACTTCAGATTGGCAGTGTTGAATAGAGGGCATTTAGTCTCCTGTTTTTCCATGTCCCGACTCATTTGAGAAATCCTTCCATGGATGGGTCTGCTGTTGAGGGTGAGTTTCCATCTCAGGGAGACTGGTCCCTGGCCTCGCATTTGGTATGACCTTGTTCCTGATACAGTGGCCCAGTGGGTCTGAGACACTGTCCTATAACTCACACACCCGGAAGGATCCATAAATGTCTTGTCTTCTATCCTCCAACTTGAATGATGCCACACCTTAGGCAGTTGGTGAGGGTCTGCAACTGCCAAGGCCATCTGCCTCTACAAAGTGAGTGCCACAGAGGGGAAAGCTTGCACAGCCTGCTAGCCTGATCCCTGGGTACTCAAGACAAATTCCTTGCAGACCTGCTCACTACCCTGCTCCAGGTGTCCCACACTTTATCCATGTGTCACTTTTAACTAAAATACCACTTCACAAATCTAGTTCTGAAGGAAAATCAAGAGGGTGGATTTGCTTATTAAAGTAGAAAATATCCAGCTTACAATGGGTGGATTTTCATGAGTCACTCAGCCACCCTAGGGTCTCCAAAATAGTTAGGGATTGCTTTTCTAGAATGGTCAATCTTACGCTATGGAACAACCCTGGAGGCCCAAACAGACATCCTCTCTGCCATCCTCAGTGCACTACTGGCTGAGCTGTGGTGGAGTACAAATGGCTTCCTGAAACATAAACCTAGATTTCCTGCATAGAGTTGGATAACATTAGCTAATGAACTTGCCAACTTTTCATTTAATGAAGGTTTCTTGATAATAATCTTTAATCTAATATTTCCATCCCTTATAGTTCCATACTTTATAATTTAAAGCAATTCCACTGCATTAAAATATAAACAAGCACAACATAAACTCAAAGTGAGAAGAAAAGCTCCCCTGTAGATCCCTCTTTACCTCTGGTTCTACTGGGATGATGCCGGAGAGCCATCCTGGCCTTGGAGAATCCATGTTTCCCTGTTGTTTGAAAAAAAGGATTTCTAGAAGAATTCCAGCTCTGTACTATGTCTGCTGCAAGCCCCGTAGGAGACACGAGTTTATATGGGAAAGCTGTGTTCCTGTTTCCTCTAAGTGGAAACGGTGACTAATTAGTATGCTCTATGACAAAGGATTACCTACTTGATTCTTCCAAGGCATTTCTTGGAAGATCTTTGAATCTTTGGTGGGGAGCAGGGGATGGAACTATTGAGGGATTAATCTGTGGCACCTTAATCCCAGCGGTTGCCAGCTTCTGGTTGCAGATTGCAGAAGAGAAACTTCTCATTATTGGGAGAAGCACTGTTGTTGGAGAGGATGCCTGCAGATTCAATGGCCACTAACAGAATGCTCAGGTACAAGCAAAGGAGGGAGTCAGGGAACACATCCCTTAGAACATTTGTATTAGTTTTCCCATCCTTTTGCAGTCCAAAGGCAAGCAGAGGAGATGGTTTCTGTCCTGCGAGCTGAAACCAGTCACTCCAGCTGCTATAGCCAGAAAGCAAGATCAAGGCATTTGTCTACCTGTTAGCATACAGACTTGCCCCAGGAACTTTATTACAAAAAAATTGCAGGTTTTTTTGTTTGTTTTTTTTGCCATGGTGCTCATTCACACTTACACTAAGAAAGAAAAATGACTTGGTAGGGAAAACTCATTTGTACTAAAAGTGATAAAGAAGGAGGCATGAATCATTAAAGAACACCAAGCTAGTGAATGACTATCCTAAGTACTTTTTAAAATTAAAATTATCTGTTAATATGAGCACTTTAATTTAGTTGTCTTTTATTCCTTTGGTATTTCCACGAACCAAAGTGCAATAGTCAAGTTACAGTATCATTTAATTTTACTTAATAGTAGATACCCCGAGGTATAAAAATATAAGACCTGCCATTCTCAGTGCACTACTGGCTGAGCTACTTACAGAGTCTGGAGAAAGTATTTAAGCCTTAATTATGTGTCATCCATAAATTCTTAATTCTTAAATTCCATTGCATTAAATACTAAGCCACTAAAATCCACAGAGTTGCAAGCATTCTCCAGTTGAAAGAACTTTGGTTGCCTTTGGTCATTGACATGGACTATAGTATTACTTCCACAAGTCTACTGTTAAATGCAAAAAAGAAAAATAAAACCTAGGAAAGGGTGGCTCTGGTTAAGAAGCCTTGGAAATACAATTCAACAGGGAAAAAACCTGATTCTTTTTTTGGAAAGTCAAATGTTAACCTGGTAGGATTTTTTTTCAATGAAAAAATCAGGGATTATTTCTAGAAAAGGAATTATTGCTGGAATAGTATTACCATATACATCCAAACCAAGTTAAATGCTTTCTATAAAAGTTGGAAATCATTGCCTTAACTCTGTAATGATGTTACTAGTAAGAATAGCAGCTATAATGTTAGCTGACATTAATATATTAAGTGCTCACCTTGGGGCATCTCATTTAAATGTCACAATCTTCCTAAAAAGAGGTGGGTAGAGGATAAAAGGGGTCATTTGGGTTAATGTGTCCATTCAGCAAGGGCCTACTGTACTCTTCTGCAGCCAGCCCACTGGATGGTTTGTGACTGTCTCCATCCAACCTCAGGGAGCTTCACTACCCCACCTAAGGTAGACATGTGTTTATTTCTAACCCACTCAAAGCAAGTTTCTAATCCACAAGTTAGAATAAATTTACTTCTATCAATTGAAACCCTGAAGCTCTGGACCAAGTTCCAAATGTTCAACAACCAAAATGGAACAGACTAATCTATGCTGGTAGCCAGTGGGAAGATTACAAATGAAGGCAGTGGATAAGAGAACATGGACAGGAATTCTGTGCTTAAACATCAAAAAGATTTCTGCAGTGACAAGCACTTTTAACCCAGGAACTCAGTAGTTTCCTAAAGGAGCACTGAAATGGGGGTGATGGATGGGGAGATGCTGTGGGCTACTTTGGCGACAATATATCCACCGTGCAAATAAGGAGGTACAAGCAGTCACCTCTTGGACAAAGGCTCATCACCTCTGGACAGATACTGATTTCTGAATCTCTTGCTGGGTTTGAGACCATGGTGAGGAGACTGGAAAAGCCCAGCAAATACCTATCACAGGATCATTCAGCTGGAGAACTGCTGACTCACTGACTGGTAGAAGGTTAACCAGCCAAGAGGCCAGAAAATCTTAGGATGGGCAAAAAGCAAGATGACTGTGGAGGTGCCAGCACCAAATGGAGAGTCAAAGGGTACAGAGGACATATGCTTGTAACAAGCCAGAGACCATCTCCCGTATTTAGGGTCTGACCTTCATTTTATTCCAACATAGTAGGCACATTCATAAAGCACTTGGACCTACTTCTTCTGAATGGCATCATATTTAATTTGTATTTGAACCAATATAAACAAGTCAACATTTCTGCTTAGGATTCAGAGGCAATAAAGAATTGCAGATTTCTTGCAATTAATTCTTTACCATAAGAATATTATTCCTGTAATAATCCTCCTTTTTAATATCACCACTGACATTTACCCAAGTAACCATTCAGCATATGTGACTTTCAACAGAGAATATGGCTAGCAAAATCAGTTTGGTGGGTAGCAAATGGAGTCTTCCTTCATCTTTAGCTTGATAAATTATTGATTACACTACACATTCCTTATGGAGAAACATCCATGCAACCAAAATGCCTTCCGTCACACCAAGAACAACCATAATGATTCGTGCCCAGATGGAATAGGCCACTAAGGCTCCTTAGCTAAAAGAAAGGGCCAACCAGGGCAAAAGAACTGATCCAATGACCCTGAAATAATTCTGCAACACAGATAAACTGCTTCATACAAGGTCATACAATTAGGGAATAAAGCTTAGTTGCCAGCATCATGGTGCTAAGGGCAGAGTACATGCAGAGTATTTCATGTATCACCTGCACATGTGCTACAGCCACTTTCGAAACTCTCAGATTGCCTTCCCTTTCTTTCTCTAGAAAACTTAAAGCATTGATTTCATTAACTTTAAACACATGGTGTTTAAAGTTTTCTTTTTCTAAGAATATCAAAATCATGGAATTTTGTTATTGCCTGGGCTCCAAAAGGCCTTAAATATGTGATACCAACTGGTTTTTACCAAGAGTGCAATCCAGGAAAGCTCCTTTTCAATAATTTTTCCCTTAGCTGATCAATTTAAGAAGCAATTACTATCAGTGCAATTACGTTCCACCATGTGCCCTAACAGGTGCCAAATGTGTGCCACTGAGATAAGGCAAGATCCTTTAAAAGTAGTGACAAGTCAGAGAAAGGAAAACATGTGGAAACTGTATTCTCAGTAATACGTTTCAGGATACTGAGAAGCTGAGCCAAATTTTTGAAAAAAATGTAACACAAAGGTGAAATGAGCCTGCTCAAGGAAGTTGAAGTATAAAAGCCAAATGACACCTACTGACCATATGGTCTTTTTTCTTGAGAAGATAAGCCTCCTCTAACAATATCATTCCACATACATTTTTTAAAGCCAGTTAACTACACATCAGAAATAATTTTTTGAAAGTTTTGTACTCACCAAGGAAAAACAAGGGCTATAGTCTGAAATAGAAAGAAGAGAAAAAAAAGTTAGTTTTTGGTTGGTTGGTAGCTACATCCCCGGCCCAAGCTGGTATTAGTTCTTGACTGCAGCTACTTTTTGTTTTTTTACCAACAGCACTAGGTGGATTTGCTCATTTTTGCTTCGTTGTTCAGAATCTCCTGGGGACTATTTTATCTTGATGATAACTTCTTTTTCTGTAATCATCAGCTTTCTTTCATCAGCTTTCCTGCCCTAACCCTTTCGTGATCTCTAGTTGTCAGTTGGTGATGGAGTGTGGTCACGGGCCTAGACCTGAAGTGAGTCGAGGCCCATCCCCCAAGACTCTCCAGCAGGCTGCTGGAGTCCTAACATAGCATATGTAGTTTTCTTCCCCCTGAAACACTCACCTCAGCTCATCTTCCTTGAAGATGGCCTTTTTAAACTTGGCTGAGGATAATCCCCTTCCCCCCAATTTACCCAGTGTCATCGTGATGCAGCCTGGCCATTAATTTAGCCCTCATGTTCTTTTACTCAAATAGTATTGTTAAGATATAATTTACATACCAGAAAATCCACCTGTCTGAAGTGTGGAATTCTATGATTTTTAGTATATTCACAAACAGCAATACATTACTATAATATAGCATTAGAACATTTTCATCATCCAAAAAGAAACCCCATACCTCTGAATTCATTAGCACCTGAGTCCTACCTTCTTATTATCCTCCAGAAACCAATAATCTACTTTGTCTCTATGGATTTCCTTATTCTGGACATTTGCTATAAATAGGGTCACACAATATGTGGCATTTTACAACTGGTTTCTTTTGCTGAGCATAATGTTCTTGAGGTCCATCCACATTGTCAAATGTACTAGTATTTTATGGACTAATAATATTTTATTGCCTACCATACTTTGGTTATGCATTCTTCAGGTGATGGACATAGCTCTCAGTTTTTGTGTGAGTGGCCATTACGGCAGTCTCACATTAGGACCTTTAGCCTGCCATCTAACTGTGAGCAGAGACTATGCTCAGTTGTAATTGCACAGGTACGCTGCTAAAAGGGTGGAATCATGCTTTGATTGTCACTATTTTAAAACAAGTAATGCAGTACATGCTGTTTTCCACCAAAAGAGACCACATGTTCTCTCAGTCCTGGCAAAGGCTGGCTATTGTAAACCAAATACAATCAAGATTTGCAGTACAAAATTAAAACACGTTGTTATAAACCATTATATTGTTATAAATTAAAATAGGTGACTCATGAAGTAGGTTCAAAGCCAAAGAAGCAGGAGAAAGAGTTCTGGTTACTAAGGGATTTTAAAACCTACTTGGATAAATCAATAGCTAACATTGTTCATGATGGTGGTTACTGAGTGCTACTCCCCCGAGTACTGGGAACAAAGCACAGATGTCTGCTCTCACTACTTATATTTAACATTGTGCTGGAAATCTTAGCCAATGCAATGTGGCAAGAAAAAGAAATAAAATATATAGGACTTAGGAAAAAGAAGAAAACTTTTATTTTCAAATGACATTATAGTCTACATAGATAGTCCAGAGAATCCACAGAAAGTTACTTGAGCTAATATGTGAGTTTAGATCACAGGATGCAAATCTAATATATAAAAATCAGTGGTATTTATATAAACTGATGGTGAATCACTGTAAATTCAATTTAAAAGATACTCCATATAACACCACAGCATCTACTAGGGAAGCTTCAACAGTGTGACAACCTGCCAAGTAATGTGTGTTGTGAAGTCCCATATAACCTAAAGCATAAGAGCAGAGCAGAGAAGTACTGAGTGTTAGGCAGGAGGTGGTAACTGATGACCACAAGGGATAGGCAAACTTCCTTTTTGTAGAATAATTTGTCATAAGAGTCTACCCCGTCACTCCCTCAAAAGCCAGGGAAGATGCTAAGAAGTGTGACTTGTGATGTTTGCATGGAGTCAAGAATCACTCAACAATGGTTATTACAAATTGCTTAAGTGTTTTTGCTGTTTTGTAGTTCATATTTGATTATATGAAAATGTGACTACCAAATTTCTCTAAGTGTAGAATTATAGCCCAAACCAAACAACCAAGGGTCCTCTAAAGTAAATCTTTACTAATTGAATATTTCCTTTAGTCCAGGACCCTGATGTAGTCACTGTAACATTGAGCAAAGTGTTTAAAAACTGTGAAAGGAGCACATGAGAAAATAGGGTTGGAGAAAGTGGTTCATATGGGCAGATCTGAGGAGCTGGGTGACGGAGAAGTTTGCACAACATCCTTCCACAAACTGGACACTTCCTGCTCTTATCTTGAAGGTCAACATCCTCCCAATAGGGGAAGTAGAGACGATGTTAGGTTCACTGTACCTGTCAAGTTCCTGGTGGGCTGTTTGTGATATCTCACTCACATCTCACAACTGTCCTATGAGGCAAGAAGAGCTACTTTAAAGATGGAGACCCTGAGGCTGGATAAGCCCTTCTTCTGGGTCATAAGGCAGACAGCAGAGCAGCAGGGGTGCTCCCCCAGCACATTTTTGTCTGGGTCTCTGGAGAAAGCATCCTGCACTGTAATTCACTTTTATTTGCTTTTGTTTAGTTTTGTTTTGCATTGCTTTGCTTTGGCTATATCTCTGTCCCTTGGTAAAGCTGTAAGTCCTTCACGGCAGGCTCTGGCCTTCTCTTTAATTTCTAGAGTCTGGAACACTGTCTACAACAGTGAGAGCCTCAGAAAGGCATTCGTTAAGGACAACAATGACACTGGGTCATTCATTCCTTAAAATCTCTTCTAGTTCTAGGGAGAGAACCACTATATTCTATGGTCTCTCAATACATGGAAAGACCCAGGCTGTCCATGTCTTTCCAATAGGTACAAGATGGTGTTTTGGAACAGGACAGGCCACACAGGCCTGCACCAGCCCAGCCACAGAATAGGAGCACAAAGCCATGACATTCTGAGTCCAGGGAGTGGAGCAGGGAGGGAGCCCAGCCCACCCTGACAACATAGGGATGGGACAATTCCACCCTAAGGAAGGTGGGGAAGGCAGGCAAGTTCAGCCTTAACAGTCCGCACTCCTAAAGGAAGTACTCAGTGGTGGGGCTTTGTTCTGATTGTTCACAAGATAAGGAAAGACCAACCCAGCAAGTTACTGTAAATCCAAATCTTGCAAAGAAGAAAATAAAACTACAGTATTCAGAGCCAGTCCCTTGGCACTGTCCAATTTAAGAGAAAAACTAAAGCTGTTTATTCCTCAGGTGGACAAACATGGCCAATGTTTCCCAATTCGGACAAAAACAAAATGTCTTTTATACACATCCATGGCCTAATATATTGTCAGTATTTGATGGAGCAGTGACTATGCTGCTTATCAGCAAGCTTCTTTGAAAGGTCAGCAATGTTTTGGGGTGCACATTTGCATCTTATTTTAAAATGTTTACATGCACATTTTAACAGGCATAACGTAACTAAAATGTGATACTTTTATGATGGATTAAGGTTATAGAAGCAAGGACATACAAAACTCTACATCGTGTCATTAAATACTGGGGACGTTGGTCTCAAAGAAACTGTGCTGTGACTGATCAGACCCCTGGGCCAAGTTCTGCAATCCTGGCTGCATTCTCTTGGGCTCTTTTTTTTCCTCCAAAGACATGGGGCTATCCCGATGAATGAATCAGAGCATTGGGATAGCAAGTCATTTCCTCTCAACCAGGGTAACCCTCAAGCTCAATGACTATGACCATAAATTTACAGGGCCTGGCCCAGCTGAACAGGACAATTACTCCAAATAAGAAAATAATAGAGACCCAATCACATGATCACATGCAGGGGAATTGACGGGGCCTCGGCAGTGGCTCTCCGGTTGTCTCCGTAGACTGTCAGGCAACTTCACTTTGCTTTCAGAAAGGTTTTCAAATGATGAGGGAAAGTGCATAATGTTTCTGAGTCATCTAGGCTTCAGATTCGCACTGATATCATACTCTGCCAAGTCTCACAGTTTCCTTGTTTACCTTCCAGGCATCAGCAAAGCTGTTGATTTCTGTATTTTCTAATTCATGAAAATCTGGAAGGAGCTACTGATGTTGGGGAGGGAGGTCTCCCCAGAATGAAGGAATTTGGTAAAATCTAATTAGGCCTACCCCACAGCCTCAAGCCACCCTGAAAAAGAGGCGCAATCTATAAAATGATGTTGGTAGTATGGGGGAAAAATACCCATTTTCTCTACGATCCACCTTGTCAACCCAAGACAGGCAAGAAAGATTCCTAAATATTTGTCAACTTTTAGCAATTATTCATGGACAGCTGCTCAGCAGAGATCTATGTGCACCCTGCCTGAGCCTTAGCAGTACCCTCCCCTTCCCCAGGTATACTCACAGGCTCTTCTCTAATTACTCCACAGCAGGGGTACCCTCTTTGGATAAGAAAACTATGCAAATTAGCAAGCCAGAGAAATCCCTTTTTTGCAAGTACAAATGTCTGTTTGTTTTTTATACTGCCACGCCTGTCATCTGTCCATGGCATTGCCATAAATGTGGAGTTCAGGGGCACAGCAATTTGAATTTGTTCCCTTCCAAGTTGTAGGGTATCCTGCTAGCCCCAGAGGAGAGGACACACATACCTTCTCAGACAGGGAGAATCACTGTCATGTTTTGTAAAATGTCTCTGCCTCATGAGAAGCTTCTTTGAGAGGCCCCCCTGTTTAGAAGTGGGACATCACTTGAAGAGCCACATTAAGAAAAGGAACAGCTTGGGATTTAGCTCAGTAGTTCCGCCTGCCTTGCAAGCACAAGGACCTGAGTTCGATCACCAGTACGGTGGTGGGGGGAGAGCAGATAGTCTGTGCCAGATGCACTACAGGGACCACTTTCACTACTCATAAGAAAGATCTGACACTGGACCCAATTTTCAGATGAGGAAACTGAAGTCCAGAGAGATAGGGTGATTTGTCACAGAGTCCCACCCTGGCACAGTACAGTTGGCTCCAGAGCCTGCCCACAGGTTTCTCTGCCTTCCTGTTGTCTTAGAGGATGGAACTGGTTATACTCAATGCTTAAGCCACAAAGGAGCCCTCTACCTGAGAGATAGAAAAGAAATGAGGCTAGACCATTCCCTTTTGCCTCTAATAGCCCACAATTGGTGTGATCCCATGGACAGCTGTTACACCCCTCTCCCTCACACCCCCTCACTTCTTCAAGGTTGCCCTTGAGTTACTTCAAAAAGTGGGCTCAGGCCCTCTGGATTTCCTACGAGACCGGGGGCCTAAGGAAGAGACTTAGGACAGGCAGAGGCCACAGTAATCCCTTCCCTCAAGGAAACCATGCCTCAGCTTCAGATGCTGCACTATGACCACTCCAGCCCTGCCAGATTTATTCACAACTGTCCTGTGCTTGATAACTTGCCCCAGCCTTCTAGGCTTCCCTGGTCTCATCCTTCTGGACACGACTGTCTTTTGACACTGCTTTGTTCTCTCGCAGGCTTGTTTCTCCAACAGCATCTTCATAACAATGCCATGGTGGAGGGAGGTAGGTATCCTAGATATGTACACCTAGGAGAAAGCATACTATATATAGAGTTTGAGTACTTTCTAAGGTATCAATTTTAAGCATTGGCTGGGGGTCTTGGCAAGTATCCTGCAAGGGTAAAGGGAACTGCAGTAATATGAATCTTGACTTTGACCTTGGAATAAGTCAGTTCACCTATTTGAGCCTGTTTGTTTATCTTTGAACAGGGATAATCATATTTACTTAACTGAGTTAATAAATGAGATTAGGACTGGACACAAAACTCAGTACATGGGTAATACTCAATAAGACACTGATATGGATCTGGAATTTGAGTGGGCAGGGCCTGGGATGCTGAAAAACCATACGGATTTGGGATGAAGCCATGAGGGGGCTGCAGAAGTTGCAAGCTGGACATGCGCCCCTCTGCTCTCTAAAACGAAGGTTATCTTGGAGACTACAGAGGGCAGGAAAGGACAAGAACAGGCTAGAAGTGCACTGTGGATCCCTGACCACTAAGAAAACTATACCTGAGGTGCAGTGAGGGACAGAGAGATGCACTCAAGGGCAGGGGCCGTAGGGATGGAGCTGGGGGAAAGAGCTATTCCTCAAGTCTTGGAGACTTGTGAAGGGAACAGAGGGAGTACAAATCAAGGGCAACTTCTGGTCTCAACAGAAGGTGTGCTACTCACTGAGGCAGTTGCCAGTCTCGGAGCTACAGCGAAAAGACTTATATGGTGCTCCTCATAGACACACAGGGTATGAGCCTAAGAGACTCAGAAAATACGCTAAAATCTTGGCCAGGGCTTTAGCTCAGTGGTTCCGGTACCTGCCTTGCAAGCGCTAAGGGCCAGAGTTCTATTCCCGGTATCAAAAAAGAAAATACACTAAAATCTTAAGAAAAGGAGAAACCCAAACTAAAAACGTGTTTATTTTCCAGGCACATGATACCCAGAGCAGTTTGTTAACTATTTCTAAGAAAGATTTTGAAAATTAAGAAACAAGTAAGTAAAATATCTGTCAATCAGCTAGTTATTTTGCCAAAGCATCCTCAAATATTTTGATTCAGTGATCCCCCAACTGGCTGATCCAAGCAATTTAAATAAATTCATTAATACAAATCCCTATGAAATGCACAGAGGGGAGTCCTGCTTTGAAGCAAATAAGACAAAAAGAGAGGGAAAGAGGGAGAAAGTGCGGGGGCGGGGGTGGGAATGTCATGAAGCTGGACCTTATCCTCTTAAAGAGGAAAAGTTGAATCTCCATTTAAAATAGAATAAAAGGTAAGTTTTTGGAGAATTCAGAAATCACTGAGCTACAAATAAATCTGTCTCCAGGCTTGATATGCATTGCTGAAGACAAGCACCTATTTTTCCCCACCACTGAAAAAGTTCTGTGAACTCGTAATGAATCCCTCCTCCACAGAAAAGAACACTGCGACATTCATTTGACAACAAAAACAGCATTATAGCGAAAATATGCAGTGCTCCATTCTGGAACAATATACTGCAACAAAAGTGTAATGTTTGACTGCATTCTGTTTTGTCTACCTAGAAGGTCAGTTTTCCCTTCCACTGCTGGGCAACACACCCATACAGCTCAAAGAAAATGATTTTCTTTCTTTACAATTCAAGGAATCATCTCAAAATGCATTTGTATGTGCTATTGAGCTATCCAGTGGGAATGTTTCCAGATCTTGGAAGAACATAGAGAGTGCTAGAGGCCAGGTGGGAGGGAGTTTATGTGTCCTCAAATACCTGTGGGGCCTTTAGGCCCTTATATGTCTCCTGCACAGCCACTGGTCTTTCTTTCATCCACAGTCTGAGGGAAGGAGGAAGAGGCAATGTGTGTTCTTGAGGCAGAACCCTGTCTACTGACACGGGTCTCTTGACCTCTCTCTACTTCAGCGGCCTCTAGCGATGAGGTCATCCACCTTACAGAAGAGGGAATTGAAGCTCTGATGATAGGGCTGAAATCTCCAATGTGTGAGTCTAATTTCATCCTACCCTATAAGGGCAGTGTTCCAACATTTTCTTGATATTTTGTCTTGCTTTGGCTGTTCTGTGAACACTGGGGCACTTCAGTGGGATGTGAGCATCTTTATGAACCATTTGTCCAAATGGGCCAGCTCACTAGTATGGTAGGTACACGAATTTCACACTCAGGTCCAGGCTTGACTTAATATTTCAGTTCAGTAAGACTTACAAGCAGGACCTCAGTGTATGACATAAGATACGAAGACCTTTGCTGCTCTTGTAGATAGTGACATCTCCACAGTTCTGTCACAGATATGGAACAGGATATTGACCCCATTCTAATGACATGAACAGAAATACCACTCACCTAAAATTTTCAGTAACAGGTAAAAGATAAGGTTATCTTTTGTGAGTTCAGCCATAATGAGAACGTGTGCATCTACTAGCAAACTTAGTCCACTGTAGAAGTAACAAAAAGTACAGTCAAAATGTGCAAATGTCAGAGTTTGGAAGAATAAATCAAGCTTTGTGAGAAGTTCAGAGGCATCACTCCACCTATGGCTACAAAATGTCATTGGCTGAGCAGCAGGTGTTCATCAGATGCCTCCTATGTCTGAGGCATGTGACTACGTCAGGGCTTCAGGCCACACAAAGAGTGCCATCAGATAAGTTGTAAATGGTGGTGAGGGGAAAGTCAGCCCCTGGGATCACATAGTGAGGAAGAAGTTATCGAGCATATAGTTCTAGGTGGGAGAGAGCAGGAGGAGGAGATGCAAGCTTGGAGATCTTCCAACTAATTTTGCAAATACAAACCTGTCACCTGCACAATTGTGACTACAATGATAAGATTTTTTCACTGCCCTCCCATTGCATTGGCTAGCTTCTGAGATTTAGGGTGATCTTGGGTGCTGTCCAGCAACTCAGTTACTAAATGGCTGTGGAGTATAGGGTCACTAGGGATCCTATTAAGAAGGGTGGCCTTCTTAATGGCTTTCTCAGCTTTGCCTCTCCCAGCTGGAGTTCTGCATGTGTGCAGGGGAAGCACCCTGACTGCATGTGTGAGTGTGTGTGCATGTGTATGTGTAAGTTTCTCTATGAAAAAACTAAGAACGCAACTTTAATATTCTGAACATTGGAATTGAGGTTGTAAATGAATACAAATTCTGAAACTTCTGTGCAGGGAGAGAGGAGGCATCCTCATATTCCTACTGCTGGCTTCCCTTAAAGGTTCTTGGCTCTGGGTCACCCTAGCCACAGGCCTTGGAGCAAAGCCATCACTCTCATGAACCAACAATGCTCTCTACCGAGCACCCAGCACCTGAGTCAACAGCTCTCTCTTACTCTTTACTCACCAGAGTCAAAAGATTCCCAGTCTGACCTGTCCTTTGCAGATGCTGATGACAAGAATGAATACTACATGAGACTCCTTTATCCCTACATGTGACCTTGTAGAGAGGTTAGAGTGTCTTTGTGCCACCAACACTCACCAAACCCCTTACATTAGCAGAGGGGACGGGGAACTACATTCAGTTATCAGACTTGTCCTTTCCACTTCTATCATAATAATAAGATGTCCACGGAAAAGATACCACATGGTGAAAGAAATGGAGAAGCAGAATTGTGTTCTAACTCCAAGGTGTTAGCCTTCTTAACTGAGTGCTAGAGGAGTAAATCTCTGATTGGTATTTTTCAGGTAAAGGATTGACTCATGGATGCTGTGGAGTTGCAAAAGGAGATTTCTTCATCTTTGGGACCCTACCAGCTTACAAAATAAAGTTGTCTGGGACACAGCACCAGGAAAGTGTGTTTCCTGAAAAACTGGGAACATTCTTAGCATCAGACAAGAACAATACGAGCCATTGTTTCATTTTTGCCTTGTCAGCCAGGAAGCTCAGGACTGAACTTAGGCGCAAATTGCAATCTCTTCTTATCTTTGGGGAAAGGGAAGCCAGAATTTACTGAGTGTCTATTTGTGCAAGGCTTCCACAAAATATTTCATGCTCTTGACCATTCAGTTATTTTTATTACAACCTCATGGGTTAGAAAGTCAGAGTTGAAAGAAGACAGGAACTCAATCATTCAGCTAGCAAGTGAAGAGGCAGCATCCAACACCAAATCCATTCTGATACTGTGTTTGTCCCTCTCATGAAGTGCAAGATCACTGGAACATCCAGAAAACTTTCTAATACTTTAGAAACCAAATTACCCCCACTGAATTAATAGATATGGCAAAATACAAAATGACTGAGTTATGTAGTAGTGATGCCTTCCTAAACCAATACTGCCTTGTGAGCTGGTCATCATATAAATTCTGTCCTCTGAGAACTGACTTTGGAGACAACTCTGTGACCCATATATAGGTAAACACACACACACACACACACACACACACACACACACACACACACACACCCCAGCAACTTGGGATGCATCAAAGCCATCATTTAGATTCACTTAAAAATTATGCAATGCCTTGCATGTAGTAGCTGTTTGGGAAACATAAGAGAAACTTTGGTGCCATCTAGGATTCCATTTATGCAAAGTTCAAAATCAGGCAAAACTAATCCACAGTGTTAGGAGTGGGGACAATGGTCATCCCTGGAAGGGAAGGGAGCACAGCCTGGAAGACAGCAGTAGGAGGCTTAGTGAGAGGGCTGGTTATGCAAGGTGGGTCTCTGAAAATTCAGTTCTGTGTACTTTTGACTTATGTATACTGTTCTATAAGCATGCTGTAGTTCAATAAAATTTACAAATTTTAATTACAGCTATAAGTTTGGATTATAGTTAGTATTTGCTCTGCATGCATAAGTAAACAAATTAACTAATTTGTTTAATTTATCTAAAAACTCCATTTTAAAATATGGTCAGCTGAGAAACTCCTCATATCATCTGCTCCTGCCGGTCTCCCTACTGGGCAACAGATGACCATGAGCATCAAGAAACAGAATGGGTGTGCAAGAATAACAATGCTGCCAACTTTGTCCTTGAAGCCTGTTTGTGCGGCATCAAAAGCCTGGTTTCTTATCAAGCAAGCCTTTTCAGCTTTAGGTATAAACTTTGTCAGACAATGGTTCTCTGATTGTAATCATGTTTTTTTTTAAAAAAGGAACTAGGGATCTCAAATTTTCATATATTTTTAAGGTGTGGGTTATACAGACAGCCCCAAGATTTCCACTGTAGGAAGGGATTCTCCCAAGGCCAAGATGAGATCTATCATCAAAGAATATGGATTTGGCTCCAACAGAAAGGGTCTGGGAGGATGACATTAGCTTTCTGACCCAGAAGTTTTCCATTTACAAAATGAGGGTAACCTCATTTTGACCTTGGTGTGGTGTGACAAGCTTGTCTTGCTTGGCCCAGGTCCACCCTCGTTTTAGCACTAATAATGTCCCATTCTGGTCAAATCTCTAGTCTCTGGCTGATTGGGTGGCAGTTCACACTAGGATTGGGTGGAATACACAAGGTTATGTCCTCAAGGCACCTTTTCAGGAGGCTGGCACACACCATGGGCTCTGCTAATATTAATTTTTATCTTTTCTCTAAAAAGTGTTTATTTTGGCTATAATATCGCTCAATATCTGAGAAGCTTCCTGCAGTCCCAGCTTTCCTTTAGCTTCCTGACCCACTTTAAAAGATAAAGGATGGGTAACTGTTAGCAATTCCTAACAGACGTGTGTCCAGAGGGCTCCACATACCTGCTGGCTTCTGAGACAGCAGGTCCTCAAGGTACAAAACCCGCCAACTCAAGATGTGCTGTCTGACCTCTTTGAAAGTTTATGTTTTTGAGAGTGAAATGAGGATAAAATACCTGTGCTCTCTGAGGAATGCTGGGCTGCTTGGTGAAGATCTGGCAGGTCCATTCTTACCACACTATGTTCATTTCCTTGTATGGTGAGCATAGGGGTCACAAGTATGCTTAGGTGAGGACCCCTATAGACCTCTGTGGGGACCAGTGACTTGCAGAGGCATCTGTGATGCCATGCATGACCTTGCCACTAAGGCAAAAGGGACAGTGTGCAAAGGCTAGGATAATGCAGGTATCTAATTGTCCAGCAGTGGCCCAAATATCAGTGCCCTCAGTGTCTAGGGTCCTGCTACAGGACAGGATGTGAGACTGGCAGGGTCCACAAGTCTGTGAAGATGTGATGTTGAGCAGCTGGACTGGGCAGACTCAAGAGCATGGCATTAGACACTGAGTGTACTGGGAGGCATCCCTATAATTAGTACAAATGAAGCCACTTCTATCTTCTAAAGTATGGCCATTAAAATACATGTATATTTATGCTTCAATATAAACTGTAAGTAGAAATGAAAGTTAAATACTTTATATGGTTATGTTTTTGTGCAACTACAAAAAGAATGCAACGTGAAATCATTACTATAAACATGTCAGATTAGGAGCTGTCTTTTTCCTTCTCCTGCAGACACCTGGGAAAGAATTGAAGGAACATGATTAACAACAGAGAAAACCCAAACTCCTGGTGGAATGGGCATATGTGATCCATGCTTTTTTTTTTTTGCACATTTCCATAGGGATGGAAATCAATTTAAGTACTGAAAATAGCCACAGAAAAGGGAAAAAAGGATCAAGCTCTATTAGTTACCATGGGAATTACTAATTGAAGCACATCTTTTGTCTTTTAAAGATCCTTGCCATTCTTGTGACATTTAGAATGACAAAATTAAGGGAGCTTGCATCTATTTCCTGCTATTTGATAATTATAAAGATATCATTAGGGAAGTTCAAATTAAAGATGCTTTGATAAAAGTAAAGCCCACTTGTTATCGTAGTGACATCTTCATTAAGGAAATCCACCTTGAACAGAACTTCAGAGGTCAAGGGCAGGCTCCGCAAATGGTTCTGAGAGATGCAGGAAAGACATTTAAAAGCCCAAACATTCTCATGACATTTGAGTGGGAGAATGAAAAAAAGTCTGGATGGATATTCCTGTCATTCAGAAACAGCAGTTCCCCTGTGGTCCACAGGGTTCTCTGACCTTCTAGCAGAATGCCAACATCTAGAGCTGAGGACGACCTATGTTCTGAAAACTGTACAGAAAAATGCAAATGCTCACTGAGGATGGAACTTCATGGTATATACAGGTGCACAGAATGTTAAAAAAAAAAATCATTACTTAAACAGAATTTGTATTCCCAAAGTAACATTGCCAAATGCCACCACACTGCATCTTAGCAAGAAGGATCCACTGTGATCTAACAGGATTTCCTTTGCATATGAACTGGATTGCCCAGTCAATGAGGTTTATTACGGAGAAAGACAATCTTTGCCTTTATTATTGAGAATTGTCACAGGCAGGCTAGTGCTGAAAACTGTGGAACTGAGGCCTTCGTTAATTCTTAAAAGTGCTTCGAAACATCATCTATGAAAACACAGAACTGGAAATCTGGATTTAATAAAGGAAAAAGATTCTCTGCCATTACTTACAGGCTGCACTTACAGGGGGTTCAACTTCAAACATGCTTGCTCTCCTTTGCAGGGAGTGGTCTCCACAGGAAAGAGGCTGCAGACACCAGAAGGTGGACTTTAAAACCTGGGACCAGCATTCACATTGAAATTTGCTTCAAGAAAAGAGTACAGGGGCTGGGGATTTAGCTCAGAGGTGCCACTGCCTGCCTCACAAGTGCAAGGATCTGAGTTCAGTCCCCGGTACCAAAAAGAAGGAAAAAAGAAAAGGGTACAAAGTAGGAAAACTTGAAGGGATGGTGCATGGTTTCTCCTCCATGAGGCAGGGAGAGTCCAGCACCAAGTTGCAAGCAACTTTGAAGACGCACTGGGACCTAGCCCACTGCCTCAGCAAGGGCAGACTCTCCCCTGGGCACGGCTTCTGCCAGGGCCAGGGTTTTTCAGGCAAACGAGTTGTGCTGGCAGGAGGACTAGTGAGCCACTGCCTCAGACTATTAGACAACATCCCTATCGGGTAGCTTCTGTACCTATCTGTGTACATAAACACATGCACACAGGTTCTGTCACTGCAGGCGAGGACAGAGAGAAAACAAACACACCCACCTGTACTGATTCTCCACCTCTCTGGGTTGGAGACACTTTTCCGGCCCACTGTGGGTCTGTCAACTCCATTCTACCACCCAAAGTAGTGCAGAGTCCTCTTATTTATCAAGGACAAAAGTGCGTTGATTTAAAAACATTTCTGCACACTTTGTATGTGCTGGGCTTTCAAGATACCAGAATGGGCCAATTCAGAAGTTGACTAATCATTAGTTCAGATTAACAAATGGCAATTATAAGCAGTTCTTTGAGAAGATGGGACTTGATCTGGGCCAATAGTCAGAGGAGGACTCCAGTAGGAGCTGACTTTGGCTAGGAGCTGAAAGAGGGAATGAGAAAACATCTCAGACATTTCTGCCATTGTGTGTGTGTGTGTGTGTGTGTGTGTGTGTGTGTGTAAGATGAGGTCCTACTGCAGCAGCAGCCTTGGGCTGTGTCTGCCTGCACCAGCCCTTTCCTCAGGGCATTGCAGGTTATCTGCTTGTCTACACACGCCTCACAGAGCTCAGCTGACTGTCTAAAAATGCAATTCACAGCCTCACTGACTGTCCTCCACAGACTCCTTCTCAGATGCACATCTGCTTCATAGGCTCAGCCAATGGTTACCAGCCTAAGGCTCCTAATCAAGGCTTCTATCTCCACATAAAAATCTGAGGTCACCCCTACTTGATATATTCAAATTCCCCCATCCAACCCCTCTATTTCCCAGACCCTGGTTCCTATTGACGGTAAGGTTTTTGCTACATAGGTGGGCATCACCTAAGTCCAGGGACTCTCTACCTTGGTATAATTGACATTTTGGATCAAATAATCCTTTGTAGAGGTGAGGAAAACTGCTTTGGGTGTTGTACAATGTCTAACTGTATGCCTAGCATCTACCCACTAACTTCCAGTAACACTGACACCCCTTCCAGTCATTCCAACCAAATACATCTCCAGACATTGCCAGTGTCTTTAGGGAAAGGGGGAAAAATCAGCCCCATCTAAGAACCACTGGCTTAAACTACTGTTGTTCTGACCACATATGGCCTCCATGGCTTTCTTCAAAGACTTCCAGGTAGAAATGCCAGTGCAGAGCCAGGAGGAGTCCTGGCCCTTCCCTGCAGACTCCATGCCCAGGAGGGTATCCTCCATCACCCCCACCCCAACTACAAGAAAGGTGGCCTCTGCCTCACTGGGACTGGTCTGTCCAGCAAAGCAGATGTTCAGTGACACCGTTCTATAGTTAAGCCACCAGGAACCTGTGACTTCACCTGGGCCAGTGCAACCTTAACTCCCTCAAGGTACCATGAGTTACCAGGAGGAAACCATGTGGTTTCCTGGCACACTGCCCACAAGGCATCTGTCACTGGTAGCTTCCCGCAGGTGTAGGGCTGCCTCTTCTTCATGGCCAGGTGTGTGCCCAGGAGGCCAGACCTACACTCCCTCCTCTCAGCCATCCACTGGCCACCCAGCACCAAGAGGGCTGTTCTTCCCTCAACCTCAGACACCCACATGTTTATTGTGCTTCCTGTTGTCATCTAGAGTTTTTAAAAACAAAACAAAACAAACATATAGACACCTATTATTCAAGCAAATTGAAATAAATCAGTAGTAATCCATACAGGAAAGCTGAAAGTCTCTCCCACCTCCAAAACCAGCATCACTTTAGTGGTTATTTTATGCCAGGCAGCGTGCAAAGCACATCTCGTGTTTTCTTTCACTCAGCCATGCATTCACCCATGTCTGCCAAGTACTCATGCGTGCCTGGTCCTGCTAAAGTGAGGCAGCATGAAATCCTCAGTGCTGCTGATCCCCTGCAGGAGGCGTATATGAAATAAATACCAGAAGTTGTAAATAAATCGGGGTTGAGCATTCTCTACCCCAAATCTTGGGGACAGAAATACTCTGCTTCACATTTTTTTTTTGATTTGGAAATGTTTGCATATGTATGATGAGATATACTGGGGATAGAACCCAAGTCTAAAAATGCAGTTCATTCATATTTCATATACATCTAGTCACATAGCCCGAAGGAAATTTTACACAGTATTTTTAGTGCACATGCATTTTTGATTGTGACCTGTGACATGAGGTCAGGTGTGGAATTTTCTACTTGTGGCATCATGTTGCTGTTCAAAAAGTCTTGGATTTTGGAGCATTTGACATTTTGAATTTTTATTTAGTTTTTCTTGTTAGCTCATGTTGGAGGTCCATCATGAGTACGTTCACTGTGGGTAGTTGGTACATGTGCACGATACAACTTAATTCTTTTTAGGGATGCTCAACTTGTATTAGACCACCACATGCAGCGACACTTAGGAAAGGACAGGCACAGTGCTGCAAAGGAAGTCACACAGCTGCAGCGGACGGCCAGTGCCAGAGGCCACGACTCTTCCCCTCCCCCTCCCTCGTGGCTGTTGCAGGTGATGCAAGGTTAGGACAGAGCAGCCCAAGGTAAGCAAGCCTCTGCCCTTGTGCAATGCAGCATCAGTTCATTCTCAAGTTCAAGGCCAGCCACCCTGGAAGCCCCCTGGGAGCCCCTTGTTCCCTGACGGACCACCGTTTCTCTGCCCAGTCACAGAAGGAAGAGCATCTGCAGAGAGAAATGCCAGCTGTGTGCCTTTCCCGACACCCCCCCTTCCCACACTCCCACCCACACAGCCCTCTAAAGATCCATTTTCAATTCTCCATGTCGGGTGCCTTCCAAACAGCTCCTCAACAAGCCCCGTGCTGTTCTCATCTCACCTCGGCCAGCCCAGCTCCCAAAAGGAGACGCTGTCACCAATAAAGACATAAAATAATCAGACTGCAGCTGGGATATTTTGCTGAATGTCTAATCGTTTTCGTTTGTGTGGGCTGAAATAAGCACTTCTATGCCCCTGGAGAAGGCCACATACATGCTGGACACGTGGGCACGAGTAAGCCCTTCATAGAGCCACCGCTCCGCCCGAGAAGCCATCCTTGGTGTAGCCTGAATGCCCACTGACAGCCATGAGGCAGGGGGTGGGGAGCCACTCGTTTCTGGATAAGAAAGCCTCACACACAGTTTTGGCTGAATGGAGCTAAGCACTCATATATTAAAGCAAGATCCAAGTGATAGCAAATTTATTAAACTACGAGGTCCAAAGATGACTGAGAACCAACCTCAGGGTTGTTGAAAAATGGAGGAGAGAGGATTCAGGAGGTCAGGGTCTCAAGGGAGCAGGTAAAGTGGGTAGCAGGGAAAACACCGCAAAGAGGCCAGAAGAGCTGAGTCTGATGAGCAGAAGAGAATCCATGAGCTCACAGCAGAGACGTCACCAGAGGGCCCAAGGTAGAATAAGTTGGCCAAGCCTCTTCCAAGGGCCAAACAAGACATCCTAGCTACTAGCAGGCAAGGGCAGCCCTTCTGTTGCTGTGTGTCATCAGTCTTTACCTACTGGGTGTCTGCAGTATGGAAGAAAACGCAATAGAGATGCTGGAGACAGCAGGCAGGAAGGCCTGCATCACCTTTCATTGTCCACTGGGTTACCACATCTACTGTTCAGCGATGGTATCCCAAATCCCCAGGCACTGGCAAAACTGTCAGAGCTGGAGGAATCGGTCTCCTTTCCGACCTTCTTTCACCATTCATTTGTCTCTTTTGCTCTTTCATCACTTTCCATTTTGTATTGTAATCGTCTGCATCATCATTGTAGCTTCCCAAGAGGATTATATTCTTCACAAGGACAAGCACTAACTCTATATCTTCACCTCCTCTGTAGCAAAGAAGAGAATCTCAATAAATCTCCTTTGAATGAATGAATAATAAAGATAAGTGCTACCATCAGTGGCTCGCCAAGCACTGTGTTAGAAGCTTCAGAGTATTACCTCATGTACCCGCGGAAGCAGCCTAGCGGATGTTATTATTTGTTTTTACGAGTGAAGGAACAGAGAATTAAAGAGATACCCTGCTGGCTAGTGGCTGAGCCAGGATCACAGGGAGGTGGGTCTGACTGCGTACTGTGCCCTAATCCATTACAGAGAAAGTGCTGTGGGCCATTTGAAAACTGCACCGCTTCACACACAGCATCTTCTCAGCAACAGACTTACACTTCTAATTTGCTTGGAAACAATTTTCTTTGTAAATTCAGAAACCTTATCTCCTGTTAAGCTTACCTCGGGAATTATTACAAAACATAAATAATAGGGGAGATTTGGAGAAATGTATCATTTTAAAAACAAAAGAGAGGTAATACAAGGAAAAGCACAGATAGGAAAGGCGCAAGTTGTCATTTTGAGTCTGGGTTTATTCCTGATTAACAGGTTCTGAAGGAGGCTATGGAAAGATTAAGCAAATAAATCTCTGAGTGAAAGTCTTTCTCCACTCCCTTCAAGCCCCAACCTGTAGTAAACCTAGGTTTCTGGATGTAGGAGGGAGAGAGAGGGGGGAGGGATTTGAGTAGAATTGTATTGATTAAAGAAAATTAATCTATTGAGCAATAACTTTCTAAAACAGAAAGTACAAAGTACATATACATCAACAGTGAATTTGACCATTTATCTAAAGAAAAAACAATTATGCCAATTCTTAGTAATCTCTTCCAGAAGATAGAATGAGATGCCATCTTATAAGTTACTAAGACATTACAAAAAAAGAAAGCACAGACCGAATGGCTTTCATGATCATGGAGGCAAACTCAACAAAATGTTAATAAGTTGAATCCAATAATGTTCAAAAATAATTATGCTGCATAACCAGGCAGAGTTTATTCCAGTAGATTTTATCCCTAATGAGGAAAAAAAAATCACGATTATATGAAAGAACACAACATTTGACAAAAATCACATGATTATATGGACAAACACAGCATTTGACAAAATCCAAAAACAATCATGATGAAGACTCTCAACAAACAAACTATAATAGTGAGGAACTTCCTCAAACTAATAAGGAATTTTTACCAAAAACCTATGCTAATATCATACTTGGTGAAAAAAATACAAGTTTTTCCACTAAGATCAGGAACAATGCAAGAATGTCCTTCTCATCACTCCTTTCAACATTGTTCTGAAAGTCCTCACTAATGCAATGAGACCAAAAGGTGAAATAAAAGGTATGAAGATTGCGCAGTAAGAAATAAAATTGATTTTTCACAGACATGATCATCTACGCAGAAAATCTGGGAGAATTCACCAAAAAATTATTCTGAAACATAAGCAATTATTGTAAAGTTGCAAGGTGAATGTTCATATAAACGTCAACAGCTTTTGTACATTCCAGAAATAAACACGTGAAATAAAAATAAAATACTATTTATTTTAGGACCTCCCAAAATGAAAAAACGACCTATAAATCTAACACATTATATACAAAATCTATATGAAAAGTATAAAAGTGCAAATCAAGAATTAAATAAATGAAGAAACACTCCACATCCACAGAAAGGGAAATTTAATACTTCAAAATGTCATTTCTTTCAGTTTGATATATACATTCAATGTAGTTCCAGTGAAAATGTTCAGATTCTAAAATGGAGAACAACAAAATGATTCTAAAGTTTATATATAGAAATAGGAGATCTAGAATAGCCAAAGTATTATTGAAGGAGAAAATCAAAATCAGAGGAATGGTTCTACTCCACTTTAATGCTTTACTTTATCTAAAGGTATAGTAGTTGATATGGAATGGTATTGGTGAGAGAATAAGCATATAGCTTAACAGAACAGAATGGAGAACCAAGAAATAGACCCACATAAATATGGCCAACTGTCTTTGAGAAAGATACCAACGCAATACAATGTCAGAAAGTCTTTTAAACAGATAGTGCTAGGACAACTGGAATAGCCACAGAGGAATGAATCTAGACATAGACATTATGTCCTTCTCCAAAATTTAACATAAATAGGTCACAGATCTAAATGTTAAATGCAAAGCTATAGAACCATAGAAGAACATATAAGAGTAAATCTAGATGACCTTGACCATGACAATAACTTTTTAGATAAAGCCTCCAAGATACAACTGATAAAATGAAATAGCAGACAAACTGGACTTCTGCAATATTAATTTCTCTTCTGCAAAAGACCTGTGAGAGAATAAGACTGAGAGAGAAAATATTTACAAAAGATGTCTCCTAAAGGACTGTTAAAAATATACAAAGAACTATTAAAACTCAAAAACTAAGCAAATGAACAGCTTCATTAAAAAAAACAAAGGAGGGCAAAGACTTGAACAGATACCTCAGAAAAGAAGGTATAAGCATAGAAAATAAGCATATTAAAAGATTATCATTATTACCTGTCATTAGAGAATTGCAAATTAAAACAACAATGAAATACCACTCTACACCTATTAAAATGGCAAAATCCAAAATACCGATAGTGCCAAATGCTTGTGAACATGAAGGAATAGCATCACTCACCACCATAAGTGAAAAATGGTACAGCTACTCTGGAAGAAAGTTTGTCCATTTCTTACAAAGCCAAACATACTCGTATCATATGGTCCAGCAATCCTGTTTCTTGGTAAGATGATAATTTATGTTCACACAAGAACCTACAAATGCATATGTATAGCAGCTTGACTTATAATTGCTAAAACTTGGCAGCAACTAAGATGCCCTTAAGTAGGATAACGAATAAATACACAGAGGTACATTGAGACAAAGCGATATTATTCAGCAGTAAAAATAAATGAGGCATCAAGTCATGAAAAGCCAAGAAGGAAACTCATATGCATATTATTAAGTAAAAAAAGCCAATCTGAAAAGGCAATATACTGTATGATTCCAACTATATGACATTATAAAAAAGCCAAAACTATGAAGGGAATAAAAACTGTTAGTGCTTTCCAGGGTTCAAGTGGAGGGAGAGATAAACAGGTAGAGCAGAGAGAATTTAAACAATTTTGTAATTTTCATGTATTTGTCCAAACCCATGGAATCTATAACACCAAGAACGCACCCTAATGTAAACTATGGGCTCTGGGTGATAATGACACTTTGATATGGCCCCATAATGATAAATATGCCACTCTCATGTAGAATATTTATAATGGGTGGGGGGTGTGGGCGGGGGAGGGTATTTGGGACACTTCTCCATTTTCTACTCAGTTTGGCTGTGCACTTAAAACTGCTCTAACAATGAAAGCCCATTCAAAAAGAAGGGGACTGTGGATGTGCATCTGCAAACTCTGTGTAGGTCTCTGTGTAGGTTTTCTGAGCTTAGGTTCACCCTTCCCAGTCTGTTCTCTAGGGGCCAACAGAGTGGCTCCACACAGCTGATTTATCCCCAGGGCTCAAAATCTTCAGTTTTCCAAAGCATGGGACATCCTTCAGGATGTGACTCCCATTTTCCTGATGGACCTCCCCTACATGCGCCATCACATTCCCTTACCTTCCCCTCCACTCAGTCCTCAGTGCTCCAGAGACACTGAGCTTTGCCAATCATACAGGCCCAGGCCAATTTTTGCTTTTACACTGAATTTTAATAGTCAAGGATTTTTCTTGAAAATGTGTGCTCCAGGCAAGATATTTTCCATAAAAGAGTATGTAATCAGTATGTACCGTGAACATGTACCAATAAAAATAAAAATTAAAAAAGAGCATGTCTGGTAACCCACAGATCCAGATCCCTTTTAATCTGAGCAAGGTGTCCAGACACTGAAAAAGTATGCATTTAAATGCTCTGTGAAAATCTATCCAAAGGCAAAGTAAAATGACAGAGGCATTCAAGGATTTAAGCATTGCTAGATAAATAAATAAAATGTAAACTCAACAGATTCACTTGCACTCTTTAAAGAGAGAAACAGATTTCTAACACAAAACACATGGGCCTCTAGATATGAAAAATCTTCCGCACAATTTCCTAATGGTTGAAGAAGGTAGTTCAGGGGGAAGTTTCAGAAGAGAGGAGCTTTTGAACATAGGTGAGTTTGTCCAACTTTAAAAGCAAATGCTTTTAATAACTTGTACTTATTTTGCTTTAAAGTCTAAGTTTATTCATTTTTTCAAAATCAAAATAAAACATTTTATTAATTAATTTTTATTAGTGCATATTTGCAGTACATAATGATTACATTCATGTACACAACACATCTTCACTTTTTAAAAGTCCCTTTCTTGCACTACTTCCATCTCTTTTCAAGTGAAATAAATCAGACACACAAGTTTACGTATCATATGGTTTCTCTTATATGAGAAATCCAAAATATAAACAAAGTGCAAAAAAAGAACAGACAATAGGAAACCGTGAGCTAGAATCTTTATAAAATAAAAAGAACTTCTCTTATCCAATAATACACATGATTAAAATGCTTATTGTAAAAGCAATTGAACAATGTAAAAATAATATAAAAAGAATATAAAACTGAAGCACTAACATTTTAGTGGTGTCCCATGGCACAAATCCTCCTCTACATATGTGCAATTTCATACAAATCGCAGGATATGTGATATTTTAAGACTCACAGCTTTCTACAATCCTTGTTTTCTTTCTTCTCTCTCCTTCCCTTTTTCCTCCTACTCAGTACGATCTTTGTGATGACTTGTAGTACGTCTTTGCACACCTTTGTCTCTGTGCACACAATTACAGATGAATAAGTGTGCGCCGGTATAGGCTTCAGGGACCTGACAATATATTCATGCATCTGGCTCTTCTCACTTCTCAAGGCACTGCAGAAATCCCACCCCGTCAGCCCTTAGAGGGCTGATAAATACCTTCAAGGGGCTGCACATTGTTCCATGAAGGGGAAGCAGAAACAGCCTTTTTGCAAACTTTTCCCCCCGACAGATATTCATATTTTTAATTTCATTTCATTTTTTGAGCACTATACATCCTTGTGCACATGTCTTTACTTACTGGCCCTAAAACAAGGACAGAGAGGTCTCTTTCTTTTCAGGATCTCGAGCAGGTTCAGCCATATAGTAGGTGAACAATATTAACCAAATAGCTTATGCACAAATGACCATTTGTTCTCCGTGTATACTGACACACGTCTTCTCTTCGTATTTGGGCCACGTGGCCATCTCAAATCAAATTAAACACGACTAAAACAAATACATTTATTTTCAACCACTTGAGAGTCTCAGTGCACATCACAGTTGTTTTCTTTAACATAAATACGAATCATTTAGGGGAAGTGATATCGTTACACTGCTGTATTTGTCTTATGGACAATTTTCTCAACAGAGAGCCCAATGTTCTCATATCTTTGGGGCAGCAGACCAAAACACCCCTGAAATCTCTTTGAAGTGGGGTAAGAAAAGTGTTAGAAATAGAGTTTATACTGTGGAAGCAGAGTTGGTGCGAGCTTTCTGACAGGGGATCTGCCAGTAGAGGCCCGCTGAGAACAGCTCAACTGTCTGGTTTTGAAGGTTAGCCGGCGACTCCCACAAGTCGTCTCTGTTTCAGCATTTTTAAGAGAAGCAAATGTGGAGTGACGGTGAGAAATGAGAAGCCTCCTCTTTCTCATGGTGCAGGCTGAGTTGTCTGTTTAACTCCCTTTCACATACAATTGTTGAAGGAGCCTCATCCACTCCTGACTTGGAAGGGAAGAGCCTGAAGAAAGAAGCCACACTTGCATTCTTCACCCACCTGTCAGTGAACTTGACAGGCACTTCTCTGACCCCCCAGCAACTGATGTTGCTTCTCCAGCCACCTCCACTCTGGCGGGTTCCTCCCTGCTGCATTCCTGGTCCACTTGCCCCTGAAGGTGAGCAGTGCAGCCACACACTGACGCATCTCGGACGCCTACAGTTGTGCAAAGCCAAAGGCAGGACATCCTACAAGGATGACTAATGGCCATCTCCACCAGGAGAGACCCCGAATTATTGAAGGCATTTCTTGATGGGGATACTCATGATGGAGGATAAAGCAGGGAATGTATTTGTGTGCCTGTTCACCTCAGAGTGAGGGAAAGAAATGCATCACTAAGGGACAAACCAAAGGGCTCCTGAGGGGCAAAACATCTCATTATTGTTGACCTCTCTGACCATCCTAGGGACATATGTCCTACTTCTCCAGGGATATGTCATACAGTGAGGTTTTGGTTCAGTGCCAAACTGTTCCTGTGAATGAAGGCAACATACACATGCAACATACATATCAGCTTTTTCTGAAGCACAGTATTCACTGTCTGTGACTTGTCTGGAGGAGGAAGCCTCTGTAAATAAATGCCCAGAACAGTGAGTGGGACACAGGTGCCCACGGCAAGGAGCCTAAGTTCTGGCTGGCACGTAGTCATGGGCCTGAGGCCAGACATGGAGGCCTTTCCCCCTCTGCTAGTTTACTGTGAAAGCTTCTCCACACTGACACACCAGTCCCTCGTGCCACCCCCGTTCTGCCTTCTGGTGTGCATGTCGCAAGAGCGGCACAGTTGAGGAGGAAGGTTCTTAGAGATGATCTCATCCAAGCTCCATATTCACTTGTTAGTCCAACAGCTCCAGACACCAGCCACATGCCTGGCACCACACAGGTTCTGGGGATGCAGCAAAGAGTGAGAAAGTGTTGGCACCTGGGACTCAGGCAAGGATGCTGGCTTGCAGACAGGCCAGCGCCACTCATGCTCTCTTCCATCATCTTGATGGAATGAACCACTTCAGCTGCTCACTCCACTGGAGATCATCCTGGAAGTCTTGCTCTCTTTCTAAGGCATCTAAGCAATAGCCACTAATTTGTGAAATACACATTTTCTACAATTTTGTGGAATCTGCCCATTTTTCCACTCCATTGACACTCCCTTCATTCTGTCATTATTAGTACTCACTACAACAACCGTTTAACTAGTCTCTTGCTTCTAGTTTTGCACCTGTTACCAGTCTGTTAGCCAGGTGAACCACAGAGACATTTCAAACATAAAAGCTCTATTTGTCACTCTCCTGCTTAAACTCCTTAAATGGATTACTACTTTATATTTGAATTCCTTAGACAGCCTTCATGATCTGATCTTTTCTAGCCTGCATCATGGAGGCACTCATACATCCTTTCACCCTCCTACCCTCCCTCCCTCCCTCCCTTCCTCCCTTCCACACATCCAACCATCTCTCTAGCATCCAACCATTCCTCTACATATCTATCTATCCTTCAACTTTCTCATCCAATTTACCAAGTACCTCCCTGTTGTGGTTTGGATCTGAAATGTTCCCCACAACTGTCACATGTTCAGAGGCAGGGATTTGGAGGATGTTTGAATTATGGGGATACTATACTCATTGGTAGATTCATCCACTGATAAATTCAGAAGTTGAGTGTGCCGGTTGGGAGACCTGGCCAGAAGTGGCTGGTCACCGTGGGTGTAAACTAGAAGCAACAAGAAAGTGACTAAGATATCTCCAGAGCTACCGACCTGGCCATGACTGTTAAGCTGCACTGTGACATTGTATCTTACTCTAAACTCCCAGTTCCACTTTGAACCTCATCTCTGATCCCTGGGTCCTCACTGGGCATCTTTCTGTTGGGTAGCTTACCCTGGGCTTCAGCCCTTCCAGCAAGAGGGTCTCAGTTTGCTGTTGCTTTCCACCATAGCCTGAGGTTCAAGTTGGGCCACTGCTTTACTTACTTCCCTGGCAGAAGCAGCTTCACCTGCTCTTAGGGTGCACTGTGACCAGATCCCCAATTTGTTGAGAAGGACCCATTCTTCTTATTGGATTCTCCAGCACCAATACCAATGGGAAATCTTCTTCCTTCTCCAATCCAAAATCGGTAGCCAGGTCAGCACACCTATCATGCACACACACACACACACACACACACACACACACACACACACCCCACCCAACTCTGCCCACCCTGTTATGTGGGTCTAGCTCTGAGCATGATCAATGTAACTACTTTTCTCATTTTTGAGGAACAGGGTTCCCTAGCTGTGCTCTGAATTGTAGAATGAGTGGTTTGAGTCTCTCCAACTCCATTTGCCTGAGAGAATAAACTCAGAGCTACCTGGTTGCCCAAGAAGCCTCTGGTTCAGTTCGGTCAGCAGGACTTCCTAGGGACTGGGACCTTGGTGGGTGGAACCTCACAATGACTGCCCCATTGTCTTACTGTGGAAAGGGGACTACACTGTGCTTCCTCCAGACTGGACTCTTGACTCTATGCCTAGCTGAGCCAGGAGGTCCAAGCAGCCTGCCTTCATCATCTCCTCCCCTGTGGGAAGAGCTAAGAAAGCTCCTGCATGCATTAAAAACAGTAGGAATCAAGGGAACCACAAAGTATCCCCCAAGTCCTTAGGCTAGCAGCAAATGGCAGCTAAGAAAGGATGAGCAAGCTATTCAACACACTGGTTACAAAGAGCAAGAAACTGGCAGTCAAACACCTTTGTGGGTTCCTTACAGACAGTTAAGGAAAAATTTAAATTATTTTGATATAGCCCAGACTTTTAGACAAACTTACACCCATCCAGGATGCAAAAAACACAAATGTGTGAAAAGTTTTGCTCTGAACAACATGTGCAGGAAGAATTTCCTTAAATGACCTTTCTAGAGTTTAGAGTCTTCTTGTTTTCATTAGGACAGGATGTGCTAATCCTGGTAGAGTCAGGAAGAGAAGGGTAGAGTTATGAAAAAATGGCTGAGGTTTCTGTTCAGCCACAAAGTCACTAAGGTATCCTAGCCCGTGTAGTACAGACTGCTCCCGAGGAACAGAGAAGGAAATGATGTCACACGTTCCAACACGGATGATCCTGGCATACACTGTGCTAAAGGAAATAAACCAGTCCCAAAGATATCATGGCCCTGAGATCAGATGTGGCCCTAAGTTTTACTCCTGTGTGATTTTCAAAATATTGTAGTAACATGCAAGCGACCTAAAATTTACCTTTCACCCTTTTTCAATTCAGTGGCATTAAGAACATGCACATTGTTTGGCGACCACCCCCAGCCTTCATCTCTAGCACATCCTCATCTTCCAAGCCAAAGCTCTAGCCCCAATAACCACGAACTCTTCTTTCTCCCCCCTTCTACCCCTCGGCACTCACTGTTCCACTTTCTGTCTCTGCAGTTGACTACTTTAGAGACCGCGCGAGTGGCCTTACACAGCCTTTGTCCTTGAGTGACTGGCTTATTTCCCTTAGCATAATATCTTCCAAGATCATCCATGTTGGAGCATATGACTGCATTTCCTTCCTTGTGATGGCTGCTTAGCATTTATATACAGAACAATGTGTTTATCTACTCATTGTGGACACTTCATATGACTTGATTTTGTTTTTTTTTTTTTTTTTAGCTCTAATGACAAAGGATCAAACAGGATCTACAAAAGCATGAGTTTTTTGTTAGCTGATCTGCTTTAACATCAAGAATTCATACAATTTAAAGGCAAACCTGTTTATTAAAATTTTTATTTTAGGTTGGTGCATAACACCAAAAGTCCCAACTTCCTCATTCCCTTATTATTCTTCTATCTTGATGATGTTTACAAATTCCAACTGCTAACAGATGGAGCACTATTCCTTGGCTCACTTTGCTTAAAATATCTTCCTGGATGTTTCAGCTCTCTTTTCATTTCTCTGCGTGCTCATTACTTTTGACACGTGATTTCCAGCTTTCAAGCATGGCAAGGGAGCTCTAAACACTTTTGAGTGGACTGAAGGGGACCTGAACTGAGTTTTGAGTCATGCTGACCAATTATTTTCCTGTGAAATTGTTATAACAAGGCATTCAGTCCTTGGGAGGCTGAGGCAGGAGGATGGTAAGTTTTGTGCCAGCCTAGATGACTTAGTGACATTATGTCTTAAAATAAAAAATAAAAGGGCTGGGATATAGTTCAGTGGTAGAGTGACTGCCTAAATGCAAGAGGTCCTGGGTTAAAACCCCAGTGTTGGAGAAATAAAAGCCATTCAGCTTTGTACATGCATCAACATTTTGCCTGTTTTCTTTGCCTTTCCTCCCACTGGCAACAGTTTTGGCTGCACTAAGGAGATCAACATGTGTCCATCTTCCAGCCTGGGGCTCTGTACTTGGCCTGCAGAGAGGGCTGGACCACTTGGCCCTTACCTGTTCATTACTCTGCCAACTACCCGGTTTGAACAAGGTCTCCAGGACCTGTGGCAATAAACCAGGATGACAGAACTTCCATGAACCCTGTGAGGACCTGGGGCATGTGGTTTCAGCAAGATGGAGAAGGTTGAGTTGTTTACAGAAAGGCTGGGGAAATGGATATCTAGAAGTAAAGAAATAACCAAGAATTTCTTTTTGTTGTTGTTGTTGTTGTTGTTGTTGTTATTGGGGATTGAACTCGGGTCCTTGCGCTTGCAAGGCAGGCCACCGAACCGCTGAGCTTAATCAACGGCCCAACCAAGAATTTCTTAACACATAGTTATTGGGGTGGACAACTAGCTGTCAGCCAGGAAATAGAGCCTATTAAGATTACATGGCAAAAATTTATTAAAAATTCTATTATCTATGCATTTAAATTGTAGCATTTCAAGCAAAAATTCTAGATGCTTATTTCTCTTGAAAATCAGCCTAGGGGGTCTGACCCTGAGCCGCCACCACCGTGGCCTGGTTCTCCTGCTCATGGCCCGCCCCTTCCTGCATTTGCATTTGAGATCCCCAGGCTCCTGTGTCAGGGTAGGTACAGGGTGGAATTTAAGTAAACAGGCACTGTTCCGGGTGTTGCTGACCGACAGCTGTTCAAGGATCCTTGGATGTGGAAGGAACAGGCAGAGGGCTCTAGTCAGAAGGTGAGTTTACTGGATCTGGTGGCGCGCAGTCCGGGAGGTTGTGCACCTGCCGGGTGGTCCCATTTGACCCAGCCATCCCTCTGCTGGGTATCTTTCCAAAAGAACTAAAAGAATCATATCACAGTGATGTATGTGCATCCATGTTTATAGCGGCACAGTTTGTAATAGCTAAAACGTGGAAACAGCCTATTTGCCCATCAGTTGGAAACTGGATAAAGAAGATGTGGTTTTCTATAAAATGGAATACTACTCAGCCATAAAGAATGAGAAAATAGATTCATTCATAGGAAAATGGATACATATTGAAGATATATTCCTAAGTGAAATAAATAAGGCACACATGTAAATACCAAATAGTTTAGGCGAGAAGGGTGCGGGTAGGGGAAGGGTAAAAAGGGAAAAGAAAAAAATGTGAGATAATGAAAAGATGGAAATAAAGTGGTTGTAGATGAGGAGGGGGGGTGAAGGGAGGGTAGGGACAAGGGGAAAAAATGAGAACAAAGACTCATCATGTAGAGGTACAAGATCCCAACAATGAATGTAACTGTACTATACACCTAAAATGTACCAATAAACTCAATTAAAGCTGAAAAAAAAAGAAGGTGAGTTTAATCTGAAGCTCTGCATTTTAATTTTTGGGGAAAGAGCTGTCTTTCAGGGATGCTAATTTTGATCTCAGGTGTTATAGGGCATCATCCTTCCCTTTAGGAGGGCAGATGAGCCCCACTGTTTCCGCTCCTGCCTGCCTGTCAGTTCTTTATTGTCTAGGTCAGGGAGCTCTTTGCCAACATGGTGTCTCCCCCTGGGTCCACTCCTCTTTGCAGGGGCTCACAGGGGAAACCCTTTGTTCATCCCACAAACATTTCCTGGACCGACTCAGCACTGGCAGCTGGCAGACACCAAGAATGCACAAAGAAAAGGCATAGCCTTGTCTTCAGGAGATTCACAGTCTCCTGGAACTAGGGGTGACAGCAGCATGGAAAGGGCAACGAGACAGACAGCTGCCTTGTGCACTATTCTTCCTGTCTTCTGACACCTGTGTTCTGACACTTGGACTCAGCTGTGTCTCAACACCTAGCATGAAGCCTGGCCCACAGTGGGAGAGCAGCAATGCCTGGCACAGAAAGGAATGCGCTGGGTACCCAGAAGTAGGAGGGACTCCACCCTGTGATAGATGGCAGAAGTCACGGGAGACTTCCCAGAGGAAGGCATGAGACAGTACAGGAGCAAAGACTTGTGTGAGGGGTGTGAGGGGAGTGGTTGCAGTCTACCAGCAGGGCTGCGAGTCTGGAGGCGGCGGGCTGGGTGGTAGATTTTGAAGGCTGGTAGGGGCCTGGTACAGGCCTTATTTGATGGACCATGCAGACTGAATTCTTCCATGAGGCTGGCAACAGCATCCGGGTCATTTAATTAAGGAAAGGTAAGGGTTAGAGCAGGGTTCCTAGAATAATGAATATATATGATGGATGACCAGGATGAATGGGAACCATGACTGGGCTGGGCTGTCAGCATCCTCTGTCTGTCTCCACCTGCCTGCCCTGTCTCCTCCTGTCTCCACTGGCATCCTGTACATCCCTCCCCGATCTCCACCAGGCTCCTCTGCTCCCTGCTTCTCCTTTTGGGTTCCACCTCCTCCCTTTGCTCATCTGGCCCAGCCCCTGCTTGGCTGAACTTAGGGCTTGAAGGAGGCCTTGAAGCCCTCCCTGGCATCCTTGGCTCACCCTGGCTACGTGGAATGCATCTTCTTCTTCTTCTGCCCTTTCAGCTTTTGTGCATCAGAACTGCTTCCGCAGCATTAGTAGAATGAATGCCAGTGAGGGCCAGATACATATTTTCTATGTCCCTGTTTCCCCTTGAAGACAGAGATATAGATGTAGTGACCTTCATGCAACCAATCCTTCAAAGATGCGTGCCAGAATTTCAAAATTCTGTGTTTTGAGTCTCTGCTCTACAGCAACGAGACCTCAAATGTGAGATCCCTTTTAGAAAAACTACATACAACATGCATCTTCCAAGGTTAAACCTAACAAATACTAGATATTTACTATAGAAGAATAGGAGGTTTTTAAAATTTTAGAAATAATGAAAAATAAAGGATCCAAAGATGAATTTTTAGTTAGTGGAATGATTCCCTTTTATTAGTAAGAGCAAGATTTCTAAAGCCACATTTTACTGCAAAAGCTATAACATGAACCACAAACAAATGCATCACTTGTTGAAACATCTGGAAAAGCATCTCACTGGAATGCTACGCTATTTAAATATAATGAATGATGAGGATTAGTTCATAGCCTTTATTCAGAAAGGCTTTCACAAAACACATTCAAAGGGTGGGAAAGTTTTCCTCTGTAGCACCCAGCTTTTGGGTACTATGTTCCTCATGCTCCTCGGGGAAGATTTGATAACACAACACCCTAATTTGCTCCCACACAGGGTCAGCGAGAAAAAAATTGGGGCTTCCTGGCCATATCTTCTCCAGGGAGTGTGACTAGCCCAAGTGCTATGTTACCAATTCCAAATAATTACAATAGCATTGATGATAATTTTATAAACTGACACATTTCCTACATGCATTGAAAAAAAAAAGAATGCTGAGAAATAAATATCAGTGTGTCATGACTTTATTCCATAAAAAGGCGATATCAATTCTAAAAATATTTTGCTTTGAAGAAAATATAAACTTTTAAGTGTCTATTTGACCAATGATACAGTCATAATGGATTGGGGGTCCAGAACTAGGAGCTCAGTGTTCTCACTACATGACATTCCCCTACCCTTATTAAGGGGCAGCTCAGCTGGCTCTTCCACAACCATTCTCTCTGTCAGTGATCTTTTTATTTTTTTCAGTTCCTTTTACAGTTGAGAAGCTGGGTCCCCAACACACAGGCAGCTTACTACACAGCCAAGTCGTGGCAGGACTGGAAAGCATCCAGGTGTCCTGACCTTTAAAGGAGCATCAATATGGACAGGCTGCCATGCTGAAATGCAAGAGAAGAACTTTTCCTGTTTTTTTTTTCTTTAAAAAAATGTAAAAAGATATTATCTGCCTGAACACTATTCTTATAACTATAAATATGTGTAGGTGAGAAAGCACAGAGTTTATACACACAGGCACTCACACACTTTACAGGTAACTTACTTTAAAAAAAGCATAAACAAAGAAGTGTCCCTTTTTTTCCTTACAGGGATATATATTGATTTTTATATAGATCAGAAACATCCCTGGGGCCTCTGTTCCTTCATCTGCAAAACATTGCCCAGGCTTGGGTAATTGCCTAGACCTCATCTCAGCTTGGAAAATTCAGGAGTCTTATTATAGATTCCACTCATGTTTTAATTTGGGCAACTGTACAATTGTGAATCACTTGATTTTCAACAATTCCAATATAAGTACACTGTACAAGATGCTGGAGAGGAATACAAGTCAAATGATTCAGGAGGTGGTACCTTTCTTTTTCTTCTGGGGAGTGCAGATTTGTCAAAAGGCATTATCTTGGGAATAAGTATAAGTCACATAGTTAGGACTTTGATCCCATGAATAAAAATTGTGCTGTCAGTTCATTGGCATTAGTACCTTCACTTTGGTGGTCTGCTTATTGCCCAAGGATTTTCAAGAATGAACATATCTGAGTTAGGTCTACAAAAAAGTAGAATTGTCTACTGATCAAGGATAGTGATCAGTTATTGACTTTAATTAAAAATTTTTTTTCATTGAGTTTAATGTTCCTTTTTAAGTACATAGTACAGTTACATTTATCATTGGGATCTGGTGCCCTTACATGACAAATCTTGGTTCTCATTTTTTCCCCATACCACCACCCTCCCTTCACCCCCCCATTTACAAAGTCTTTGTTTCCATTTTTTCCTTTTCTCATATTTTTTCTTTTCCCCTTTTTCCTTTCCCCTACTCTTCCCACTTGCTCTACATTTTTAGCCCTTTTCCTCCTATTTCACCTTGTCAGTGTACAATTTGGATCTTATTTACACTTTTAGTTTTTCACACCAGAAAAACTAGTTGGTATTTACACATGTTGACTTTAAGATCTTGATACCCACAGTGATTCTTAGGGTACCAAGGTTCATTAATGACATCTTTTGAAGAAAAACAGCAACAATCACTTGGTCATCGTTAAGCTAAACTGGAGTTAGAAGTCCTTACCTAATTGCCAGCTAGATTATCTGCCAGGTGAGTGGTTCTAAACATTCCATGAGTTAGGACAGGTGGTTTGGGAGCGGGGCACTACATCCACATGGCCAGGGTTTCAGAGTCAACTCCTCTGCAGGGTCAGTAACACTAGAATTATTCTGAACACTGCTTGGCCTTGGGCCCCTTCTTTAAAATAAGGCAATGTTGGTGTGCCACCTACCTCAGAAGTGCAAGGTCCTGAGTTCGATCCCCAGTACCAAACAAAAACAAAAAACAAATAAAATAAGGCAATATCTCTGCATGGGACTCCTGAAAGGGTGAAATCAGGAGGTGGTGGATGTGTATCTTCACAGATTCTAGACAGATTCCCAACCGAGATAACCTGCAATGCCACCTCTTACCTATGTCCAAAGACCCAGTGGAGTAAGGCACTATCACCACGCCCTGAGACTTAGGGTCAGAAAAGTAAGGACCCCTGAGCCAGGCAAACACAGATATACAAATTACCCACTATTAATTAAGTACTATAAGCTTCTAATGAGCAGCTCAAATTATGTCAAGCTTCAAACTATGTTGTTATTTAAAAGACAACCTCTTAATTCAAACTGATTTAGGAAACAGTCTTGGCTCAAACATCCCTATGATTATCACTTCACTGTGCTGTGCAGAATGAAATTCCTAGCTTTTGTTTTTGTATATAACATTTAGTGTAAGGTAGAAAGATGACATCAAGCTCTAGGCTATCTTACAAGTAGAGGGTAATTTTCAGTCAGAAGTAAGAAACACAAAATGTATTAGAGTCAAGGAAAAGTGAAGGGTTGGGCTGCACTTTGGAGAGCTGCAGCAGAGAGTTTACCCTATACAGAATGTTCTCCCATAAAAATTCAGGGCCTCCTGAAGCTGCAAACCAAAGTCTTGGAGTTCATTGTTGGCTGCACACCCATGAAGAATGTGCAGAATGGGCAGAGGGCAGCCTTGATGTCACACACAGAATCCGCTTCTGTTTGCCTCAGAGTTGGTCAGTCCTTCCAGGAGCTTCTATTTTAGCAAAGGCCCTGGGTGGGGGCTCTGAATATCTGAGAAAGATGCACGCCTGGGCCAGGGCCTGGTGGGAGAATGCAATAACCAGCACCACCCTGGGAGGGGGTTGAGAGCATGTCCAAGCTCTGCAGAATGGATCAGAGAAAGCGCCCAGGGAGAGAGGGTGTCCTGCCAGAGACCAGGACTCCTCAGGGGAAGCACTGACGGTGAAGGATATGATGCTGTTTGAAGAACCCAGATGCTGGATCAGGCTGGAGGGACACAATAGCTTGCTTTGTGGGGGCATAGTGAGTAAGTGTCCATAGCCGGGCTCCAGAAGGATAAGAAGACCCGGAAGCTCTCTTTCTCTCCCGGGACTGCCATAAAAGCCTGAGAGGTACTCTGGCCTGAAATAATATGACACTCAGCAGCCCAGGGCTTGAGATATCCCCAGAGCTAATTTATGTCAGAAAAACTCTACCTTCCTCCTGACCCAGCTGTATCCTGCTGGGTGAGCCATGTCACCTTTGGATCACAAGAGGGAAGAATCACAGGGGCCTGGGCAGTGTGTGGGGAGGGGGAGGCTAAGGAAGGAGCTGAGAGGAGCCCGTGGTTCAGACACCCAGAAGGGGCTGCAGGAGAAGGACACGCTGTCAGTCACACAGCCCTCTGCCAGCTTCTCCATGGAAACCAGAGGAGTGAGGGGCAGGGACAGATGGGAGCACAGGCTGACTACAGGGTCTGCAAATGCCAGAGGTATGTGGAGGCAGGGACAGGAGACGGGGATGGACAGAAATTTGCCTCTGAAGATGGTATGCTCATCAGGTCCCCTCTCCTCAAAGAGCTGAAGAAGGGGTCCTCAAAGCAGGTGCTGGTCCGGGGACTGGATCCCCTAGGGACACCTGATTCTAGATGCCATGATTTAGGGATAGGCCACTCACTACCCCACAGCTAGAAGAATAGCTCCTCCTGTTCAGCAAGTTCCCATACACTGTGACATGCAGAAGCCATCTGGACACAGCAGGAAAGGTACCACCCCTGTTCTCCTGTGCCCAAGACCTCTGCAGAACTGGGCCAGAGGGATAGGGACACATGTCTATTTCTTTCTCATGGAGAGGAAGCTGTAAAAGGCGTTGGGAGACCCAGCTTCTTGTGTACATTGGGGTTCTGAGTTCCAGTCTCATGTCAACTCCTGAGTTCTCAGCCAAGGAGGTGACCTTAAGTCCAGCGTGCAAGAGCCCCACCACACCAAAGATTAGACCGAGACTCAGAGAAGAACAAGACATTGTGAGAATCTCAAATCATCACAAAGCTTTTCACGAAGAAACATGGGTTTTCTCATTTGCAGATGTGGTCATGTTCAATTTGAACATCTTATTTCTAGAAGGGTACATTTCAAGGGCATGTCCCAAAAGGTGAGAAGTGTGACTCTTTCTCCAAAGTAAATAAATATTTGAACACATTAAAGGACAAGAATATCATCCTCATATAACAACAATCACACTCAGGCTCTCCACTGTGAGGCAATAAAAAACACATAATGCAAATGTGGCCAGCACTAGACACCCCGAGTGAACTCATTTTCAGAGCTAGGAACACATGAAGTGAGTTTTTATCTTCTTTGCTCTCATTTATAAGCCTGTCCTCTGCATAGGACATTTCAGAAACTCAGAAAATGTGTCTTCTCTAACGATCCCAGAAGTTTTCAATACAATTGTGAAAAAGAATGCTAAGAGTTACAGTAGCTACAGGTGTGTGTGTGTGTGTGAGAGAGAGAGAGAGAGAGAGAGAGTTTGGGTGTATAACTAGTGAGTATCTAGCACTTCATAAAGGATTTTCTTAAGATATTTGTTTAAGCTCAGAGTCAAGATTATCATTCCCATGAATGGAGCTATGATAAGTTTAAGGAACCACAAGACTTGCTCAAAATGGCCCAGCCTAGAGAGCTGGGGTGGCAGTGCTGGAGAGAGGAGATGGAACCCAGATCCTCTAACCACAATTTTCTTTCTTTCTTTTTTTTTTTTTCTGTAGAGGGATCGAACGTGGGACCTTGCACTTGTGAGTCAGGCAGTGGAATCACTGAGCTAAATTCCCGGCCCCACAATTTTCAACTCTGCACATACAGGAGAGAAAGTTGTCTGTCCCAGCTAAGAGATCACTCCTAAGCAATGGCATGGAGGAAAACAATGAGGTGTGTTTTAGGATTACTTTCTCTGTTAAATGCCAACAAAACTCAGATACATTCTTGATAGTATAATTCAATAGCCTTTTAATATTAAATTACGATTATATTTGTAAGGAAAGTCCCAGGAAACTTAAAATATGGCATATATTGGAGTACATTTTTATTGTACATCAGAATTCTCAGAGTTTAAATTGGCACATGGTATAAACAGTTCCACATTTCCACCCAGAATGTGTGGCATGCTGCAGTGTTTTCAGGAAAAAGAAAATCATTCTAATTTATGTAAAGAGTATTCCTTCAGATATGCATAATGCAGTCCATGAGGTTTAAACACCAAATGTGTAAATACCACGGAATTATCACAGCACATATTGTCTCTGAAAGGGAAACAAATCCCTCTGCTGCAAACAGTCACACAGGAAAATTTCCAATTTTATCATTTTGCTGTTTATGTGTGTGTGAGGGTGGTAGGTAGATTCTAAAACTGTCCCCCAAGATTTCTACCCCTTGGTTTTTTCCTTAAACACTAATGTAGGTACTCTTGTGAAAGGATTTTTGCATAAAGAGTTAAGTTTCCTAACGAGATGAATATAAATTAGGGAAATTATCCCGGATTATCCACAAGGATCTGACAAAGGCACATGAGCTTTTAAAAGCAGATGAGGAGCAGAAAAGCCAGAGAAAGGAGGCAGAAGGAAAGTCAGGGAGACAAGTAGCAGGAAAGGAAGTCTACCACGGCTGTGTTTGAGAGAGAGGGAGGGGGCCACTAGTCAAGGAATGGGGGCAGCCTGTTGACAGGAGGACCACCCCCTGCTGACAGCTGGCAGAGAAACCAGGACCTCAATCCTACAACTTCACAAAACTGAATTTGCCAACTGAGTTTAGAAATGGACTCATCTCAGAGCCTCTAGAAAGGAGCACAGTCCTGGGACTCACTGACTTTGTCCATGAATCCAAAGCAGAAAACCAGGCAGACATGCCTGTGGGGGCTTCTGATACTGGAAACTGTGGGATAAGAAACAGGTCTTATCATAAGCCATTATGTGTGTGGCACATACACTAGCAGCAGAAATCGGTCAAGGAGTAAATGGGAGGATAGCACAAGCACACGTGTGTGCAAACAAACGAAGTGTGTGTGTTCACCTTCCTATCTCCCCTGCCCGTGGAAAACACAGAGTGGAAGTGAACATCAAAAACCTGAAGCTGATCAAGATGCCTGCATGAGGGACAAGGCTTGAACTTGACATGATGCTCCTTTATAACTCTTTTGTCATTTTGTTGTGTATGTTCATTTTCCCTGAGGTACCATACAAATCTGAACAGTGAAAGTCTTTCTATAACTTATACCACAAACTATAAGCCCTGAATGTACATTTGCATGTTTGACAGCACTTTGCCAAGTATAAATTTAGGAAATCTATTTATTACAAAATCTCATACTTAAGGAATGATTAACTTATTAATTTTTAATATATACATTGCATTTAATTTTCTCTTTCAAATTTGCCCTTTTTGATAGGGAGGGAGAGACTCATAGATAGGGCCTTCACTGAACTAAAATTAATGTAGCATAAATTTCTGTGCCTTATTTCCTTAAGAGGACTGCAAAGTAAAATCAATATGGTGCTTATAAATAAACTTTATGGTTCCTAAAAATGTTAACCCCTCAAGATGGTGTTGAAATTTGACTCGTAGATTCAGATGTGACTCTGTCGAAACTGAGCTGGCCACTTAAAAGGGTCTGTCCACTTAAAAGAGACACTAAAAAAATCTCAAATAGATAAAAAGCATTTTTTTCTAAGAAATGAGTTCCCTCAGGGAAACTATGATGAAAAAAGAGAGATCCAGACAGAAAAACATGTCAAGTCCACGGTGTCACAGAGGTAATGATAAGTGATGATAAAAGACATGTTCATGCTTTTGATCTGCATGATGAAAATCTCCTAATTCAAAAGGGAGAATAGGATTATTTTCCTGGAATGTATTAGTTCACATTTTTTGGTACAAAAATGAAAGGATTCCTCCACGTGGGTAAGGAACCAAAGAGGGCTGTGGAATTTCCAAAATCAAAACAGAAGAAATGCCTTACCACTCACTGACAAGGAGAGGGGAGCCATCACACTTGCAAGAAGTCTTGAAGTCCCTTTATAAATTCACAGGTGGGCACATTCTATCTTAGGTGAGTGACTGCCCAGGAGGTTATATGGCAGTCTTCAAGCAAGGAAAATAGGCCACCAGAAAAGGCAAAAATAAAGGTTTTTTTTTTTTTTTTTAAAAAAGCTAGTGTGTCTTTACAAGGTTGTTAGTCTTTTGGGTGACATTTATTTCTTTCACCATGTAGTGAAGCGTACTGCCAGAATAATGTTCTTCTTTTCTTTTCCTCATTGACTTTATTGGTACATTTAAGGTATACAGTACAGTTACATTCATCATTGGGATCTTGTACCTTTACATGACAGATCTTGGTTCTCATTTTTCCCCATACCTGGCCCTCCCTTCACCCCCTCCTCCCTTCCCTATTTACAAAAACTTTGTTTCCATTTTTTCTTCTTTTCCCTTATTTCTTTTCCCCTACCCTTCCCATTTCCCCTACACCTTTAGCCCTTTTCTTCCTATTTCACATTGTCAATTATACCATTAGGATCTTACTTACAATTATAGTTTTCTTAATGGCAAAAAATAAAACATGTAGCACTAATGAACCCGTTAGTAAAACAGGCAAAAGATTCTCTGAACAGACACTACTAAAGGAGATAAACAGTTGACAAGTTAACATGGTAGTGCTTAGGGAAATAAAAATGAAAATTGCAGTGGAATATCACTCTTCACCTATAAGAATGGCAAAAACTAAAAAGGGAAAGAGCAGTGCCAATAGCAAATTTGGAAAAGATACAGAGTAACTAGAACTCTCCTACATTATTGGCAGGAAGGCAAATAATATACATGCAATGGGAAACAATTTGAACGTTTCTTATAAAACTATACACACCTTTAACTTGTGATGGAACAATCCCATCCTTTTTGTCCATGTGAAAGGAAAACCTGTATTTACACAAAAACCTACATGCATATGTTACGGCTATTTCATTCGCTGAATGCCCAAAAGTGGAAGCAATTCAAATGTCCCCAGACTGGGGGATGGATAAACAAATTGTGGTACATCCATAAAGCAGAACACGATTCACAATAAAATAGAATGAACTATTGACGCACAGAGCAAGAACGATTCTTAAATCTTTGGGATAAATGAAGAAGCCAGGCTCAAAAGACCACATAGCGTATGCTTCTCCATTTACATGCCATGATAGAAATGGCAAAATTATGAGGATGGAGAACTGATGAGTGGTTGCCAGGCATGAGGGTAGGGTTAGAGGGTCTGACTGTAAAATTACAGCCAGAGAGAATTCTCAAGGTGATACAACTTGTATGTATTGATTGGGTAGTGGGGACACAACTCTCTACTTTTTAAAACCCATAGAGTTATGCACAAAAAAAATTTATATAAATTCTAAGAAAATGTTTAGAGCAAAATAGGATATATAATTATAAAAGAGACTGAATATATGGGGAAAAAGTGCAAATTTCCCCCACCTGAATTTACACAAGTTTTCAAGAGATCCTAGGGTTAAGAACTTTGGTCTGCAGAGCCCAACACTTTCAGCAGGAGATGGAGAAGAGTCCCTAGGTCCGTGCACTTCTGAGGTGTGGGTGTCCCTTGTGCCTTTCCAGGGATGCCTACAGCAGTCTGCAGCTCTCATCTGCCCACATTTGGCAGTGGCTGGGCCAGATCTTCCCAGGAAACTGCCGGTAATGTCAGGCTAATTAGAAGGAACTTCAGGGCAGAGGAACAGGGTTTTCAGATCTTTTTATATCCATGTAGAGCCTTAATAAATACCTGTATTTGTTTTAATGAGAAAGAATTTCCATTCAATTCATACTTCAAACAACTCTCTGTTGTATCAATATTAAGGACTTATGTAATAATTTAAATGTATAAAGGAATTTTTGTTTACTATTTACACAGCATATTTCATGGAAGGAATTAAGCTGAAAAGTAGTTGAAAGAGGGGATACAGCACAGTGGTAGAGCACACATGAGGCCCTGGATTCAATCCCCAGAACCAGAAAAAAAAAGAAATTGGTAGATTAGGGCTGTATTGAGCCAAATTATGTAAGCAAATATGCATGCAAAGCACTGCAATTTTTATTTTACAAAGTACATTAAACTCCTTCCCCCAAATGCAATGGCTTAATGTTGTAACTTGAAATGTACACCAATCCATGGTTTAATTTTGCTTTGTAAGATTAAGTAGCACATGTGTAATTTAAAAGTGACTAGAATCAGCAAGTAGTGTCGTTGGGCTTACAGTTGATATGGTTTTGACAACTGCAAGCAAATTGAATATATAAATCCCTTCACAACAGTCTCTAACAGATATGTCACTTTATACAGCTATACAGCTAATTTTTTATTTCCAGTATGAAAGCCGATTTACCATGGCCTTAACCGCTGACACTTTTGCAATGTTTCATTCAGCTATAAAAGTTGGGCTAAGAGAAAGGCAATATAAAACCAAATGCTACAATTTTTAAATGTGACATTATTAATACAGCCCTAAACTACCAAGTAATGTGCTTTCTAAAATGTTCTCTTTTTTATGATTCTGGGGATTGAATCCAAGGCCTCATGTATGCTTGACCACTGTGCTGTGCTCACTGTTTCATTTTATTTTTCAGATAGTTGTACATTCTCCTTGCACACCTCCAAGTCTGAATCCACAATAAGACTGACTCTTCACTGAGCCCTCTCCCTCTCTGGGTTAAAGATCACAGTTAGGCACCTTGGTCTAATCCAGCATAGTTCATCTGTCACACAGCCAGCAGAAAAGATTTTCATTTGGCAGAGAAAACCCAAAAAAGACATGAGGAAGAAGAAATGGATTTTGACACAAGAAACCTTCCAGAAAAAAAGGAGGGACAGATCAATACGAACCAATGATCATGTGTACATTTAAAAACAGCTAAAGATTGCTGTAACTGCATTTAGCTTTCTACTATTTCCTTCCTGCTCAGAAATTCCAAGCTCTAAGGAAACAAACACAGACCTGTCGATAGCAAATGAGATTTACTGAAAGAGAGAGCAGGCCAGGAAACAAGGCCACAGAAGATAGCTAGATTAACAAAGCCAAGACTTATCAGAGCATTCTTTCTTTGTTAAATTAAAGGAACCCTAGGTGTGTTCAGATGTTGGATGAGATAGACTGGACAAATATGTGAAAAACAGCCAAGTGAATGTTGGAAGGTTTGTGAATAACACAAATTAAGCTTTTTTGAAGTTTTGCTTATCTAGAAATCTAAAAGCTACCACTGATGCAATTTACAAATCTTGAGGGGGGAAAAATCAGGATGACTGTATCTGGAAAATCAATATTCTCCCTAACAGATTTTAAAGGGTGCATCCAGTTTCTTAAGCCAAAAATTTTTCTGTGTCTATACCAAAATACAATATAAAATGTGAAAAAAGTAATTTAAAAGAGGTAAAGATATAAAGCATTAAATCATCATACACAACAATAATAAGTAATAAATAATCCATTGACATGCACCAGGTAAATAAGAATTATTACGCTCTCTTAAAAGTATAATCCATCCAGGAAAGTGATTCACTTCATGCTTCAGCCTGAAGCCAGAATCATCTAAGTGTTATGATACAAATGCCTAAATCAGCCCACCTGAAATATTATTTTCTCAGTGGTGCAGCACCTGCCTCTCCAATGCAAGGTCCTGAGTTCTCAAAAAAGGAAGGAAGGAGGGAAGGAAGGAAGGAAGGAAGGAAGGAAGGAAGGAAGGAAGGAAGGAAGGAAAGAAGAAAGAAAGAAAGAAAGAGAGAGAGAAAGAAAAGTCAGTTTCTTCAGCCACATCTTTTATCTAAGATGTGACCATCTATAAGTCACCATCTGAGCTTACAGAAAGTGCCATGAAACACATCGGGCATCCCTAGGATCCCGGGCCCAACCTGTAGCCCCTCTGCACCACAGCTGACCCCAGTCTGCTGAGATGATTTGGGGAGCAGGCAAACCTGGCCTAGCGTCTTAGCTCTGCCACCCTCTGGTAACTGATACTTCTCTGAGTATCAGTTTTGCTAATTCTGATCTCTCACACCTATTAAATTTAAGAATACTTAGTTACACCCAGTGAACCCACTGTTTCCTCCCCAGCCCTCTTGGGGGAGCCCTTGCCATGAAGAGTGTGATGCTAGTGCTTGCGGCAAGCGTTTTGAATAACACAGTCCCTGCAAATACAAGTCAGGAATTCATCTAGTATCAGCCAATGACACCACTGGGTTCCAGTGCTAGAAGAAAAAGTAGACAAATTATATTTGTTGAGGAATATGCTGAGTGTCCAACGTGCCACCTCCCTAAAGCACAAGGTGTAGGTCACTCCATTATTCTTGCCTGGCACAATTACACTTTGAGCTAATAGAGACCTGTTCCCCTCCCCGGATTATGCCAGCATCTTCTGTCTTCCCTACCAGGTCCTGTCTAGGTCCTCATCTGCTGTGCCCCAGGACTATTGTGGATACACAGGGCCCTTTGGCTAGACCTTGTAGAGCAGTCTGAGTCTCTCAGCTTCGTATACCACATTCATCCCAGCCAGCGTTTCAGCCTCTGTCCCTGCACTCTGATATCCAGGAAGGTGAAAACCACTCTAAGAGAGAGAACAAAATATTGCTGCTATAGTTTGCTAGCTGCTCACAGAAGAAAAAATTACTTCATGATGAAAGCGAATTTTCCAAATGTGACCTGTCATGTACAATTAAAAGCAACTGTTTCTTCACTCATTCCAATGCTCCCGATCCCAGTTCATAAATAGGCTCGTGTTAAAATAGCCTCGCAAGTAATAGAATAAAATAAATTCAAGTTCTTTAAAAATTTTTTAACAACCTGTAGTTTTTTTTTCCCAGAAGACAACCAGTTACTGTGGAGAAAGAAAAATGAAAACAACTTACTATTATTCACTCAGCATGAGACACTGCAAGGAGCCGTCTATGAATTTGTAACATTTCCTCATTCTGAGCAAAAGAGGAAACCTGAATATTGACTATTTTTCCCTAAAAAAATGCATATATACAGCCCAGATCTTAAAAAAAAACAGTTAAGAAGTGTTTGTTCTGTAAAGGGATTGGCTCCTTTACAAAAGAATTAGCTTCAGCTTCTAAAAGGAATTAAGTTTAGCCCACGTGTATCAGGCATGATCCAAATTAACATCACTTTGTAGAAATATGTTAATACTGCAATCCGGCTATATATGCAGCCAAAAATAATACTTGAGCTCAATACAGAGCAGAAAGAGTGGAGTTCTGCATTTTGTGGGCTGTCCCCAGCAGCCTGAGCTCTCCCCGTATATTGAGGCACTCTTTACCTATATAGCAGTGGTCTGAAGTGTTGAACTTCTCCGAACAGGATCCCCTCTGCCTACCTGTACCCTCCATATGCTTGCAGTGAGGGTGTGGCATGTAGGTGACACAGACTCCAACAATCACTCATATCCAAGACTTGAGCTCTGGAGGGTAACACCCAGGTCTGGGGGTGAATTGAAAATATTTAGAGAGGCCAAACCTGTGAAGGTCAACTGGCTTCAGAGGCAATGGACCACAGCCCACATCCTCACTAGAAGCTTCCTGTGGCCTGGCCTTGACTAAGATTCAGGCTGCTGGCTTCTTGGGCTTCTATCCATTTTCTAAGCCTTGGTCTCCAGGTTTACTATTGTTTCTGAAAACTCTCCAGTGGTCTTCTGTCAAGTTGCTGTTTTCACTAAGTTAACCAATGTGACATTGGTAGTATCTGACCAAGAGTCCCAACTGACATGGGATGGTAAACAAATGAGGATTCTTCACCGATATGTACTCTTTGGAAAGAACCAGTCATTCTTCCCTATCTGGATAGGACTAACACAGAGAACCATCAGAATAGCACACACAACTATCAGAATATCACAGAAATGACAGAATGTGACTGGTGAGCTAGGTCCTAATACCATGGTGGTGGCTTTCTCCTTGCTTTCTCTTGGGTAGAAGACAGCTACCAGGTCACCGGGATAAGTCCTATGTGTGAATCCCCAAGGCAAGACATTATGCCTTGTGCCCAGAGTGGACATCAGCTTGACAGCCATGGAAGCAGAACTTCCAGCCCTAGCTAAGCCTTCAGGAGTGCTTGCTTCTGACAAAAGAAATGGGGGAAATTTTCCAGCCCTTTTCTCTAGAGCTCAGAAAACTGAAGATTGTGCTGAAGATTACTCTGGCATAGTTCTCATGAGAACTGGGTATGTGCATTTCCTAATATCTAAAGGGTCCTTCCAAATACTTCTCTTAAAATAGAGATGGTACTGGTGTCTAAGGTTTTCCTGCTTTACTTATTCATGACAATGGCTACTTTCCGGTAAGCTTGGCCACCGTGTTCAATGTTCCATAACTTATAGATTTTAGAATTGCACATTATCAAGAGCTTTCAGAAAGGATGAAAGCACCAAATATTGCGAGCCTGCTCCCATTTGTCTGTGTTGTACAACCCAAAGGACGTTGTTGAACATTTCCCAAGATGGTTATGATTATTTGCACCGATTTTTGTTTATTTCTTGGGTCATCAAATACTCCATTAGCACATTGAGGGACAGTGAACAAAGGGGAACATACCGACTGCACCTGGCAGTAAAATGTCCTCTGAAAGATTCCAGATCTGCTTCAACTTATGTTTTAAATCATCTTGCCCACATCACTCTGCCTTTCCAGATGAAAACAGCTATGTCCATGGTCCTAGAACTTGTCCTCCCATTACAGCACAAACTCAAAAAAACCATCTGACAGTTTGTTCTCACATGTTTCTTTAATTGCAGACACCTATTCTCCCAGAGACATCTCCTGCTTCACACCATGGCTAATTTTATTTTCATGCATCTTGACACAGTATTTAAGCCTCCACTCAAAAGCACCTTGTACTCGTCATGGATATTTTCCAGCTTAAGCTTTCCACAAGGACATCACTGTCTGGAGCCAGGCCACACACTACACTATTAGCACCATCATTGCTGGGGGCTCAGCTTTCACTGCCAAAAATCAAGCAGTGGAAAATGAATACAAGGGGCTGGGGCCCCATTCTGAATATTAACCCCAAATTCCAGATTCATCTGAGAATCTGACAAAGAAAGTCAAATGTAAATGTGTGTGGTTGGACCCTCCATGCAAAAAGTAAATAAATACATAAAAATAAAATAAAACAAAGCCGGAGTCTCCAACACTGAAGAGAGCAATGGGCAAAGCATTCCAACATCGGGCTTCTCCCAGATTCGTAGCATTTTGCTGTGTATACATTTGGTTCCTGGGGCCTGAGTCATGGTGTCCCTGCCAGGTACCCAGGTCTTTTTCACATGCTAAGGCCATTTGGATGAGTTTGGGCAAGAGCGGGGAGAAAACACTAGAGATCTTTTGGACTTGTTTTGCTATTACTCATTGCAAAGGAATGGCATGCTATCCACTGTGCCAGATCAAGTGCCCGCTCTCTGGGGCTCTGCTGGGGCAGGAGTGTGGGGAAGAGAAAGCTGCCAGAGGTGGGAGGAGACCACAGCTGCCCTTGGAGCTGCTGGAGCTGGGACTGGGATGGAGCACTCACTTGCCAACTTCAGTGTCCTCAGCAGAGGGTCTGCCACCAGTGAGCTCAGCTGCCTGAGGTTCTGGAACAAAAAGACAGCACTGAGAATGGGAAAAACAAGAGTGGACAGAGGTGGAAGAAAGGCAAGGGCACAGAGGGGAGATAGCTGAAGTGCAAATAGCCCCAGCAAAGCCCTCTGCTGTGTCCCTGCTATATGCCCTCCTTGACCTGAAGTTCTGTCACCTCTCCACGTGATGGCTAGGAGGAGCATGGCAGGAATACAGATCTACTGCAGACACACTGGGGCTCTTTAAAAGAAAACCAAGAGAAGTCTTATTGTGTGGTGCCGGTAGTTCTGAGGAGCACGGTTGGGGCAAATGCCCAACCAAAAGGCCTAAGCAGAAAATGGGCCACCAAAGAATTTATTCAGCTTCAATCACAGCTGCTGGGATGAAAGGCCTCTCAGTCCCCAGGTGGATGACATGGTGACCTCAAGGAGGCCCACCAAGTGTTCCAGGCCTCATCTCTCCACAGGGTCTCAGAACAGGGTCTTCCGTTAAGCCTGGGGCAGACAGGCCCCAGGGCAGACAGACCCCAGAGCTGAATTCTAGATGCAGGATCCCACAGCAAAGGATGTGAGGCACCTATGGGTTTTGTTTACTATTTGAATCCTAGTACAGAGAAGCTTTCATAATTCCTAAGTCTATGAGAGTCAGTGAAGGGGTGAATGGAAGTATAAATGCGATGTGTGGCTGATCCTGGGGCTTAGGAGCTGCTCTATCATCGCTGCTGCTTGGCATAGCATGCCACCATCAGCAACCTGTTCTTTTGTTGTACGACTTGTCTCTCCCAGTTGTCTTCTTTTAAAAAGCAACCTTGAAACAGGCCTCACTATGTCACTGACAACTTGTCATGGACTGGGCTATTCAACAGCGTTCCTTTTGCAATTCCTTTAGCAGATTGAGAGGCACAGTGGAGACTCAGGGATTGACAAGGATAAGTCTCCCTCAGTTCAGACACTCATGACTGGGGCCCTCCCATGTCAGTCTCAGAGCCATAAGAGCCACAGACTACCCAGCACAGTACACCAGACACAACATCAACTCCTCTGTGCATCTGCATAGTCCATCACTGACCCATCCTTCAGCCCGCCCTTTTGCCCTCCTTTATGGAACAAAGTCTTGACCTCATTCTCAGGCCCCTGCAAAAGCCATCAGAGTTCTCCACCCTGCCACATATTGGATTTCCCTAGGCAGCTTTGCACAAAATGCCCCTTGCTGGCCTAAATGCAAAATTCAGAGCTAACTGTAAAAACAAGCCCCAAGAAGGGGTGTTCTTGAGCCCCCCTAGTAGCTCAGACGTACATCCTCAAGAGCTCCTGGCCCTGGCTCTGTGCCTTTATCCCAGCCCCTAGCAGACCTCTCTCAACAGAACTCTCCATGGAGCCCACACTCTGCCAGCAGGTGTGATAACATTACGCAGTGGACTGGGGCCCCCCAGAGAGAAGAGGGTTTGCTCTGCTCTCAGATTTAAGGACTCCACAGTAGATATCTTCCAGTGGCACATGCATGGTTATAAAAAGTCAAATATGGCTTCTGTCCTGCCACCATGTCTCCCCACCTACTAACCATGATTGACCAAAGGGGGACGCAGGACCATATGGATAGTCACATGCCACCATCTCTCTGTAACCTGTTCCTGGCCAAGAGGAAGGGGGATGCAGAAGACTGCATCTTCAGTAGAAATTCAGCAGAGGCTAAGAAAAGCTACTCCTAAGGTCAACCAGGGCCTGCTCCTTCCCAACCAAGCTAATAGCTTCCCAGCCCTAATTGATGTCTCCTATCAAGATGCTACAGCTTGATCTAAAACGTCCCTCAAAAGGCTCATGTTCTTGGAGACAGGGCTTTTGGAAGGGGACTAAAACTAAAACTAAAACTCATCAGTGGATGAAACCATTGGTGAGTTCATAACTGAATGTGCTGGTAGAAGGTGAGACCTAGTTGGAAGAGCGGTCACTGGAGGCACAACCTGGAAGGGTTATATTTCTGTCTCCAGTCCTCTCTTCTCACTCAGGTTCTTCTTCACCCTCTCTGCTTCCTGGCTGCCATGAGGTGAGCAGCTTTCCTCTCTGCCTGGCCTTTCTATGATGGCATGTCTACCTTAGCTAGAGATTACCATGACCTGAGTCTGCCTCTACAACCCTGAGTTAAAATAAACGTTTTCCCCTTCAAGTTGTGTGTGTCAGGTATTTTGTCTCAACAACAAAAGGCTGACTAATACACAGGGTTACCAGCTACCAATCATTTCCCATGTCCAGCATACTTTCTCACCATCAGTTAAGTCCACTACGCTCAAGCAGTCAAGTGACTCGCACCCAACATCATGCTAGCTGGGAGCTCAGAGCAGCCACCTGGTGTGGCCACATCCTCTGCCTGGCTAAAAGTCACCAAGACACGCTGAGCCTGCCTGCTCCAAGTGCTGAAATACCAAGCTCTGAAGGAAAACACACTGTCTTTAAGATATATACCAATTACTACTGCACTGAAAATAAAAGAGAAAAGAAAGCAAACACAAAGGTGACTATGTAAAACAACCAGGATTGGTGTCACTGATTCATTCCTACCACAACCCATGCATTCAGGATCTACATTTCAATACAAATAATAAATCATTTGTTTAACTATCATGGCGTGCATAAGGCATATCCATATCACTACTTTCTACAATTCCTCCTGTAAGCAATTCGCCAGACAGAAAATACACCCAAAGGCATAGGCTGAGCATTGCTTAGGCTGAGCAGACAAAAAAATATGGGTGCAGAGCAGCCACCGCTTCTCACCTTCAGGTCCCGCTCAACATTGGAATGTACTTCTAGCTAAGCAGACAGATAACCTGGGCTTGCCTCTGCTGGACGCAGATGAGAAATCTCGTTTCCTGAGGCCCAACCACATAAACGTTGCTTCAAACTCCAGAAGGAATGATGAGGGATCTATCCACAGGGGGCAACCCTGAACAAGGAAACGATTCTCAACCCCTCCACTTGTGGAGCTCTGAGCGGAGGTGAGGGTGGGTGGAGAGTGTTGGGTAAGTTTCATTTTCTGCATGTGTGGTTTGCAACAGCTTCAATTCCAAAGAAAGAGATCAAATTGGCAAATTTCTCAAACACATTATATCTAGGGCTAAAGGTAGAATTTGACCTCAGTTGTGGGTAAAAACTTGTACAGAACGTGTTTCTCATTAGGTTAAAATGTAAGAAGAATGTTGTTCAGAAAAATAACTGGAAATTCATCAAAGTGTGTGTGTGGTAATGTTTTTTAGAGTTGGTTCTTCTGTGTTGAATGAATTTTATTTCCTGAGCACATGCACTGAGACAACTCAGTGTGTCATACCTAGGAATTGCTGTGCACGGACTGATGGGTACGTGGGTAAGGCCCAAGCGTAAAATGAAGACAAAAAATGAATTTTCAGTACAATTGAAGTTATTGCTATTGTTTCTAGCTACTGACTTTTCAGGGCATCTTATAGTTAGAGGAGCCCTCAGTTATCTTCCCTCTACCCTGAAGGGCAGGAATTCTTGCATTTCCAAGGTGGATCTGTTCTTTGCCTTTTCCAAAAAATGGCTCTTTCATGCTCCTCGAGAATCCACATCCACACTCCAGAAGGGCCAAGAGCTCTTCCTCTTGGGCTGTCCCTGCACTCTTAGTGCAATCCTGTGTCTTTCCTCAGCTCCTGATTACAGCAGGAGAGCTGCCTGGACTATAATACCAAGGGCTGCCACGCTCTCCTGGGCTTGCTTTCCTAGCACCCGTTCTTACGGCCTTTCTCCAAGGTATGCTGCCACCCCTTTCACAGCTGCCACACAGATTTCCTCCACTGGAAGAGGACAATTAAAATATGGGCTCCCAATAAGACTGAGGATCTTCAACAAGAGGCATGGCTGCCAAAGAGAGTGCAGAGTGACCTCCAGTTTGTCCCATCACAGGCCAAAGGTCACAATGTGCAGTGTGCAGCTTCATGAGCCCGGTCCCAGCAGCTTTGTTCTCATGAGCCTATATCTCTGATGCAATAGTTATCACTGAATGGCCTATTCCATGTTATGTTACTAGGAACATTGTCTAATTCCCAAGAACATATATTGTAACTGTTTTTAATAATGATTTTTAAAAGATATACAGTGAAGCAAGGTGAAGCTCAGACATAGTACTAGTTTCATGCCCAAACACTCTTCACTCCATAGAAAGACTTTCTCCCCAAGGAAAATCAGCTGCCTGCACTGTACAAGGTCCCTTAGCCTCCCCTTCAGGCACTTCACACTCAGCCCTCAACCTGAGTTCATCACCATCCCTTAAGAGACGCACCTGGTCACATCAGCTGACACCCGCGGACTCAGGGCTTAGCCTCTCACATGGATGATGGCACTGCCTACAAACCCATCCTGCCTCCTTAGTGTCCCCCACCCACCTCCACTCTGGATCACACCACCAGCAGGAGTCCTTTCTTACCCTTCCAGCTGGGCTCTGTAGGGATGGTCCAGGTGGCTGACACACCTGGAATTCATGGGCCTTATTACCGGGAGAGGCAGCCAGGAAGGACCTATAAAAAACTGTGCATACATTTTTCTACTAAAGGATCCCACAGTGGGTCATGATCTTAAGCAGGTTAGGAAGTCGGGTCCCTGCCACACAGCCCAAGGCTCAGACAGCACACCAGTTTTTGTAGAATCTCAAAGTTTTCCCACCTCTCTCATCTCATTCTTTCTATCCCCAGGCTCCAGCTCTGCTCAGACACCTGCTGTTCCCCAGAAAAGACACACTGCTCCTCACTGCTGGGAAAGCACATGGAGGTCCCTCTGTCAGGAAGAATTCTGGCCCTGTTGGTGGCCAAGAAAACATTTTAAACCAAGCCTGCTTTATTTTGTGAAGCCCTTCCATGCCCCGGTCCATAGGCTCATCCCGCAGGCTCTGTCTCCCTCCACATCCAGCGTTGTATTTATCACTCCCTGCCAGTGACAGGTTCTGCCCTGGTGGACATGGAACATCTATCTCTACAACAGGCATCGCGCTTTCTTTTTGCTAAATGATCTCAGAGACTCAAACACTGCTCACAGTTGATGAAAACAAAGAAAGATCCTTTGAAAGAATATTGTTGGCCAGCTAAGAATAGGTCTAGCTTGGCTCAACACATTACAAAATTATTAAATTTCTGGCTCTTGCACTTTCATATTACATTGTGCCAAAATCAGGACTTGGCTTAAAGGAATTTAAATGGATAGACCGATAACATCTCCAGTAGATGACTGAGCTTTAGCTAAGGCTTGCAAAGTTGGCAAAAAGTAATTTATTGAATAACTGATATACTTAATCAAGTGCTGCACTGAGCTAAGGAAGAGAGAATGCTGAGTCAAAGAGAGCGGAAAATTAAGGGCAAGGTTACCATTCCAGAGCATTCTCTGTCCAGCACTTAAATGTTTAGTTGTTTATTTAGGCTGTTTTCAGGGCCAGGAAAAACTATCTACTGAAAACGAAGTGTTAATTACAAGGAATAATGTGGCCAGTAGCAATGCAAGTTTTGAGGTGACTTGAAATAATGTGCTAGAAATGGAAATTTCTTTTTGATTGGTAATCTTCACAGTACAGTTAAAAATGTAGAGGAGTTTTATTTTTGCTTATTTAGGAAGTTAATGTATTTTATTCTCTTTGGAAGAGCATTCACATGCTTTCTATTCATGAAAGCAAGAAATACCCTAAGGCAACATTTTGTTGGCCCAGATTGAGTTACTGTAAATCCTTGAATGTAATAAAAGGACACAAACATTCCGGCTTATTATTAATTCACACTGATTTCCTCCCCTGTAATTGTGAGACAGCTTCTGGTTCAGAGGCAGAAGCCTATTTGGGATTGAACCCTGTGCCTGATGCAAGCACATGTCACCTGTGTTTTCTGGAAGTGTCCCAGGCCATGCCCTGGTCCTTATCTCCTGCCCACACATGCCTAGGACACAGGCTCACTCTGTGCTGAAAGGGAATGGGCAGCCTCCTGAGCTGCCAAGAGTGGGAGACAGAAGCCTGGCATCTGATCCTCTCCCTCTCCCTCTCTTTTCTTGCTATATGCAGAATGGGGAAAGTGCTCCGAAGACAGGAAAGATTGGGAAAGAAAGTCGCACAGCTAAAGAAGTCTTGCGAGTTGAAAAGGGTCTGTGAGCAGGGGATTCTCTAGGGATGATTTACTTTGTATCCATAGAGAACACTAGAGGCCTCCCCGCTTCAGTGACCATCTCACCTTATCTCTAAAACACCCCAGCCTGTGATGGAAAATGTGCTCTGCAATGCGTGGGCAGATACAGAATTGCTAAGAGCAGGGTCAGTCCTAGGAAAGGTGCCCTGTGGGAAAAACCGCTGGTGTGGTCAAGGCCCGTCGGGTGCCCTTGAACTCCTCTGCCTCCTTGCATCCTGCTCAGCCCACAGGACATGGGTCGCCACTAGGATCAAACATTAGCAGCCCATGAGGAGACACAGTCCTTCCCATTGGAGGACTTTCATCTGTGCCAAAGGCCATCAACAAAACAAAAGACTTTCTCACAAGAGGAATGTCAGAGAAACTGAAACGGGGTGGGGGGAGTGGAGAGAGAGAGAGAGAGAGAGAGAGAGAGAGAGAGAGAGAGAGAGAGAGAGAGAGAGA
>NW_022900920.1:10900240-10905453 GCF_012274545.1 Fukomys damarensis
GAGAGAGAGAGAGAGAGAGAGAGAGAGAGGGAGAGAGTCCCCCGAGCAAGACATGAAATCCTACAGATAAGAGTTGACCTTTGAGCTGGCTTCTCTGCACTGAGGAAGAAGGGTTTCAGGGGTCCCCCTTCCCAGGCAGTGCTCCAAGGATGTGCCCTCCACACTCAGCCCATGCCTGTGCCTGTGCTTGTGTTGCGGGCTAAGAGGTGAGGGCCGCCAGAGGGTCAGGGCCAAAGCTGCTGAGCGCGAGTAGCTCTGCAGGGCAGACAAATTAAAGCCTGAAAATGCCAGGTCCTTCTGGGGTGAGAGACACAATAAAAGGACACAGTATAAAGTCCATCAAAAATAATTCATTGTACTCAAGTGGCTATGTGATAAGGCATTCAAAAGTCTTGGCTGAGAAGAAAAATGGAACTTATTTTCTTCCTAGTGTAAAATCCAGTGACTAATGTCCAGCTGGATATGTCTACATACATTTAAGGACATTAATAACCACAAATTACACCTGTTTTTATAGAAATTAAGTGACTGCCTTGAAGAAGAAGCAGTGGTGGCCAGAAGTTGGCCCTCATATTGTTTCAAGCCTTTGGTTCGAGTCGTGTGGTCCCTTGGTTAGTGTCTGCCAAGCCTCTACATATACCCTCTTGTGTGGCCATGTCATTCTCCCCTCGTAAAGACTGGAATTACACATGCACGAGGTGCTTCAACTGTCTTCTCCAGAGCCTCAGTAGCTCAAGCCCTAATTAGACACTGGTCTCTTCTGCCCCACATCGCTCACTCTGAGCCCCAGACTGTCCAGCCTCCTGTGCAAACCAGTTCCATCCCCATGACTTGCTGCTACTACTGCATCCAAGCAGAGTGAAGTCCTGGCCGAGGCAGCCCTCAGCCATGGGCCTCCTGCACTGCTGACTGGCTCCATCCATCCATTCCTCCATTCCTCCATTTCACACTTCAATGTGCACTGTCCCTGGACTGTGTGGCCTGCAGGCCATCCAGGAACTGATACCTGCTGATGGAGCTCATGCACCAAACTCTGGTACTCCTGTAACAGCCCTTCCCAGAGATAAGATTGAGTGTGCTGGCACCCAGGCCTGAGATAAAAAACAAACAAACAAACAAAACTGTCCTCCATTCTTCACTTAATAAATCTTGGAATCAAACCAACTGCCCCAAACACTTTGACTTTTCAGCCCATAGCCAACATTCAAAGTTTTCTTCAAAGTCTACTTACTATCAATGGAGTTTATATTTTCTGGGGAAAGAAATCTGTTTCTTCCACCCTTCTGTCACTTGATATGCTATACAGTAAGAGAACAGATTACATCTTTCCTTGATTGTATTTGAAAGGTATTTTAAAATAAATCCATCCTTTTAAAATATTTTATTTGGTCCTTATTTTATTGGGAATCAATGTAAAAGAATGTGTTTATTTGTTTTTCTAAAATATACTGTAAAGAGTTTTTATTTCAGAAGCCTCATCCACCCCTTTGAAGTATTTATATAGTTGAAACAAAGACACATGACCCACATTTCTGGCAGTGAGCCAGCTGCAGTAAGAGTTCAAAGGCTGTGAACCACATCAGAACTCCCCGAGTGAAACACCTGGATGGGGCGGACCTTGACAGGTGAGATTTGCGAAGCAGCAGCCAAAACTAAAAGAAGAAAAGGAGGAGGGTTGGTAATCCCCAGACCAAGGACCTCCCAGCCCACATCCGCAGGGCCCCTGCCCCATCTTGCATCTGCTGGAGAAGTAATAACATATTTCAAACCCCTGTTACCTTGGATATGGCTGATCTAAAATACTAACCATATAGAATATTAGGCAATATTCTGCTTCTGTGGACAAAAATGCAAGTGACAAAACAACAAGGAGGTAATCATCCAAATAAACTTTTAATATATCTGGGGTCAGCCCCTAAAATGAACAGTTTGCTAAATGTACCCACCAGCTTGCTATCACTCTACTGAGAACTGACTTGAAGAGAGAAAGAAATGCAGCCGTATTGCTCAGCTGAGAAATGGGCCAGAGCCCCTGCTTTGGGTCCAGCTGCACCCAGCAGCCTTTCCTGGACCAGGGATGGGCCAGGGTGAAATCCAGTCACAGCACTGCAAGTAGGAGAAACTCACAGAGAGGATCCCCAGTAGGCTCTTTTTTTTGAAGGTAACAAAAGTGGTTCTGAGGTTTTTGGGGGCGGTCTGTTAGTTTCATAGCTTAATGCTCTGGTCTAGATGCGGCTCTCGAGCTGTGGTTCCATACAACTTACTTTAGACCTCACTACTTCTTGGTGCTGGGTTTGGTTTACCTTTGCACTGCCTCACACCCTGCCTGTTTTTATTCAAACCATGAGTCCAGGTTAATGTGCAAAGCAAGCTGCATTTCTGCCTCATCCATCACTAACACCAGAGTCCATGGTGCACGCTGAAGAATAGATTCATTCACGGAGCACAGGTGACTGATAACATTATGAGAGCAAATACTTAATCATGCAAAATTTACATAATCATTCAGCTTATAGTGCAAAAATTAAAGTTACCTACATGTCACATCGTACCGATTTGGATTTTGGCTTTGTTGATTTATTCATTTAAACACTGTTTGTTTTTTTTTTTTTAACACGTGCACTGCACAGCATTGAGTGCTTGAGTAGAATACTAACTGTGATTTATTGGGTGCGGGCCACATGCCTTGTTATCTGTGTGCATCATCAGCCCCCTCACAGCAGCCACCTGAGTAGACATGATCAATCCCTTTCTAGAGAAAACGCAGGAGCCTTAATTTGGGGGCCACTTAGCCAAGGTCACCCCAGAGCCAGGCTTTAAACCACACCTGAACCCAAAATCCAAGGTCTGAGATACACCCTTCACTGACCACTGATGCAGGAGATAAACTATCTTAAATGAGCCAACTGGAAACAGAGTCCAATGAGTGCCTTAGGAGAAGCACAAATATCCTTCTAGGGAACTGAAAGGAAGAGAGATTACTCTTAGTGGAGACTGAACCATTTGAATTGAGTCTTGAGGTATGGAGTTCATATAATGAAGGCAAAGAGGATGGAGACGTGAAGCACTAAGCTGAACAGGCTCCACCTCCTAGGATCTTGGAAAGTAGCAGGAGGCAGCCAAAAGATGATCTAAAACACACAGATTTAAAAAATAGAGATAATAAAATATTAGGAACACCAATATTTATCCCAATGGACATATTCAATCCCATTTTGGAGGACAACTTCCCTACATGTAACTCAAACATCATAAATGAAAAAGACCTGTCAAATAAGGGAATAGAGGCTGTTAGATTGGGTTCCCTGGCTGCTCCCAAACCTGCCTCCTTGGGAGGTCAGATGGGGTCTGTCTGGTACAGCTGTGTGTTTGGCATCTCCAACAGAACAGACCCTGAACCCCTGGATGGGCCACTCTCATCTCTCTGTGATTCCAGTTCAGTCTATGTTACCAAAAATGTGTGGCTGCCTCCCAGCCACAATTGTTACCCACTAAAGACGTAAGTTCACTGACAGCACACTCCCCTGAGGAATTCCTTCTGTGAGTCACTTGTCCATCCATCCAACAGCAGTCACCAAGAGTCTATTGGCAGGTACTTGGCTGGGTGCTGAACACACAGTACTGTCCTCCTGAAAATTACCTTTTGGCCTAACTTTCCCAAGAAGGGTGGGACTGGGATAATTAAATGGATGCAGAAAACACAAGGATCTGTACTCATTTTGTGCCTCTACAGGGGCTCTGGGAAGCAAGTCCTTTATGGACATCCACAACTGATCTGGCTGGGGATGACAAGGGATTATGTTATTAAATGTGGAATCATCCTGACCTTTCACAGAGACAAACCTAGATTTCCGCTATGTCTACACGTGGAACGTGCTGGGTGGGGTGGAGGATCACTCTAGTTCACAGGCACCACTAAACCCAAGGAACAAAGATCTGGAGGTCATATTCAGGAACGGGGCCATGTCAGGCTCGATGCTGCTCCAGGTCCTTCTTGTGGACAGTATAGTCCCCACATCATGGTCCTGCTCCATGGCACCCTTGAGCCTTTTATTTGCCACAGACTCAGAGCTTGAGCTGGGAACCCTGCCCCCAGCCCCGTTCACACAGAGCTCTACCTGAGCAAATGATGGTGGCAGTCAGAGCCTGCCTTTGCTTAGCACCCCAGTTTTGGAAAGACAACACCCACACACAGTTTAAATGGACGTGATCTTTATGTTTCAGAATGACTCACCCACCTTTATACAGACCCCAGGCACCCCAGGTAAAGGGGCACCTGGGGCCAAAGGCAGAGGTGACAGGACAGAGACAGTAATTTCTAGAGCACAAGAGAATCCTTTGCTGATTTCCCTTCAACTCAGTCATACACTCACTGTACAACACAAGCTCAAGGCCATATTCTTTCCTTCAGTTTCCTGTATTGAAACTCTTGATAGAGTGGTCATAACTCAAGACAAATCAATAATGTAATTCTGCAGGTATCATTGTCTGACGTTTCTAGAAAGATTTACCACGTCTGGGAGGAATTTAAGTCAGGTCCTGCACCATCTCCATAGCCTTGTCTCTGCCTCAACACCCTATGGGTTGCCCAGCCTTGCCCAGATGGTCCCAGGGAGCAAAAGTACTGGCACCGCTGGCCCCTGGCTCCAGGAGCTCTGCTAGGTCAGGGTACCCACACTGCAAATCCTGGCAGTCTTCCCCCGGCACCTGCAAGGATCTCTTCAGGAGTTGTTGAGCTCCCTGTATGTACCTACTCTGTCTTCCCCTACTCTGTCTGGTGGAAGACACCAGCCCAGACCCCCAGGACAGCAGACCCGCAGCGCCCCCACAGCGACTGGAGTTGGCGTGACTACAGTCTCTTTCTGGATAGGATCCAGTATTACCCCTGTGTGCGCAGTCCCGCACACACCACGCCGGCTCGCACTTCTCGCTAGGACTGCTTTCACACACCTCGCCCTGTCACGGTTCGCCTGGCACTGTCGCCACCCGCAGACACACGCTCTGCTCTTTTCGCCGAAAGGAAGAGCAAGAGCTGCTTCTGTGATCACCAAGTTGGGCTGGGGACTCTGGGGGAGGGGATGCGCAGCGGGCTATTGACCCAGGGTCGCGATGTCCCCGCTGGCACCAGGTGCCCCGCGAAGGTGTCAGGCACCCCAGCGGGGCCCGTCCCTCAGGCGCAGTGATGTCCTCGGCCTGCTCCGGCCGCCTGGGGT
>NW_022900920.1:10906132-10944353 GCF_012274545.1 Fukomys damarensis
CTGGTGTCTGGCGCTGGGAGAGCACCCAGGGCGCCCGCCCTTCCCCGGGCGGTGGTGCCGCCCACCGGGCACGACCTAGAGGGCCTAGAAGCACCCAGGATCCCTCGAAGTCAATTATCTAGGCTGGTGCCCCTTCTGGGGGCCTCTGGTCCAGCCCCTCTGACCCGACCCAGGTGCATAAGGAGGAGGCCACGGTGTGACACGCATTCATACCAGCGAGAAAGAAAAGTCCGGGCCCTTCCTGGCAAGCGTTGCCTCTGGGCACCAGGAAGTGGACTGACTCAGGACATGCTTCAGGTTTGGACTCTGGTAACAGGGAGGGCAGGCAACAGCTAATACTCCTGTATTGGGGAAAGTTAGCAGACCTACGAAGTCTCCTGAGCATGATGTTCTCCTCCATAAAGGGGGAATGAGAGCGTTCCTTGGCGGTGTAGGAGAGGACTTCAGGGTCAGTAAGGCAATTTCTGGCAAACCTAAACATACAAGCAGAGACACACAGGGAGGGTCTGCTGTTCTGGGCACTTCTTTCCTGGTGATTTCATTTAGGCTATTTAGAGAGACTTCAGAGAGGAGGAAATTCAGATAGAGGGGGCCATCTGGGTTCTGAACCAGGGTGCTGTGTCCGGTGGTTGGACCAAGGCCTGGTTACAGTGGGGGATGCTGCATTCTGTGGTAGAGACCTTGCTTGTTAGACCTATGGACCACTAAGGAATGAATGCATGAATAAATGGTGAGAAAGCAGCGGTATTATCCATCCCTCGTCAATAGCAACAGAAGACTCTTGAGACACTTGAGTCCTGTGGGGACAAAGTTGCAGAGCCAAAGACTGAAGATAGCCAGGAATCGACTGGCTGAGACCCTCCTAAGTTGAGCTGCTCAGAACGACTTTCCTCCCACAGGTGCAAAAAAGCTGTGAAGCCAGCCAAGAAAGTGAACTCAGCCTTCTTTCCTTGTCCCCCCCCCCACCTGCCCCTGGGGCCGATACAGAGCTGTAAACACCATCATATACCAAGAACTCAGAATTTTGCAGTCCTGAGGTCATTTCCTCCAAGCTCAGCTCCTCCTGGCATTTCTGGTCATCTCAGATCTAACTCTTGCTCTAACTCGATCATCCCTGTCTCCAAGTCCACCTCTGCATCTAAACCATCTCCCAGTCTACTTGTTATGTAGCTCCTCAGTGTTTTAGGATCATAAACTTCTCATCCCTCACTATTGTCACCTATCCTCTAACTGCAGTGCTCCCTCAACCTCAGACAGCTTAAAAACCTGCATTCAGAATAAATCCCAAACTGCCATGAGGTTCTGCCTGACTTGCCAGCTGATCTCAAGCTCCTGCTCACCTACTGCAGCCATTCTTTCTCTCAGTGCAGAGCCAAGCTCCTTCTCTCCTTGCTGCCTGGGCTCTTTTCTCCTTTGCATTTTTTTTAACCAATGACCTTTGGAAGATGCCCCCTCCTGTCTGCAACTCTCTTCCACAGTCTGCGTCATAGTGTGAGATTATTTATGAGTTTATTAGTTTCTTTAGTGTCTGTCGTCCCACTTCCCCCGCCCCCAGGGCTGAAGCTGCAGCACCCTGGGTTGCCCTCTCTCTATCCCTGAGTTCAAAACCTTGAGCTCCTAACCCCCTCCATAGCCGGGAGGTTCTCAGCTCATGTGGGCTGGCAGAACAGAAGAGGATGGGCCCAGAAGGTAGCAACAGATAGCCTCATTCCCTGGGAACCCTGTGTGTGAGTGTGTGTGTGTGTTTGTGTGTGTGTGTATGTGTGTGTAGGGTGGGTCCTTCTGAGCATGCCCTCAGCCCAGCCCAGGTTGGATGGGGCCTGGTGGCCCTGGATTGTCATGCTGTTACAGCTGCAGAGGCAGACTATAAGAAGGCAAAGACTTCAAAGCTCTGATAAGCACAGTTTTGCTTGTTTACACTGCAGTGCTGGGGAGGCAGAGACTGTGCTCCACCAAGAGAGAAACTCGTTGCCTTTGTCAGACATCTGCTGCTGGAAAGTGAGCAGCCTTGGGAACATCATGAGGAGGCAGATGGTTTTCTCTCCTGATAATATCCTCCCTGCTGGACCCCAAAGATTCTTCTAGGAATTAAGCAGTGTTCCTTAATGCCTTCTGAAGTCTACAGACATCGTGTCATGCAGAGAAGCAGGTTGTCACAAGCATTTAAGAAGAGTGTTTTGAATCCCATGTGGAAGCCCCTTGACCCTTCTTTACCATCTTCATTGCTCATGGTTCAGGTCCCTTTTGGCATCAAAATCAACTCCTTTGTCTTAATCCTAGACTCTAAGGACATCTGCTGCGTCTTGCTGAACACTTAACCACCCTCATCTTTAAGGACTCTTGGGCACAGCCCTTCTCCAGTCGGCAGCATCCTCTGCCTGTCCAAGCCCACTTTAGGCTCACCTAATGCCATCCATTTGCCCACTCTCTCAACTTCTCCTCTGCACCCAGCCACCATAAGCAGCTCTTTCCTGTAGGATACTGCCCCAGGTGCTATCCCTGTGACTTTTAGCATCTCCTGTAGGTGTGTCTTGTTTTCTGTTGTACTCCAGGCCTGGGGCTTTCTACTTCTCTGCCGTAACTTGGCAATGCTTATAATGCTTACTGGGGTTTATCAGAATACAAATGCTGAGGCTAGAAATGCTCTTTATGTGGATAAGCAATAAAAGAAATAATTGATGTGTGCAAAGCAAGAACTTGCTTTTAAACAATACACAGAAATATTAACATAAAATTATTCAGGTTGAGAAAAAATTCAGACCTTGGTGAATGGCTATGAGAAAAGTAGAGAAGGAAAAACTGAGACAGTACTGGCATCTTTCGCGACTATGTTCAGGACATGTTCCTTCCATGGGTAAGGACTCAGTGGAGATGGTTATTCTGATCTCTAGAATGTACCAGAATGAAGATTTTCCTTCCCAGCCCTGTATAAACTCCTGGAATTGTCTGTAACCCTGTTTTCTAGTTCTGTCTTTCTGCTCTTCCAAAGGTTGTTCTCATGTGTGCATGAAAATTAACCAAAAATTCCAGGAATCCATCCCTCTGGTCTCTCTCGAGTGCTTACCTCTGCATCTCGGTCCTTTCTAGCACTCATTGCCAGTTCTGGCCACTTTGTCCTCCCCAAACTTGGCCTCTTTTTCTCCCACTGCAAAGGTTGCAGCATTCATTTTGGTTTCCCAGCTTGAACTGGAAGACCTTCCTTGGAAACCTCCTGGGACGATTGTTGGGCTTACCTCATTTGCTTCCTTTTTCTCAGAGAGCACATCTCTGCGCTGCCTGATGTCCAAGGTCTGGAAACCATTCCTTCATGTATTATTTTCTGTTTTAATGATTTCTCTAAACTGGAAGGTCAACTTGAATCCTGCCACTCCGTGATGAAGTTAAGCAAAAGAAACCTTGGCTGATAGGTAACACCATAATCTTTACAGTACATGTATATTATTCATCAATGAAAAACAATCCAATTAAAAAAGAATTAACATGTGATGACCTAGAATAAAGTATGGCTTTTTTTTTTCTGGACAAGTATAGGAATATTCCAGTAAAGGGCTGGTCTTGATTTCAGGAAGCAATAAATAACTTGGAAAAAGAGTGAGTGGGAATTGTGGTAATATAAAAATTAAAAGTTCTGGATCCATTAGAGTTAACAGAGAATCCAGAAAGAGACCTATATAAATACAATCATCTACTCTACTTTCCAAAGAAGATATCAATAGAATTTATTAGGAAAAGGATAACCTTTCCAAGAAATCAATGTTCAACAGATGTGTAACCTTATTTCTAAAAATGAGCTTCAGCTTTACCTCATTGTATATGCAAAAATTAACTGAATTAGATCATAACATTAACTATAAGATTGAAACATAAAATCTCTACAAGAAAACATAGAAAAATATTTGCAATCTTGGGGTAGGCAAATATTTCTTCATATGGCATTTATAGCATAAACCATAAAAAGGAAATGCTTGATAATTGGACCAGTAAATTTTACAATTTTGTTCATCAAAAGATGTTAAATCATAGAGTATGTGTAAAAACCTATAGGATCTGGCCAAAACCATAATAGAGAGGGAAATTCATAGATTTAACACGCTTTCATTACTAATGCAAACAATAATAAAGGAAATAAAACATTCATTTCAAAATATTAGAAAAGGAAAAATAAAATAAAGGATGGCAATAGAAGAGCAGTAAAAACAAAATTCAATATCAAAATAAAGCAGAACAATATAGATATATAGAAAGGAACAGAGAACAGAGTAGACATCATTAGTTCTAGAATTTCCTGAGTTCTCATTATCACCTTCACATTGAGATAAACCTATATTCTAATCAAATACCTAACTTTTCTGTCTTAAGAAATTTTGAGTACATGTATATATATATATACTTCGTAACATTGAGTTTGGTATACCTTATATAGAAAGTGTAAGGTATAAGAATGAAATGTTTGATTACATAGACATGTTAAACTTGAGTGAGCAAAAAACTATATATATACTTAAAATGTATAAACACAATTGAAATGCAAACAACAAAATGAATATATATGACATATATATGCAACATGCAAAACGATTTTACTGCTCAAAAAATTATAATTTAAAAGAACCCCTCTATATAATAAATAAATAAAAACATGTAAATACAAAACTTGCAATGTTAGAATACACATGGGTAATAAATTTGTTAAGATATGATAACTCTGCCCGATGTTTAAAACAATAATACCAATGGCTAATTCTTATATGTCAACTTATAAAAATTAAAGAAATCAACGTTATGTGGTGGGGAAGGTATGGATCACAAGGACTCTAATGGAAAATACTGTTAGTAGGATTTTAAACTAGCCAACTTTCTGCTGATGTGCATATACATATTGGATCAAAAATTCTCCTTCGAAAAATTTATCCCAAAGAAACATCTAGACAGGTTAAACTTTTTGAACATATAAGGAATAACACTATATTGTTGGTACATCAATGAAAACCTGGATTCGATCTATATTTCCAGTAAGAAAGATTAGCATAAATTAGTTGTAGTTTACTTTGTGTGTTGGGAAGCATAATCATTGGCATGGAAAGAGTATCATGACAAATGTCTGTAACTTTTAAAAGCAAATTTTAAAATAGAACATGAAGCAGGACTCAATTTTAACATAAATGTGACATACAGATATAGTTATGGAAGTTATTGCCCAAACAAGAACAGTATTATTTCTTCTAGAGTGAATTATTTATTATATTTGATTTCTTCATTCTTGCCATTTCTACTTGAATACCTTTATGCTATGAGCATATGTTTGTATCCTGATGCAAAATTATTTTCACACATTAAAAAAAGGATTAGAAGGAAATAACTACTGAAATTTTGCCCACTTCTTATAACTCTAGTCAAAATAAATAGACTTATATAGAAAAAATCTGTTCTTTCATTAATATACAATGCTATGAGGATATAGTAAAATGTGCAATATCATTATGTTATAATAAGATCATTATGTTATAATAAGATAGGTTCTCTGATGAGATACCGAGCAACACACAGACAACAGCTACAATGAAAGAAAGTTCATGTACTTTGACTCACTTCCAAAAATCTAAGCAAGGAAACAATCAAAGACAGAGACAAAGTTTTATGCAGGAGAATGTTCATGCGCTGGTTTTTTTTTTTCAATAATAATTTTTAAATTGAAAAATAAATGTCCTCCATAATGGAATATATGTGTACATATCTCCAATAATGCATTAAACAAATATTTGCCAAATGTTTCCTCTGTGCTAGGCTTTTGAGCAGGCACTGAGATTCAGTGGTCCCTCAAAGTAATATGTCTTCCTCCTGGAGCTCGCTGTCCACTCTACTGGGGAAGAAAAACAATCAGCTCATTCCACAGATAAGCCAGGTACTACCCAAGAAAAGTAGAGGATGCTAATATGTATATAAAATATTACTTTATAATTAAAGACTACAATAAAAAGAGAAATGTAAAATATGTTGTAAATGTATATTTATAATCTTTATAAATGATATGTTAGCCAAGTTAGGGATTGTCTCTGAGGGCCAGAAGTGACCGTTCACGGACAGTTAACCACTCAGCAGGGAGTTCTGAGGCATGAAGACCTAAGCAAGAATATTTAGAACTACTTCTGTTAGAGTATTAAAGAAAGAGAAAGATGAAACCTCTCATGTTGTCATTTAAATGATATGCAAATACAATCCAGCATGGAAGAGGAAATTTGAAAGACACAGTTCCTTAATAAGATCTAAAAATAAGGATATATGAACCTGAAGGAGGTGTAAACCTTTCTCTTTGTACTTAATGTTGACAAAGTTTTAACCTCTTTATGGTTCCCTTTGAGAACTGTAGTAAGAGACTCATCATTCACCAGTAAAGCATTTCTTGAAGGAGTTGGGGCTTTTTTATATTGATTGCTAGAATCAATATTACTTTGAGTGTATACATCCTCCACTTTTTCATTATTTGGGAATTTTGATTCTGTCCTAGTTTGTAAATAGACTTCCTTCTATAATGTGACATCTCCATGACATGCCAAAGGATTATAAATTAATAGTGTGATCAGAGTCCTGGCAAGGCCATGACTACCTCTTATTTTTGTTGGTTGACCATGCTGGTTGGCTGCAACCATAGCAACCTCCAGTACAAAGTTCAGCCACTATAAAGCTTTATGACCATGGTCATAGTTCAGTGTTCAGTAGCAAAACCCTTGCTGGGAAGAGTGAGGTTTTATATCTTACAGCAAAGTGTTAGACTCCATTTCTAAATACTGGACTCCAAATGATAAGATCTAAGACTGTTACAAGAAGATCATTGGTTACCCTAAGGAACTTGTTTTCCTGAGAAAATGCCGACAACACAGAAAACATTGATGTTCTTGTCCAGCTTTGTCACAAGCCTTGGGTCTGTCATCGTAATTTGCTTGATTCTTGCCACCCAAGAATGGATCACCAGTACAATTACCATCACTGGCTCTTTCTCCAATGGTAGTGTTATCATCACTTATGGTCTCTTTCGCGGTAAGAGTACTCAAGAATTGACTCAAGGACTTGCAGAACTAGACAAAAATTTTGAAGGTAAATCATAAACTAATTTGAATGGGTGTAGAGAAACTGAATTAAGGTTTATGTTATTTTTATTTTATATTTGTACCAAATCATGGTTCAAAACTAATTTCCTTGTAAGCTTGGAGTTAGACTGAAGATGCCAGCCTAACTCATAATTCTGAAAATCCGCCGCATCATTATCTCAGCTTTCTCATTTCTGGTTGGTGTCTATTATCACAACAGTCTAAATAATTCTAACATTGGCTGTCTGAATGGTACCTACCAAGTTTACTGATAAATAAATAATTGAATAAAAGTATGCAGTGGCCATATGGCATTCCATAACTAGTAGGAACAGCATTTTTAACTGTACTGGATGTGGATATTTTGTTGGAATAACAATCTCTATCCAGATTTCATAAGTAAGCATAGGGAAAAAAATAAAGTGAAAAACATAGTCAACCATTTTGTTTCTATTTCTCAACTTAATTTCTTAGCTGATTTGAATTTGCATTTTTCTCTCAAAATTATCTCATTGTTGGAAATGCTATTTAAATTCTATTAATTGTGTATTTCATAGGAATTCCTATTTTCCCTGAATTCTTATATGGTAGTTCCTTTGTCTTAACAGGTAGAAAGTAAAGGTCTACTGAGAATAAGTTGATTTAGCTACCTGAATGTGAAATTTAATCGCCACCACTATGTTTTTTAATTTAAAAATCATACTTTTAAATTATATAGCATATCAGTGGACTTTGTTTTGAACATTGTTTTTTGCATGTATGACCCAATGTGTAATCACTACCTTTTAACTTTTAAATCAGCATCATTTTCCACCTTACACAAATGCAGTGTTTAGTCTTCATATAATGCTACAGGGTCTAGCTCTACTTTCTTTGTGACTTTGTTAAGGAAGAAAATTTCCTTAAATGCAAAGCAACATGGCTATGCCTTCAAGTTATAAATTTGTCTTTTGGAAATTAGTGAAAGTAAAATCTCCTGAAATTTCAACAACACACCTGTCAGCCACAGCCTCCCAGAAGATCAGGAACACTTGCTCTAAAGCAATTAAAAGCTAAGATTTCCAAGGTTCAGTTATACTTTGTTATGTGAATAACAACTTCAAAACTAAAAAAAGAGTACTGGTTTCTGAATCTCTAGACACATTTTTATAAACTTAAATATGAGCTAAAAATCCAAACATTTTTGGTTTCCAAACAATGTCTCTTTGGAACCAGTTGATTCCCATTAGAAATCAGTGGCTTCTATACGACTGTCTGCAGCTAGAAGAAGCCCAAAGAAGGACCTAGGTAGGTCAGGCCTGCCTCTGAAGCCCTATGTAAGTGCTGGTGAGCATGTTAGTGTGCACAGAGCAAGAACAGAAGTAGTCAGGAGATCCCTAAGGGGGTTAATGCCAAGTGGGCACTACAGTCCAGTGTCAGAGTAAAAGGAGGAGAAAGGTTTGCTTTCTTTTTGCCTGGCTCTAGTTTTTCTCTGTTATTGGGGAGCCACATTCCAACCTCCTGCCACTGTAGAAATTGAACCACCACAACTGCTTGGGTTGATGCTGAAGAACCCTTCATAGCATAGTTATTGCCAATGACCGTAGTTGAACTTGGGATTCTTGTAAACAGTTCTCCCAGAGAGGGAAATGTCGTGTTATTAGAACATCTACTTGTGATGTTCGGCTTCTAATGTTCCATGGATGCTTTCCAAGAGCAGAACCCCAGTATCCATTGTGAGACATGGGGTCTCTTCCAAGATGGTGGGGCTTAACTCAAATCAGAAATCAGTCATTGACAGCAAAATAAAATCTGTAAAAATACCACTTTCCTGCTTCTCGGTGATGGATTGACTGTTCCACTGGGGACTTTAACCAGTCCACCTTCTTGACTATAGCTAGGTCACCCTGAAAATTTTCAAAAGTAATGAATATTACCAAGTTGTGCTGTATTTCTGAATAGAATCTATCACATTCTGCTAATTTTAGCGGCAGATTTTGAAATGAAAGAAAAGAATGAGTGTCAATGCCGGATTGAAAAGTGCCAAAATAACTCGACCAACAATAAGTCAATTGACTAGGAAAATAATTGGTCAGACCCATTGGGAAATACTCCATTGTGCAACTGGACTGCTCAGGGAAACTCTGACTGGCTGTGTGTGTCCTATTTTGTCCAACATACAGATAAAGAGTGACAAGTTCTGCCATGAAGAGATTATCTTTGCTATTTCAGAAAGTCTACATATCTAAGTTCAGCCCCAAAACCTTCCCCGAGAAGCTGCTCATGAGTGAGATACTAGGATACCATTATGGCTTGTGTCTAGATGTCCCCCTAAAGCCTCTTATGGTCATAGGTGGGGCTTTTAGGAGGTAGCTGGATCTAGAGTATGTGATGCTGGGACTAAGGATGTGATGGTGAGATTGATTTATGATGTGATACTAGGATTAAGGGTGCCCCATGCCAGGTGTGAGTGTCCTAAGGGTGGGTAACCTGAATAGACTATAAGGGACAGAAAGAGAGCTGCTGTCATTGCTGTTGTCATTTGTGATTGTGGCTGCTTTGCTACTTTACTGCCTTGCTGCCTTCTGCCTGCCATGAACTGTTTCTCTTCTGTGATTTCCCTTTGCCACAACACTCTACCTTAGTACCAGCCAACTGTTAATTGAAGTCTCTACAAACTGTGAGCCAAAATAAAACCTTCCCTCCTTTAACTGTGTTGAATATTTTGTCTCAGCAACAAGTAAAGTAACTAAAATAGATACTGACAGGATATGTAGACATTTCTGAGAGCAAGGGGAAGACACTCCAGCAGTTAAGTTCAACACCTGCCCTAAATGTAGGGGAAATGATACAAGCAAGGGTTTGGATGTGGAACATGGTCCTGCAAATTCCTTGGTGTACAGAATTCTGAAAACACATACATGAAAGGATATACACGAGGTGGTTCACCTCCTCTTTGGTTTGGGGACTTGGATGAATCCAACAGAACCCTTAAAATCATTCCCTTGACTTTATTTTTTGAAAATATCTACATAAAAAAGTATAATATGTAATATTTCTTCATACTGGCAATAAAGACAAAATGAGTCACATGGAGGTTATGGAGTTCCTGTGAATGTCATTTCAAATATTGTTCAGCCTGCACAATGTCCAGAGTATGTATCTTTAAAGAATCATTTTGACAGGAAAAGTTTTTAATGAAAAATATTTCTATTCATGTGGCACTGAGTGTCTTTGTTCTTGGTCCCAAGAACAGTTTGGTTGGCAGGTACGTGGGCGCTTTGAACAATCACATTGCTGCAGTGGTTATTCTCTGGGCTGGCGGTGGAATCACCTGGATGCTGGCAAAAAAATCCCTGCACCTGACCTTCCCCATATCAGTTTCATAAGAATCTCAGGGAATGAGACCCTCACCTGCTTGGTTTTAAGAAATCATCACAAGTGATTCTGAGATAGAGTAATTCTACCTCAGGCTCAGCCAGGTGCAGGATTGACACATGTGTTGTTTTCAAACCCCTTGAAAGGGGGCTGCTTGAAGTTAAATTAATTTATTATAGATAACTCTGGATATATCCTTGGGAATGAACCAAACTAGCTGGGAAAAAGCCTCAGGACCCACTGGCCTCTGAGTTCTGCATTTGAGTCAAAGACTAGCTACACCTACGAAGAAGCTTCACTCCCAGCTGGCCCCTTGCCTACCAGTCTCCACCCACACCCATTTGTTCCCAGGGAACTCAGCATTGCACTATTAGACCAAGCTAAAAATAATGAGGCAAATAAATCTGCTGCAAAAACCAATTAATTGCAAAGAGAAGACCAAATGAAGTTGATTTTTCCAGAATGCATGAAGATTCCGATCCTTACTCTTCCTACCCAGCACTGTACATGCAACCCTACATATAGGGACACTTTTCATGGCAAGGATCTATCTATCGTTTGCCCCCAGAGACATGACCACACTGGGAGGTAGAGATAGGGAAGCAAAACAGGTGTCCTGCAGGGCTCAGCCACTCTTCTTCCAAGACAGCCTAGGCAACTTTCAATGAGGCTAGAGCATCCACTGCAAATTCCTAGGAGCAACTAAACTCTAGACTCTAGGGTCATGCTCTGAGAGATGTTCCTGTCAATAACCTCTCTAGTGGTGCACTGTGGGCCACAAATGCCACAGCTACACCTGGGCAGGCTCCCAGGTGACTGAGTGTTTGAAGAGGGAGCTGAAGCAGTTTCCACCACCTGGGAAGCCACTGGCTCTCCCTCAATGTCAGAAGACTTACAGGAAACCTGAACTCAGAGGGCAGATGGCAAGTGGGGCCTGAGGGAGTTAAACTTCCCTCTATGGAGATCTCAAATGGGCAGATGTCACTGAGTTTTGTACTTTCTCCACTGCCTGGCAGCACAGTTCTGCCTCCCAGCTGCAAGGCCTGCTGGCCTGGCATTCATCTCTGTGGCCTCATGTTCTTGGCCCTTTTCCGGGGGCTCCCAGAATCAGGGCAATTAGTCCCAATTGTGAGGTGGCTTTCCTGATTCAGATGCTCTCCCCCTAAAAGAAAGAAAAGAACGGCGTGTATTTGCTAATTTGGTAGGCAAAGAGCAGCTGTCAGATGCTATGGAGGTTTGTTATTTCATTCTTGCTAACTTTCATCGAATTTTCAGCTTTCATTGTCTGAGTTCTGAGACAGGAGCTGGAGGGGAGATACAGCTGTCATACCTAGGAGGCAGCAAATCCAGAATGCTGAAAAGTAGTTTTACAATGCTGCAGTTATAATTAAGATGAATTGTTGCCTTAATATATAGGAACGTATGAGTCACCACACTCCAAATCAACTGTTTTGAAAAATCACACCTAGCAGGTCTTGCCGAAAGTCAAAGACAAAGTTAAATTCTATTTTCACTTTCCAATTAACTCTGAAAATGTGGAATGTTAACTGTTTACCAATGAATATCCATTTACAGCTTTTAGTACTTGTGAGAAGCAGAAAAATACTCCAGGGCCCTTCACATGTCTTGGATAGAGAACATGCTTCCCACATTCAACTTTCTGTTTTCTGGTTACATATCCCAATGTTTCTTTGGCTCCCAGCTTTGTGAAGGAGAGTTCACCTCGTCCCAGGGTTTCTGCTGGAGAGTGGCTGGTTTGTGCTGAGTGCGAACTGATTCTGCTTCATGGTAACAAAGCACTGAAATATTCTCAGGGTCCAGTCTGCACTTTGACCAGCTGTGTCCTTCTTGTGATTAATTGTCAGCATCTTCCTCGATGTCACTTGGACTTTGGAGCAGACATGTGCTAGATTAGAGCGATGCAAGTTCCCCAGCCACATTTCCACCTACAGTGGGAGAAAGAGGCAAGAGACTTGGCAAGAGAAAGGCCTGGCTCTGCTCAGCCAAAGGCCAGTTGCATCCGACCTCACCCACCTCTGCCAGCAACTTGGTGGCCAGCATGACTGCAGTTTTAGTTTAACCCACACCGTTTAGAATCCTCATCAGGGGTGTAGGGCAGAGAGGACTATGCTACTGAAGGTCCAAACGCACTCTATGGATCATTAATAGGAATCGCAAAACAGTCCAAAACGTCACTGAGGCAAGGACAAGTAGGCTGTACCTATGGGAACCAAATTCCACCAAGTTTCATTTGAGGAATGAAATGTTCCCTGGCCAGGAGGGTGAAGTTATTGTCCACACACTGCTCAGAGGATTATTTCCCCACTTATATCTGCTCCTTTTTCCCCTGGGTTTGCAAGGGCTAGGTGGTCATGACCATCACCTATAGCATTCATGTTCCCTTCTGGCCTTTTCCCTTTCTTGTCTTTCTTTTTAACATTTTCTTATCTCTCCACCCCTCCTTTCTTTTAGCTGGTGCCAGCCACGTCCTAACATTGCTACTTCTGGGGCCTCTCCTCCTGCCCCTCTAGGGAGGCTTCTTGTTCTGGGCTCAGCCATGAGACACTTTGGAGGCCTTTTCTCTCCCAGTGAGGCCCCCTTGCCACCATCCTCTGAGGACGTGTTTCAGATAGCCTGTTGTGGACTTTTGTGCCTACTCTGTCTAGTGGGAGGAAGGCAACTTTTTGCCTCTCAGAACACTATTGCTTAAAAAGCAAAAAGAAGAAACAGGACAGGTAGAATTAAGGTGTCCAAAGCCGGGGTGAGGACATTCTCCTCTACATGATGAGTGCCAGATCCTGCTAAGACCCTGTCTCGGTCCACAGTGGCCAGCACACTGTGAGCCCCAGAGTCAGGCCAAATTGTTGGCAGGGATGGCAGTGAGGAGGGCCGGCAGGGGCTTTGACGTTCTCTGAAGAAGACTACTCCTGATAAGTGGCCATTGTTGGAGGCACCCCGCCCCCCCACCACCAAACTCTTGGAAAGGCTTCCGGGCAAAAAGGCAACCAGTGCCTTTTGTATCATCCCACAGGGAAAATCAGGGGCCCTTGGCAAAGTCATGGGGATTTAAATTTGAGCTCCACATGATGAAGAACTTTATAAAAATGAATACGGTGTGGGGAGGAATGGGCTGCCTTGTAACGAAAGGGAGCTCGGAGCAAGTGTATTTTATAGGAGTAGAGTTGGCAACCCTCTTGCGGTAACTTACTGTGCACAAAATGGTAGAAACAAGAACCCTTACCTGGGCTGGCCAGTTTCTGTTCTTTAAAGCTGTATTGAACTAAGGATGTGAGAGTCTCCAAGTTTCTCTCCCTGGGGACCACAAAAAACAGCAAGGAGAGAAAAGATCCTCTTTCTGGCTCTCTATGGCTTATACCTAATTTCCAACTTTTTTTCGTATATGTTGTTGTCAGCTCTGAAATCTCTTTTCTAGGCCTTCCCCCCGCCCCTTGTAATGTCATAAACCATCTCTGTAAACATTTTACTTAAGGTGTGTGTGGGGGCCTCAGGGACACATGTAGTGACAGCCTCCCAGAGCTGCTCTGCAGATATGTGGCTGGGCCCACCTGGTGAAGATCATTTGCACTGGGACTTTGGTTTTTCGCTAATCCTAGGGAAATGGGATCTGGGCCAGTAAACACCTTGGTTCGTACCGGCAAGAGTCATTTTCCTATCCCCACTACTACCCTGAGGCTTCTATTGCACTGGTTACCCCCATGACCCCTCTTCTTCTGACTTTCTCTTTGGTGGACACGCCTGGCTCACTGGATTCCCTCCAGAGTCACAGGGCTTATGGGATCCTCTCTGTGGATATGGTGTGTGTGACAAACCCTTGAGGTGTCTTCGAATGGAAGCAGAGTTATTGCTCAGAGACAAAAGGATGCCACTACGATGAAATTGCCAAAATCCCACTGGCAAAGACAGGCCAGAGCTCACTAATAGGGAAGTTGTAGGTGTTGAGGAGGACACTCTTTGCTGGGGTGAGGGTTGTCTTTAAAACTGAGATAAATGTCCAGCCATTGCATTACTGTGCTTATTTTTGATCAACCATAGACTCAATCATTAGCCTACAGTGAGCAATGGGTTTTTTTTCTGGCAGGTCTCAGAGCTCCACAGCATCTGGCACTGACACATGACAGCTGCTAATCCCAGTACCAAGAGGAGAGGACGTGACGAGTACCAGGCTAGAGCTGACAGTTGCACTTTTTGCTCCACACTCACCAAAACTTGTTTTAGTTTTAGGGATATTGGACAATTCTTCCCAAAAATCTCTGCAAGCAGTGACTGTCCTGTTCCTGGTCATCAGTTTGCTCACTTCACTGCTGAGTTCTGGGTTTACCTTCTACAACAGCATCAGCAACCCCTACCAGACATTCCTGGGCCCAACTGGTGTGTACACCTGGAATGCAATCAGTGGTGAGTATCCCTGAGAAGACTGTGCGCCCTGCAGAGAACCACATCTGTTTTGTTTCTGTCTCTCTGCCTCTCACTCATACTCACAAGCACATACAATCATATCTCACCGTGAAAATGATGAAGACCTGCCATGTGCTGGGTCTGGCACTGGGTGCTGAAGTTTATTTTTGTCAGCCTATAGCATTTATTAAGTCTGGAAATAATTGTTTTAAGGGCACTAGTGATAAGCAAGAAGTGGAATGAGAGGTGCTAAAGTAGAAAAATCAGTCTTTGCTGTTGAAAACCTAAGGTAAAGAGTCAAATACATCATGTGAATCAATAAAACACACACTGGTCTCCTGCTATGTGCTTATCCCAAAACTAGGTTCTGCATGACATACAGAAGCAGGTCTATTTATGCACACACACATACTTTTTTACTCTCTTTCCTGCCTTCATAACGTGGAAACAAACTTAGGCTCTAGAGATGCATGCCTTATGATAGAACCACAAATAATGTCACTTAGGAGACTCTGAGCCAACACCCTTCATGTGGGCTATGTGGCGCCCAGGGTGTTGTTTGGTTTTGTTTCATAGGTGGGGGTTGGAGTAGAGAACAGAGCCTGGGTGGGAAGTGGATCTCAGCTCTTATCACAGTAGCTTGGACTCTCACTGGGTTTTTTCCAGGACTCTGCAGCTACCACGTTTGCCCAGAAGCTGGGTCAGGGCCAGTAGAGAAGCCCTTTGCCCCATTCTCCCTGCCTTCCACGTCTTGCCCCTGCCAGGCAGCCATGTTTCTCTGCTCTCCAGGCAGTCACAACTTGATCTAGGGAACAAAGCCCTTGCTTACTAAGGGGATGGTTCCAGAGCAGGTTTTGTGTAAGTTCCTACAACGCATTTTAACACAGGGAAGGTGCTCTGGATACTGAGGTGTCAGAAAGTCTTGAAGGAGCACCTGTGGGCAGCTTCCTTCCAGGGTGGAGGCCTGTTGTGGGCTGATACTTCTCCATCTTCAGCCTGCAAGTCTCAGAGCCTGTTTCCCTCAAGCTCCACAACTCTTTTCTTCCGCAGTTTAGTTCAGGCTGAGTTTGTGCAGGTCAGAGGTCTCATGCAGTCCACAGAGCAGAGCATGAACAAAGAGGTTGGGTAGCCTTCTCCCCAGCCCCGCCTACTTCCATTCACAAAACAGTCATGTGGTGGGAGGGAGTGTCCCCCTCCCACACACAAACATACTCTAAGGACTAAGAGACAGGCTGGGGTGGAAACATTTAAGATTTCTGTGTGAGAATATTTACATTCTTAGAGGAGCTTGGAGAGAGGCTTTGGGCAGCCATGGCTTTTTCTAGGTCATTTGCGTTTTCTCCTGCTTTTTCGTGAATTCCTATCAGTCTTGTGTTATTTTTCTTTGCATCGTCTAGAAGTTGTTGGATTGATTTCTCATGATCCCTTACTGTTTTTGAGAGACCTCTTTTTTCACGGTCACTGACTGCCATCCTATCTTCTATATCTGAAATTCTATCTTCGCAATCTTTTATTGTGTTGCATACACTTTCAATAGAGTTTTTAATCTCCTGGATATCTGTTTGAATCTGTTTTATGGATTCCATTTCTTTCCTCTGTTGGGCATTCATTGTTTCCATTTCTTTCTTATGCTGAGTCTTCATGGCTTCTATCATGGTCTTGAGCTCATCTATTTTTTTGTCAGTTTCTATTCTAGAGTCTCGAATCACGACTTCCATTTTGCTCATCATCTCTCTGGTTAACTGGGAAATTATTTCTGATTTGAATTTTTCTAGAGCCTGATTGATCTGTTTTGTTACCTCCTGTGCTATGGGTCCAGGGTGCCCTGCTGGTTCACTATCAGACTTTTCATCCTCATTTGTCCTACTGTTTACCATTGATGAACTGGAAATCTGTCTTTGTGTCTTCCTTAAGTGTTTTCTCATTTTTATTTTTGTTGTTGGGTTGTCCTTTAATTTCTGAGTATTACTTAAATCTTCCTGATATAGTTGCGTTTTAGCTTTTGAGTTTCTAATGACTCATAGACATCCTCATTTTCATAATAACAGAGAAAACAACTCTTTAAATTGATCACAACCCTTTATCCCAATTGATACATTCAGCAGCCCAATAGGATCAAGCACAGCTTGCAAACTGACCACTTGTGGTAGTCATTAATGTATCACCTTTAACCCGTGTGAATTAAATTAATATCAAGAAGCAGCCCATAATATGTTTGCAGTGCATATGCTTTTCAATATAGCATCTTTACCATTTAGGATGGGGGGTTAGACTGAGTTAGGATGAGAGGAGTAGATAAGTGAAAGAACTGGAGCAGGTTTGAAGTGAATCCAGAGGATGTAGAATTACCTTACTATCTTTATGAAGCTATTAACTTCAGGGGGGTAGAGAGAATGCTGGAATAAGGACAAGAATATATCTCCTTAACAATAACAGGCGCTTGCCTTCCCTTGAAGGTACAGAGCCATGAGCGAGGTAAAATGACTGGAGAAAAGAACATAAAGAGAAACCCCCCAAAAAAGAAAAAAAATAATAAAAGAAGAAGTCTGAGTTAGGGCAGGAGCTGGAATAAAAAGGGAGATGAGGGATAATATGGTGGAGCAAGAGACTGAGTTGGAGAGAGAGGACAGAAAAAAGAAAGAAATTTTAGGGTGGAATGAGGAAAAGAAAAAAGAGAAAAAAAAAAGAATTTGAAGGGCCTCTTTCAGACTATGTCTCTGTTCTCATATTACACCACATGTACAGCCATATGTAGAACTGAATCCCCTGGTCTCAGCTAGCCAATGGCAGTTCCCCATGACTGAGACTGAACTCAGTCCACAAGGCCTAACTTGATTTTACCAACCCTCAGGGTTGAACTCCACTCAGTTCTATTACAGGTTTCCCCTGCCCTTTCTTTAAAGATGTTCAAAGTTGGGATCTCAGAAAACTACCCTTCATGAGAGCCTATGCCTCTGCAGAGTTGGTCCAAGGACTGGCCCAATCAGGAGGTTTGAGAACGGGGGGGCAGGGGGGGCTTGGGGGTGTTTCAAGGGTGCCCGCCCGGCTACCTTCCTTACTGGGTCTGGTGGTGCACAGTTCGGGAGGTCACGCACCTGCCGGATGATCTCAGGCAGGCAGGTGAAGAGACCCCCTCTGGGGTCCTTGGGTCCTTACTGGGTCTGGTGGTGCTCAGTCCCATGGCTTTTTCTAAATGTCCTGTGTGTCCCAGTGCTTTGCAGGCCAGGCTTTCCTCTGTTTGCCCTCTGCTGACTCCTGATTTTCTTCACCAAATTTGAGTAATGCAGAGTTTAGTGAAAAGTGAGCTTGCAGGGAGCTGGGCCTGCAGAATATCTTGTACGCAGAGATGCCACAGCAGCATCCTGGCCTTAGGGCACAGGGACAGGAAAGCATGGGTCAGACTGACTTCCAGGAGGAACCGGAGGGCACTGAAAACCCCTGCAGACAAGGTTTGCTCATATCCTCCTGAGCTGGCAAGAGTGTGTGGGTCCAAGAGGGTAGAAGAGGAAGTGGTTTCTTGGCTGAAAGGTTGAAGGTTGGAACCGAGAGAATTTCACAGCCCAGGAACCCAGGAAACAATGTGGTCCAACAGTGACTGGCCAGGGCAGAAGGTAGTGTCTTGAGTCTTCAGGAACTATTCATCTGCCCTGAAGCTTCCTCCACTCCCTCAAAAGCCCTTCTGTTCCACAGACTTGGAACAGCTCGACAACTGGAAGCAGCCTGGAGCCTAAGGCTCCTGGCATCCTGTCCCTACAGGGATCTCAGGTCAGCACTGTACGTGGGTGCCGGCCCTTCCCGGTGTAAATCAAAGCTGTAGGCAGCCCATTTTAGGAAAATGCATTTAACCCTGTGTTCATCCTGCCCCTTGATGATTAAGCTTTTATAAGAAATTTCACAAGAGGAAAATGAAAGATAATTAAGGCATGTGTGGTGCCTGGAGAGCATCAGAGGAGCAGGGCTTTTGTTCATACAAATTATTAAGAAATAAAACCATTATTTTGAGGATGGAGTCTGACATCAAGGACTATTAAAATGTTCTTGTCATATAAAACCCCTCTAATTAGGGCCTCTTGGAGGACCGTTCGGAGAATTTTCCTGCATGTGGGTTATAGCCAAGGCACGTTTGACGCCAGAATGTCCATTGAGCTCAGCACATCCTGTGTGTGTCAGTAGATGAAGAACCCTGAAGGACATCTGTCTATCCTAGGGATTTCTCTGATGCCATCTGTGTTCTGCCTGACTCTGCCTGGGCCCTGGGGCTCATCTGACTTATCATGAGGCCTGGTATCCTCCTTTTCATCCTCCCCTTCAACCATTTTTAGTAACAGTTTTATTGAGATATGAGTCACATGCTATAGTTCACCCATGGAAAAGACAACATTCAATGGTTTTTAGCATCTTCTCAGACATGTGCAAACATCACCACAGTTAATTTTAGAATATTTTCATCAACTCAAAAAGAAAGACTATGCGCTTTAGCTATTGCCTGCCTCCCAGCCCATCCTAAGCAACCATGAATCTGCATTTTTTTGTGTGTGGTTCTTTTCCCACAGAATCAGGCAGAATGAAAGTCAAATTCCTAAGCAAGAATTCTGTGCAGTGGTCCTCTCTCCATATCCAGTGCTTAAGACCCAAAGGACCTCTCCCCACCATCTGGGTTCCTCTCTCTGTCCAAGATGCTGCTAGCTCACTGTCTACCTTTGTCTTTGTTGAGGCTCCTGCTTCTGTGTCCATGTGCTGCTGTCCTTCCTCGGCCTTTCTGCATCTTGTTCAGCCATTCAGGCCTATCTGTTCATCCATTTGCTCTTTCATTCAGCACACCATCTACAGGCATTGCCCTAGGAAAGGGGATATTTGATGGACCACTTGTACAGCAACTGCTTCAGAAAAAGTTTGGGCTTGGAGGTTTGCTCCTAATCAAATGCTTCATGCAGTGTTTCATGCCTTCAATCTACTTTGTGCCTTACCTTGTTTTTACATTCTTTCCAATGCTTGAAAGAATATAAACCCCAGTGTAGATAGGCAATAAATGCCCATAGAGTACAGGTTCCATGAAGAAAATAAGTGATATAAAAAACATATCACTGTGTCATTTATAAAATTTAATTTTCTTTCCAGCGTTCTCCATTTTCCTGACAATGGTACTATTTGTGGGCAACACACAGTCTAATCGTCTCTCTGAAGAAATCTCCCAGAGGCTTTATGCAACAATCACTATCAGAGGAACGACCCACAGTTATGGATACTCATTTTGGCTCACACTGCTCATCATTCTTCTAAACATAGTCACTGTGATCATCATCTTTTTCTACCAGAAGGCAAGATACCAGCAGAAACAGGAGGAGAGAAAGCCAATGGAATATGCTCCCAGAGATGGAATTTTATTCTGAATTTCATTTTATGCTATTGTGTCTGTTCCGTTTCAAATCAGCTCCCTGAGCAATAACTGGTTAGCTTCTATGATCATCAGTGTGGTAAAGTGACTGTCATTTTCTATCCCGTGACACTGTGTTCTTCATAGATGCTGTCTCCTTGGTGTGTCCCCACAGGAGTGGGGGAGATGAATGGAAAAAAAATGTTGCCTGTCTAGGTAGTGTTCAAAGTAGTAGAATGATTATAAGCCTGGGACCCTTCCAACTTGGTCTCATCTGAAATAATAAAGGTTTGTGATTGCACCTTTCCTTTGATGAGCTCAAAGCACTTTAGCACCTATGATCTTATTATCCTCAGGAGGGACAGACCAGGTGCTTTTATTCTACTCTATGATGAAGACTCCTAGGTACAGAGAGATTCAGAACTTGTCTTACCAGGACCAGAGGTTGAAGGCAAAAGGAGAAACTTGGGAAAAAAAATGACCTGTTTTTTTCTGGAGCCCCAGTTGCTGTCATGTAACTCAAACCCAGTGGTGAGTAGCAGACTGGTACTTAGGCCTCACACTCACTTTTGAGGTTCTGTAGTGCAGTTTTTGGTAGGAAGACATAAGATGCAAGAAGACCAGGAAAAATAAAAATTACAGCTCGGTGATCTCTCAGATAAGGAGGATATCAGCATTGTTTTCAGTTTCACAGGATTGTGGTAAAATAAGTCAAAACAGAAACGAAACATTTTAACAAGTTCTAGCAACCACTCCATCAGCCAGCCCTTGGCTTAGTAGGTGTAATTGGTCAGATGGGAGCATATTGCCCATTAGCAGACTCCTCCTCAACCAGAGACTGACGAAGACATGGGTCAAGGTAGCATGGCTTTCAGGCATGTATTTTCCAAGTGTTGATCAGGCCACATGTGAGACCCGATCACTGGGAAGCCCTCCTAGAACAGATGCAACCAAACTAGTTCTGTTTCTTGAGAAGATAGGTGGGCAGCCAGGAAAACAGAAGAGGCACCAAAATGGATTCCACCTACTCTTCCAGGATGATGTTTCCCCAGGAAATTACTCTGAAAATCTTTTGAGCTTGACTACTCTACAAGTTGGCCAGGTTGAGCCTTGAAAAGGTTGTGAAATTATTACTTTTCCTATCTTGGTGAAACCAGAGCTAAAAGGACTAGAATTTCTCTGTTACAAATTGTAAAGGAGCAGTCTTTAGGGAGAGGACATAATGTTTATAAAGATGTGAAGGTTGAATGGCCTTCTTATTATTTTTTAACAATCTGATTTATAAATCAGCTCTGTGGCATAACCAGCACTCTCATTTCCTCTCATGGGGTTCACTATTGAGTGGTCAAGACAGATACCATAAGCAATCATGAAATTCCATTTAAAGCAAGTTCTTAGTTAAAAAATTGTGCTCATTCTTTGCAAGGTCAATTTGTTCTGTCATCCCCCCACCCTTCCCAATCATAGCCCTACTAGTTCTGTTACTCTATTAATTTATTCTAAAACTTGGAAAATAGTTTGGAAATCAGATCAACAGTGAAAATTTCTAAATTTTTCAAATCCAGAAAGGTTTATGTCCTTTAAAGCTTGAGTTTTATATCAGATTCTGGGTAATGAAGAGAAAACCAACAAACAGGTGACAAACCCATGTCAATGATTACTAGACAGGTGCTCACCTGTGTCAGTGTCAGTGGTGTTGTACAGTGGAAAGAGCACGGCATTTACTCATCTTAGCCTCTGAACAGAGCTTAGTTTTCTGAGCGAACAAATTTTCTTAATCTTTATATCACAGGTGACCTTTAAGGAACCGTTTAATACACTTGGAATCAGGTCAACATAATTCTGTTTCACAGTCCTGGAGATGAAGGGAGTGGCTCCCTTACTCTATTTTAGGTAGAAGGTAATGAAATTGCATGGTGTGTTCAGTGAGAATCTTGTAAAGCAAGCACTGGACCTGTGTACTTCTTGTAAGCACAAGCAATGTTGAAGTATATAATATGGCTCTGGTTCCAGCTACAAGATGGTCTTTTTTTTTGGTACCAGGGATTGAACTTGGGTCCTTGCACTTGCAAGGCAGAACACTGAACAGCTGAGCTAAATCCCCAGCCCCACAAGATGTTCTTTTATTGAACACCCGTGCCACAGTTGGTATAACTCACTGTTTTTGGAAGAAAAAAAATGTTCTTACATTTCTGGAATGCATACACTTGAAACACTGTTTTGAAGGAATTTGAGCGATTTCTTACTCCAGGAGTCATGACACGACCCCTAATTAACGCACCTGGTCTTGTTGTGAGATAGGTTACAAGATTTGTCCATGTTTGCAAAATTATATAAAATATCATGTTCATCAATTTTACAAATACATGTAATCTTCAGAGAAATCAAACCTTTATACCAACATCATTGCTGTCCCCAATGAGCTGATGTTGGTGAAGAACTCTGGGAGGCTGAAGGTAACTTCCGGTGTGCTTTGCCACTATCATTAGATTTTCATTTAATTATCTCAACGAGCTGGGGGTTAGATGGAGCACTGTCTTCTTGGATACGGCATTTCCTGGGGTCTAAAGCATGATGCTGCAGCCAGCCTCTCATGGCTGCACACTTTCTGCACCCTCAGACATTACAGTAGAGTTTCAGGTACACATCTCAGCCCCCTTCCACCTTCTGAGGTCACTCAACCTCTAAGGGGCTGGGACCCATGTAGATCTACAAAGGGTAGGCATATGTCAAGTGGAATTCAGAGTGTATGCTCCTGCCACTTGCCCAGGAGTCCTCAGCAGCCCTTCTCTTATGCTGGAGCCAGAGGTTTAGTGTGGGCAGCCTAAAGTGACATTTTTCTATAGCCAAGACAGGGACTCGGGCATGGTGATTGGGAGGCAGGACTCAAAGTCAAGAGCATTCCTGCCCCTGAAATCTCAACTTGGAGAGAAGGTGGGACTCACTGGCCTATGAGCCCCTTTGGGCTTTTCTGATCTAGTATCCAGAACCCTAGAGGCCTTGGACAGACAGGTCATTAGCCAATTCTGTGGAAAGCAGACCCTCATGACAACTGAAGTGTGGTGGCCCTCTGGGGTGAGTCCTCATCCCTTGCCTTCATCTTCCAGCATGTGAGCATTCAGATGGGGGCTCAATTCTACCCTGCTCTGGCATCTCCTAACCAACTGTCAGAGATCAAAACCATTAGTCACTGCTCCTGCTTGAGCTCCATTTGGACTGTAAAATAAATAATAGCTAACAGAAAGGACAATCTATGGGATTAAGCAGGGACGTCCTGGAGTCAGGCCACCTAGGTCTGTTACGGATTCAGAGCATCCTCCCTTGAATGTCTGTGAGCTCAGAGGATAACAGCAGGGTTAACTCCTGAGCTGTGGTGACAATGAACCTACACGCTCAAGCCCTGGACAGCTAACAGCTACACAGCTCTTGCTTGATTCCGATGAAAATTATGAACTGGCAAAGTGAAGTTCTGATAGCAGTCCTGATATTACCAGGTAATGCTGAGTGTCAATATTTGACACAACCAGATTTTGGTCACTGCTGATGCAGGCTGTCACCACCTGATGCTAACTTGTGCTAGGCACTGTATGTCAACTCTACTGGGTACTGGTCTCTGCTGCTGGTCCTCTATAGCTGATGGTCTCTGGAGCTCTTTGATGTTAATAGCTCTGAGTGTTTATTTGTAGCAACTGCTGTTGTCTATACTACTCAGGATTTTTCTTTTTTAATCCCAACTAGATTTACTGGACTTTTGGAGCCCACACCACCCAAGAAATAAATCACAAGCAGGTTCACAGGAACAACAAAGCAAGTCTTTATTTTAGCAGGGCCTGTGCTGGAGCACAGGAGTTGGTACTCAGGAGGCCTCCTAGACTAAAACCCAAGAAGTAGCTGGGGATTGCTAGGGCCTGTTTTAGTGAGAGGCAGGGCTAAAAGCTTGCTATAAATGTTGGGTGTGCAAATAAGAGGCACGATCCCTCTCTTCCTCATTTTAGCTACTCCAGGCTGATCCTTCTTTCAAAAAGGCAACAGTACTGTCTGAATCGGCAGGAGGGGGAAGGGGCCCCACACTGCCGGGCTGCACTTAAGTCAGAGTGGAGAATGGTAGTTTGAGAGCCTGGGAGGAGACTGAAGTAAACTGTCCGAGTCCACTGAGGTGAAGGGGAGCCAAGGGAGGTGAGAGGAATGGACCAGACGATGCTGGCCAAGCCACATCCCACCTCTAGCTGGTACAGGAAAAATGAGTCAGATGCTTCTAGTGAATTCTACTAAAAGTCTGTAGCACATGAAGGAAATGGTGAAGGTGAGACCTGTGCCACCACCCTCAGACTGCAGGCCGCATTAATTATGTTCTAAAGATAAAAAAAGCAGTCAGCAAAAGTACTTAAGACTAAAGGGCATAATAGCTAGGCTTGCCCAGCACCCAACATTGGCAAGTGGCAAAGCAGAACTACAAATATGTCTCTAGGCCCTTTCCACCTCTATGTGACCTAGTTCCACCAACATAGAATAGTAGTTACCCAGGCCAAAGCATGCCTTCCTACCAATCACAGGCTAAGGATCACCTCTCCATCAATCTTTGAAGGGTCTTTGCTCTGTTCTGGGTCCTGTCTCACTTACTTCCAAACAATAGCCACCGTTGAAGAAGTAGAATCAGTTCTTGGCAAAATCGCCAACTCAGGTGCAGAAACTCCTCAAGGAGTCTGAAAAAACCTTTGCCCACGAACAAACTCATTATCTGCCCATACATCTCACAGATACAATCCTAACAAAGTGAATTATGGGTAAGGATATGTGTGCTTAACACAGACAGCATGATTCCATGTGAGCTGTCAAACATGCACAGGACAGCACTCTGGGAGGGACATGGACTCTTGACCAGAAGTAAAAGGCTCCTTTCCCCTATCCTGGGGGGGCATCAGTGATACTTATACCAGCAGGCTGTCAGTAGAATACTTTTTTCTGCCTTCAGTAAATGTACACTTTCACTGTCTCTTCTGTGTGTCTTGTCTAATTTTCTATTTGGGACACCAAGGACCTGGAAAGAAGCCTCATGGGACCCTAAGAAACACTTGTTTGCATCAGGCAAACACTGGGAGTGGACCCAGAGCTATAAGAGTACAAGCTTCCGTCTCAGGAAGTTCTCTCTCAAACAGGAAGTGTGGTGTTCCTGGTAGGCCCTGTAGGACTTAACACCCATCCTACTCTCTTCATGGCTCTGATTCATTCAGAAAAAATACATCTGTTTAGTTTCAAGTAAGCAAGAGGATTTGGGTATTAACCTGAGCTAGAAAAGTCACTTCCTCTGGGGTGGGGGTAGTGGATCCCACAGAAAAAAGGACTTCTTATGATCCTTAAAATAGAAAGTTCATGCCAGGACGGCTCTTGATAACCCCGTCAATGTAGGTTGGAGGAGGAACCAAGACGTGGGGTTCTGCGGAACTCACTTGCGAGTGACACTGGAGGAACTGTAGACTCTGTTCCTTATGTTCTTCCTGCCAGAGGTTCTCACGGCACCTTAGAATTTCAGACAAGCCCTGGTTAATAGCTAGGACTTTGGACTGAAAGTTTTAATTTCAAATTATTTAGTGAGAAAGAAAGAAATGTAGGTAGAAGGGCATTCCTGGTTATACTTATTTATTTTTAAATAACAACGCCACTCCTGCTTTTCCATCCCTTCCTGCCAAAGAGGAAGATAGAATTCTAATTTTTAATCTTGACCCCTAGAGGCATATTCACCTCTGGGTTGTCTTGAAGCCACTTTCACAAAAATAGTCAGTTCTTGTAGGTCATTGTTCACCTAGGGGAAGCTTCTCCCTTTGTCAGCAGGGTGGGGATTCAGTGAACTGCCCAGTCTTTCAGAAGAGTGTAGGTCTGGTCCTCACAGCTCCCCCTGCAGCAGAGACTACAAGTTCATGCCCAATCTTTTGCTGCTTTCCAGGTGCCAACTTTGGTGGGTGCCCACCCTCAATTCTGTTCTTGTGAGATGCCATTAAATCCCCCACAGCAATAGCATGTACTGTTTTAGAATTAACCCCATTTGACAGATGAGTCACTGAGGCTTAAGTTAGTTAAATATCATGTTCATCGTCCCATGCAAGGCTAAGCAGAGATCAACACAGATCTACACGCCACGGTCTGGCCAGCAGCAAGTGGCTGGGGCCAACAACCTGACGGAGGCATAGCCTGTGCATAAGAGGGTTGTAAAAAGTCTGAAGTACACATCCAAGTACTAGACTTTGGTCTCCACGGGCCACCCCCAAGCACGCGTCATTTTGAGTAACTGAGTGTGCTGGGTTCTTGCCGTGTTTAAGTTGGGTAAACATTCACCGTTTGATTAAAAATGTAATCAAATGTTGCACCAGATACTGCACAGACTTCCTGAATGGCTCACGGGTTTGAAATCCACCAGAGATCTTCTTTTTGATGACTCCATAACAATCTTAATCAGGAAGTATGCTAGAGTCAGTTGGATGAGTGGAGAGAGAACACACTGTGTTAAGAGTTTTGGGCCCAGTGGCTCCTCAGGGAGCAGATGTTTTCTTGAGTACTCATTGCTGAAGGTGGGGGCAGGTGCTCGATCACAGCAGTGTACACTGCTGACCTGAGGCTTACAGAGAAGCTGCACAGATGTTGCAGAATCCACAAGACAAGATGGCGTCTGAGGCGGAACCACTGGAAGCTATTGGGCATCTCTAAGCAGAACCCAAACCAATGAGGTAACTTCTTACAGGTGGAAGTGGCCTTAGTTCCATCAGGAGCTCTGACCTCCGATGAGGTTGAAACTGCTTTCAGCAATGGTCTACTGCAACTGCGCACCATTCATTGTCATAGAGGAAATCTGTGACTTTCTTGGATCTGCTTCTTCTCATTTGAAAAATTAAAACACAGCTGCTGGGTGTGGTGGTGTCCACCTGTAACCCCAGATGCTTGCGGGGGGCTGAGGCACAAGGGTTGAGAGTTTGAAACCCGCCTGGACAACATAGCAAAACCCAGTCAGGGAGGTGGGGGGGGTTCTTTTTAATTTATTGTAGCTTATTTTTTAAAGGAACGTTTTTATAAACACCAAATTTGACAGTTTCGAGGTTCCAAGTCATATGGAATGTTCCTACAAAACTCTCATTTTTGTGAAGGCTGTTATTCCACTATTGACACAGTCGGTCTGAGGTGAGCTTACTTTGCTGTGTAGAGGTGTTGGCAGCCTCTTCAGTGTTTGCCTAACAAAGTCCAGTGAGTGGATGGGATAATAATAGGGTATATTCAAGTGGATATAAAAATGCATTTTCGTCTTCCAGGATGAGGAATCCTTTAACGAACAGATTTTAGTTACCAGACTTCAGTTTTTACTTTTATGGTTTTGAATTGTGTCCTCACCTCAAATTCACGTGTTAAAGTACTAATCCCCAATAGGACTCAATTTGGAGGGCCTTTTAAAAAATGTTAAATGAAGTCATCAGGGTGGAGACGCCACAGTTTGACTGGTTTCTTCCTAAGAGAAGTGAGAGACAACATGGGATGTGCTCACAAAGAAAAGGGTTCATGGGAGGACACAATCAGAAGACTGCCATCTGTAGGCTCAGAAGAAACCAAACCTGCAACCCTCCTCATTTGGAATTTTCACCCTCAGAACTGTGAGAAAACAAATACTGTTTAAGGCCGCCATTGCATGGTATTTTTGTCACGGTGGCCTAGCAGACTAATATGCTTACAGGTAAGTGCCAAAGAGCCTGTGGGATACTGCTGTAGCCACTTTAGGGCCTGGGGGTCCCTGGCCTCAGAATGATCACCCCAATGCACTGAAGTCATACCCTGCTGTAAATATAGTTCCTCTGGAAGTTTTACAGCTATATTCTTACCCAAGTCAGCTGCTGCCAAGGCAGGTGATAAATCAACACCTCCAATGTTATGGTTAGAATGGTTCTGCTAGTATAAAATTGTCCAGTTTAAAGCCACCATGAAAACCTTAAAGTCATGGACTTGTTCAAGCAAATCAAAACTTGTAGAGAATGATGATAGTAAAATAGAGGATATATTATGTTTTTAAGGCTTTAGTTTTGGGATGGAGCTGTTTTAGGTTCACAGCAATGAGAAGGCATAAAGATTTCTCATATACTCTTTGTTCCCAAACACGTATAGCTCCCTCATTATCAACATCCTTCATTGGAATCGTTCATTTGCAGTTGTTAAGCCCTTTTTGACACAATAATCGTGATTGCCAAAGTACACACTTGCATTAGGGATGATTTACCACTTTTTCAGGGAGGGGGGGGCTTGAAAAGATTGATTGCATTTAAGAGTCTTTGTGGTTCTAGATCAGAAAGGCTCAAACCTTCTGGACTCAGGACTGTTTCACACTCTTAGAAATGATGGAAGACCAGAAAAAACCTTTGCCTATGTGGACTATAACTATTGATATTTTTCACAGTATAAATTAAAACTCATCATTGTTCACAATGATTCTTTTTATTTATTTGAAAATAATAGTAAGCCCATTATATAATACTATAAATAACTTTCTTTTTGGTACTGAAGATTGAACTGAGGGTCTCACACAAGCTTGGCAAGCTCTCTATCATTGAGTTACAGACATCCTCAACCTTATTTATATTTACTTTGAGACAGGGTCTCACTAAGTTGCCCAGGGTGGCCTCAAACTTGAAGTCCCCCTGTCTCAGTCTTCAGAGTAGCTGGGATAATAGGTCACCACACTGGGTTACTTTTAATGAAAAGTAACTACTTTTTTAAAAAAAAAGTAATTTAGTGAAAAGAGTAGCGTTCACTTACATTTTTGAAATCTAATACCTGGCTTAAGAGAAGATAGCTGGATCCTGACATCTCTGACTTTTAATCTGCCATGATCAGTTATTTTGTTTGAAGAAAATATAGCTTTACATACAGATATACAGTCCTACCTTATATTCATCTTTAATTCATTCAGGAACTCATTCTGACCTGAAACTAATAAATATCAAATGAATTGTTCCTGTAAGAAATAACACAATTAGAAATATTTTAAGCAAATTCCCCAGAATTTTCATATTTTATGGGGCTAATATTAGCCTTTTACTGGGTTAAATTAGCCTTTTTTTTTGGGGGGATACTCAGGATCGAATTCAGGACCTTGTGTGTGCAAGGCAGGCAGTGGCACCACTGAGCTAAATCCCCAGCCCATAAGATTTGTAGACTTCATGGTATAACTCTTAACATTTTTGTGACCCATGATGAGCACTTGAAATGCAGAAAGATACAAGACAGTAGCCGTGAATAAGTGGAGATTCTGCCTTCTTCAGGACAGATCACGAAACTACCACAAGTGCCTAGTGCTGAAACAAGTTTTCTTATTAAAATGTGATGGGTTCTACAAGTTCTGAAGCTGGCGAGTACTGAGGTATGAGGTATGACTGCAGTTAGAAAGAGAAGTATTTTAGCAAACTTTTAGATAGCCCATAGATATTTGATATACACTAAAACTTGACAAGTGGCAGTTGCTTTATTTATTTATTTTTATTGAGTTTCTTGGTACATTTTAGGTATACAGTACAGTTACATTCATTATTGGGATCTTATACCTTTACATGACAGGTCTTGGTTCTCCTTTTTATGTAGGACCTTCAAAGGGTATGGACTGACAACTATCTCCTCCTTTCCCACATTAAAATCTACTGGTCTCCCTTGTATGGTCAATGAATTGCTTACCTATTCATGATTTCATAACATTAAATATTGGTCATTTGGAAAATAATGCTTCACCTGTATACCTAGTTTATCCAAACATTGACACATTCTTCATGAAATTCAAAAATTCACCTTTGTTAATATTACCAACAATTTCACCCAGAAATCTTTAAAGTATTGAGATGCTTTTAGGCTCACAATGGGATATCCAAGTTTTCCAAAATTCTAATTTTTCTTGAAAACTCAAATTTTATCACTGGCAACTTAGGTTGTCAGTTGTTTTTCTCGAGGTGTCACACTCACTTTATTCACTTTTGAGAACATGTTGCCAAATACTCTGAGTTGAAAAATGGTAGTTTGTCAGTTGTTCTTTCAAGTAAAACTGGGGTGGGGGGAGTGTTCCCTATTAGATTCACAATACAATCAAACTCAAGAATGTTTCCGTGAGATGACAGTACTCTGGGATGCAGTACGCATACTTAGTTTGATCAAAGCTGCTTCTAAGTAAATCTAGATTTTCCTCCTCCAAACACGTGGTGGTGATGAACGCAGGGACAACTGTGGTTTGGTGCCAGGTCTTACTTTGTGCTCAGGTGCAAGCCATTTTGCCCACCATCACTTTTCAAGAATCAGCCCAGTGAAAAGGGAGAGAAAGCACAGTGCAGTTTTCTAATTAGAAGCCTTCTCCCAAACTTTGCCATTCTGGAATAAGTAGGCAGAATAAAATGTATTAAGTAAAGTTCTCGTCTGGTTTTACTCTGTCCATCGGTTACGTGCTCGTGTAGAATTCCCAGGAATCAGAAGGGTTCTGGATTCTCCAGACAGCTTTCTATTTATTTTGTTAGTATTCACTTCCATGTGAATAATTTCTTAGACTTGAGAAAAAGTCCCTTCTCCAAAAAGGAATCATTTTGATGGGAAATAAAGCCAGAACTCAAATTGGCTTGAAGACTTGGGAGTTTCTAGCACCATCAAACACTATTTGAATAGCAGCTCGCTGAATTTGGAGAAATATGAGCTCCTTAACTCAGTGCATACCAACATCAAAGTCCGAAGTGTCAACATTCATTTCCAAATGGTCTGGTCTGCAGGAGGCCCACGTTGCCATTGGTGATCTACCGCCCTGCCCTGTTCCTCATGGAGTGTAAATAAAGGCTCCCTTTGCAGGCCTTCATAGAGGGCAGGAGGTTGTTGAGTGTTACGGTTTAGATTTCAAAAGTCTCACATGTTTAGAGGTGGGATTGGATCATGAGGGTTCTAATTCCACTAGAAGATTAGTCTACTGGTGAGGTCAATAGCACTGCTGGGTGGTGATGGAAACAGAAGATGGAACCTAGCTGAAAGGAGCAGGTCATGGCGGCCTGACCTTGGGACTATACCCCTCCTTCTCTGACTCATGCTCTCTGCTTCCCAGATGCCATTTAGTGGGCAGCTTTCCTCTGCTATAAAGTTTCTTCTCACCATGGGCCTAAAATGGAGCCAGCTGACCATGGACTGAAATCTCTGAAACTGTGAGATAAAATAACCTCTTCTAAATTGTTTTTCTCAGATATTTGTAACAGTAACAAAAAGCCAACTAATACATTGAATATATGCCTGTTGGCCCAGACTATTCCGCACCCTTTTCTTAAATCACAATTAACTTCCTATTTTGGGTTAGGGATTAGTTCAGTGGTTTCCTCACCTGCCTTGCAAGCACAAGGACCCATTGTTTGATCCCTGGTACCAAAAAAAGAAAAAAAGGAAATGAAAAAAGTTTCCATAACTTCCTATTTTATGAGGGATCCATCTTGATTTTTTCAGCAGAGACCCTGTAGTGTGAAACTCCTTTCCAGTGCCCCTAAAGATCTGCTTGTATCTTGTGCTCTAAAGCAACTGGGTCCTGGAGGTCCAGTTTCAGGCCAAAGAAATCCATACTTTTTTTTTGTTTCTATTTTTAAATACTGGAAAAACAAATAAAAAAGAGGAATAATTTTATTAACTCTTCAAAGAGACTTCTTTTTTAAACCCTAGATTGGGATTCAATGGTTTATTCATCTTGATGCAAGGTAACCACTGATTTTTGTCACCAGCAACTTTCTGGTCCACCCTTTCCTTAAAACTATAACTGTTCATTTTGTTGAACTAAATTCCCTTACACAAAGTGAGATCTTTTTTGTGTATTTTTTATATGTTTTTATTCCTAGGTAAATAATTTCTTCCCTGGCTTTTGTTTTTCTTCTTTGGGTTTTATATCTCACTGCTATTCAGATCCATAGAATTTTGGGTTTTAATTTTATATGGACCTGAAGATGCATGGCCAACCTTCCCTGCCTCATGCCTTCTTCCAACACAGAGTAACCATCTTTGTCAGCTCAAAATATAGAGGTGAAGAAATGATGGAGGAGGCCCAGAGAAGGAGAAATCATTGGGCCAAACCTGGGAGAGCAAGGGATGTATTTACAGAATTTGGAAAATGACACTGTAAGGAGGGAAGAAGGACATTCTGGCCCCCTTCATGTGCCCAGGAAACTCTCTTTAGAACAACTTGTTTAAGAGCCCACAAGGAGCAGCCTCTTATTTGAGAGCCTTGTCCTATAAGAGTCCCATGGCCCAGCCACTGTTTTGTGCACCAGTCTCAGTTTTGAATTGACTGATCCCAAAGGTTAAACAAATCGGCAATGTAAGAAGCCTTCCCTCTGTTGAAGAGGCCACCTTGGGCTTTCAAGGCAATTCCTAGACCTGTTGTTGAGTAGTGCTCATGTGATGAAATATAGACACTAAGAGGGAATGGTCTCCAGCTTGCAGATAGAGCTCTAAGTTTATATATGTTCTGCCAGCACAAGGAACTCTATTGGAACAAGATTAAGAAAGGAAGCTTAAGGAAGGCAAGGGAATGGGGAAAAATAAGAACCAAGATACATCATGTAAAGGTACAAGATCCTAATGATGAATTAACTGTATCATATACTTAAAATGTACTAATAAACTTAATGGAAAAAAATTTTAAAAAGGAAACTTAGGACCCTGACTTTCTGTTTGGTAAGTGAGTCTACATCTTAATAGCAAAACCAACCTCCAAGCTTTACTGTGTTTCTGTGGAAAACAGAGACATGGAGACCGTGCTTATCTCCATATAATGGGGTGTAGTGAGGCAACTGGAAATGATGCCTGAGAAGATGATGACTAAAATTGGATGTTGTGTGCAAAAGGTAGGAGCAAGGCTATTAACTCAGGTATTCCTGGTGAACTGTAACGGGATTGATGCTTTCTTTACACTTTCAGCATGTGTAAAGATTTTTTTTTAATTCCCTGTAACCACCTAAAACTTAACACAAAACCAAATGAGTAAGTTTTCCATCCCTGTTCTATGCAGACACAAGCTAGGTGTCCTGTAACTCAATTTAATTGTTGACACTATTTTCCTGGAGTGGGAATGTACCCTACAAGTTAAATAGATCATTCCTACAATCCTGGCTCCACTTTACACATCAGTTGTGAGTAGTGATTTCCCAGCTTGGCTATAAACTAGGGGTTCCGACAATCCCCTCCTCAGATTTAATAATTTGCTATAATGGTTCATGAAACCACTGGTACTTGGATAATGATGACCAGAACTGCTCCAGATTTCAAATTTTGTGTTCAGATTTTAGAATACAGCATTTGCATATATATAATGAGCTATCTTGGGAGTAGGGCCCAAGTTTAAATATGAAATTTGTTTATTTACATGCTTTGTACACATAGCCTCATAGCCTGAAGGAGATTTTGTACAGTACTCTTAATAATTTTGTGCATAAAACAAAGTTTCACCGTGTAGAATTTTCCGCTTGTGGCATCACGTTGGCACTAAAAAAGTTTTAGATTTCAGGGCATTTTGGAGTTTGAATTTTTTTGGATTAACTACTTCCTGTTAACATAAAGGATTTAGCTCAGGTACTGCTAAATGGAAGAGATGTATAAAGTTGTCTCAGGGTACACCGCCCTGCCAGCACCTCCATGTGCTCACCAAACTGGAAGTTCTCTGAACCACATCATTTAGTTTTTGGAGGCTTCATTATGTAGGCATGACTGATTAAATGATTGGTCAGTGGTGACTAGTGAAAGCAGCCTCCATCCTCTCTCCTGGCCAGGGGTGGAAGGAGTAGAGCTATTTCAAGTTCCACCCTTGCAGACACTCCTTGGTCTCTCTGGTGACCAGCCCCCATCTTTCAGCTGACCAGAGACCCAGAGCCAGTAGTCACCACCTTGCCATCACCTGGAGGGGCTTAGAATCCCTTGTGTCAGAAACTGGGGACTGAAACCAACTATTAGAATGAAAGATGCACCTACTGCCCAATCATTCAGGAAATTACAAGGAACTTAGGAGCTCTGTGTCAAACCAGAAGCAGAGACCAAATATACATTTCTTCTTATGTCATAACGTTCCACTCTTGGCCTGCAATACTGTGATATTTAGTGATAACCTTATACCTTGTAAAAAGAAAGAGAACAGAAAGTGGGGAAGATCAATCTTCTTATTGCGGGGTCAGCAGCAGCCAGCATCATAGAAGAAAAGGTAAAATTTGAGTTGCAAAGTCTCCAGGGCTTGATTCCAAGTGAAAAACTGGGAGACCAATAAGTCAAGAATCCAACCCTTATCACAGAGGGACGTCACAAGGATGGAATGAGATTGTTCACCCTCTAGCGGTTAAGCAGACTTGGCTGTAGCAGTACCAGATGCAGGGAAGCTTCCCTTGTGTTAATTTAGGTCAATCTCCAGCGTTAAGTGTGCTGTCCAAGAAGACCCAGGAATTTTTCTAAATTTGAGGTAGTCAGCTGCTTAGATCTATTCACCTAAGGAGCACCTGGGGATCTCAGAAGAAAAGTCTGGAGGAAACTGAGTGGAATGCATAGAAATCAAATTTGCAGGAAAGCTGTAAATTGACTGGTGGATGGAGCTAGAGAAAGTGGCAGGGAGTGAAGCTAAGTCACTGCTCATAGAGCCTGCAACATGGGGTAGAAGACAAGCCAGTCACTGGGAGCTTGGCTGTAGCCTAGGACTTCCAAATGACTGGTAGTGTGACCTTGAGTTGTGACTTTTCCTCTCTGGGCCTTAGTTTCATTCTTTGCCTGCCTGGAGGTGAAGAGGTGAAATTGAGCATTTCGAGAAGGTCTGGAAAAGCAATCCAAGGGATTTTCTTGTTTCTGATTCTCATGCTGCACTGCAGGTAGCCTAGGGAAAAGAATCAGCTTGATCTGGCTAGGTCTCTGGCAACAAATGGGCCACATCTGGGGGCATTTATCTAAAATGTGAAGACAGAGTAGGCCACGAAGTAGATGACGACCTCAACATGCAGACACTCAGCAGCCAGCTCCTTGGCCTGCAGGCCTGTGCAGCTCACCCTAGTTGCTTGGAAAACACTATTCCCTGCTTACCACTTGCTCTTCCAGGTACACGGTGGGCAATCTCTGCCCAGGTCAGGGGAAGATTGATAAGACTTTTCAAAGGCTGTGTGAGCTGTGGTCATTGGGAACTAAGCAAAGCCTGACCTTTGTCTACCTGGGACCCAATCTGTGCAGAAAGAAAATCTAACAGCTACCTTCAAAGAAGACTTTATACAACATAGGTAAAGAATGACATATTTTTTAAGGGACCACAACACCCAGGATGACAGAAGGAGGGATTTTCTGCAGGGAAGGGCTTGTCAGCTCCATAGATGTGAATGCATGCATTCTCCGCAGCTCCTGCAATTCATCGGAAGAATGTGAAGACCAGAGCTGGAACATGCACTTCTTGTCACCCGGCCCACCTGCCCCCAGTAATGTCCTGCTTTCCCACTAAAGATCTACTGGGAGGTAGACCTGGGGGAGGCTGGCTGCCTCCCTTCCTCACGCTGACCACTGATGTGTGACATGGAACAGGACATGGGGACCCATGGGGACAGGGGCAGTGACACAGCCAGCATACATTCAGGGGATTTAAAAGTCCTCTCTAGTAATTACTGAGTGAGGCGCTAGTGGACTTCTGAAAAATTGTGACCAGGACTGAAAGCTAATGCTCTTTTCATGGCTTGGATCCAAAGTAAGCCAACAGGCTTACATGTTCAGAGGTGGGGCTTTTGGAAGATGAATGGATCATTAAGGCTCTGAATTCACCAGGGGGCTAATGCACTGATGGATTCATAATTTGATAGCAATAATGGGAGGTGATGAGAACCTAAGAGGTGGGACCTGCTTCAAGGGAATGGGTCACAGGGGCACAGCCTTGGGGTCTTGTCCCCAGCCCCTTCCCTGCTTCTCTGCTTCCTGGCTCCATGAGGCTCCCCCTCACCATCCCCTCCTACCTTGAAATTTTGCCTCCCCATAGGTGTAAAGGAATGGAGCCAGCCAGCCATGGACTGAAGCTTCTGAAACTGTGAGCCAAAATGAACCTTTCCTCTTTTAGGGTGATTTTCCTCAGGTATTTTGTCACAGGAATAGAAAGCTAGCTGAAATAGCTCTCTTGGGAGAGCAGCTCCTCAAGGGACAATCAGGGCTGGACACTGATGGGAGAATGATCTTGACCTTCCCAGCAGAGAGCTGGAGGCAGCTGGGGTAAGAAGTCAGCCTGGAGTCAGCCTGCACCCCCAACTGCTCCATTATGAGGGCATCACTACCAGGCTTTGAGGGCTCATCAAAATATTTTAAAACAATATATGAGCATCCAGAAAATAAAGGTAATAATATGCCAAACACCCATCTATATCCCCACCACTCAAAATTTAAAATGGTAAGTCTGTGTTCTATGTTTTTAATTAGGCGAATGCAATTCAAAACCAAAGGAGAAGCCTGGGCTACATAGTCAGTTCCAGGTCAGTCTCAACTACATAGTGAGACCCTGACTCAAACAAAACAAAACAAAACAAAACAAACAAACAAAAAAAACAAAGACCAAAGGAGATACCACTTCAAACTCACTTGTCTGACTAGAATAAGGTTGCCACGTACAAAATCAGGTCTTGGGGTACCAAGCCCATTGTCTCAGCTCTTGGGAGGCTGGGGCAGGAGGATTGTTTGAGCCTAGGGATTTGAGACTAGCCTGGGCAATACAGCGAGACTGTCTAAAAAGGAAAGTAAGATAAGGCTAAGTGGTAAATGAAATACATAAAGTAAGATAAGTGCAGTGGTGTGTGTTTGTGCCCTGTAGTCCCAGCTACTCAGGAGACTGCAACGGAACGATTGCTTGAGGCCAGAAGTTCTGAGGCCAGCCTGGGCAACACAGTCAGAATTTGTTCCCTGCCCTAAAACTTTGCTAATAGCAAGTATGTCGGGTATGTGGTGACGCTAGAAGTCTCATGCATTGCTGGTGGGAATGTAAAATGGTGTAGCCTCTTTGGAATTTCCTCAGAGAGCAGTTAGCACGCGGCCCAGCAGTTCTGAACCTAGATACGCAGCCAGAGAAATGAAAATATGCCTACCTGAGAACCGGTACACAGGTGCTCGCAGCAGCACTATTAATAATAGCCGAAAGGTGGCAATAACTTGCACGTTGAACAACCGACAAGTGGACAGACAAGATGTGACCGGGGTTCAGCCACGAGAAGAGTCTGATGGGAACACGCGGCCGCTTGGGTGACACTGGACAGCACTCTGCTGGTCACGGGGGCCACGTACTGCAGGAGTCATTAGCATACAATGCCCAGAACAGGGAAATCGGGACAAACAGGAAGGAGATGAGTGGATAGGACGTGAAAGCCAGAGGGTATGGGGTGTCCTTCTGAAGGGAAGGACAGGTTCTGAATTTGTGGTGATGGCTGCACATATCTATAAATATACTCAGCGCCATCAAATCATATACACATTAAATGGGTGACCTGTATGTAGTGAATTACATCTTAATATAGCACAGCCACTTTTAGACATCTGTTCTACCCTTTTCTAGTATTTTAAACTAACTCAAACTCCATATATTTATTATATACAACTTGTTTTGACGTACATGTACATGGTAGGCTGGCTAAATCAAGCTAGTTAACATACACATTGTCTCACATACTTACTATTTTCGTGGGGAGAACATTTCAAATCTTTTCCCTCAGCACTTTTTAAGTCCATAATACATTACTAATGATGGTGTCATCTTGAACTTAATTAGTCTGAACTGCAATTTGCAGCTTTCACTCACCATCTCTCTCTGTGTATCTCACAGAAAAAACACTATATGCAACACAGAAGTCCTGTTTCCGCTTTTCCCCTGGTCTCTTCTCCTTTCTCCCTTGCGAGGCAGCCACAGTCCTAGGTTTGTCCTTGCAATCTGTGGCTAGGTTACTGCTCTATGAACTTTTTACTTTTTTTTTTTTTTTTTTTTTTTTTT
>NW_022900920.1:10944463-11023516 GCF_012274545.1 Fukomys damarensis
TTTTTTTTTTTTTTTTTTTTTGTACCGGGGATCGAACTCAGGACTTTGTGCTTGTGAGGCAGGCACAGTGCCACTGAGCTACATCCCCAGCCCAACTGTTCTACGAACTTCTGAGCATCCTTTGTGTATTCCTCACTTAACCACCACATGAGCTCCATCAGGCTATGTTGCTACCGTGTCCATCAGAGACAGCGGGGCCGACTGAAGTCCAGGAAGCTCAGCATTGAGCTACGTAAGGTTAAAAACCTGATTGACTCCAGCTGACCCTGGCAGGATGCTCTCGTTTTTAATCTTTATCCTATAAGCCGACATTTTCACTCTCTCTCTGCCTGTTTTCCCAGCAAGCTACACAATAATCTCATTAATCTGTTTCCAAGAAAAGAACACTGTGAATTACATTAACAGAGAATACGCTACAAGTGGAAATCGAAAAGCATATTTCCAGGAAATGTTTCTGCAGTCCTAAGGTAATTTTTAAGCCTTCTTTTCTAAACGGTAAAAAAAAAAAAAAAAAAAAGATTAAAATTCTGAACAGATGACCAGACTTCTTATATAAAACTCAACTAATTCTCACCTCCACGATCTGCAAATGTCACCCATTTTCCAACAAGCCTTGAAAATGTTACCTCTCTTGTAGGCAAAGGATGAAAACCAGAGAGGCCTCATATTTCAAATGTTCCACTGTGGGGTGAAAGAGAAAAGGACCTTCTTTGGGGATGAAACACCACCTCCTGTCCCAGGCCCCTCAGAAAAGAGCTCCTCCTCAGAATGAGAGCTGTTAAGTCCCATGGATGAGCCACTGTACCCTCTGGTTTCTCTTGAGCCCCAAAACCTCTGAGGCACCATGGAGAGTCAAGGTCAAACAAGAGTTGGCCCTGACCTTCAGGGCAATGTAACCAATGACTCCTTATTGAAAGTCTGCCGGTCATGAGGAGAATGAGCCTTGTTTTAGAGAACTTGTCCAGGAAGAGATTCACAGATCAGAAGGTACAGCTCCAGGCCTTGTGCTACAAGTCAGTGGGCTCTAGTCTTGCTGGGGGGACCTCACTGGTGCAGGTGGGTGGTACTGTCACAAGATGTGGAGGTAAATCCTCCCAGCCTGTCTGACCTATTCTAGGGCCAAAATCCAGGGCCTTAAATTCGTATCCCAAGGCCTGCTATTTCCAGAAGCCTGGTAGAAGCTGTCTGTCCAGGGAGCTAAGGAGCCCCAGAAACCCTTGGCCTCAGCTTGTGCCTGCTGCCTCAGGGGCCATTTTCCTGTGTCTCCATCCTCAGGAGCCACTTCCTTTCCAGGAAACCGGCTCTTGCGTCTGTGGGGGACCTCCTAGGACAGGCAGGCACGAAGAGCCAATATCTGCGTCAGACAGGCCTCCTAGCCCAGCCAAAGGGACAGGCCCTGTGCCTGGGGGCTCTCGCAGCCCTGGGCAGCACAAGGGCCCCTGGTCCTTTTCAGCCAGTGGGGCCTGAGCAGTAGGGCCGAGGGTCCTGTGTCCACACCATTGGAGGAGGGCAGTGAGTGGCTGTGACAGCAAGGGCAGCCACAACCCCCACAGCCTCTGCCTCACCACCTTCCAGCCCTAAGTTCCCAGAGGCTCCCTGAACCTCCTCCCATGCAGCGGGCTCCAGGCCTCACACAATCTCCGCCACTGGGGCTAAAGCGCTGCCTCGAGCTTTGGGAAGCTCTGCTCAGCATAGGGCCTGCTAGCTGCTCCCTACATGTCCACCAGGAGAAGAGGAAAGGGACTGGGAGTTCAGAACCTTTTGTGTTTGTGCACATTCGTGGGGGTTAAACCCAGGGCTTTTGCATTGAGCTGCATCCCCAGCACTTTTTGTGCTTTTTATTATGAGATGAGGGTCTTGCTGAATTTCTTAGTTGCAGAGGCTGGGCTTGAATTTATAATCCTCCTGCATCAGCCTCCCAGAGTGCTAGGATTATAAAGCATCCACTGCCACACACACCCTGGCTCAGAAACATTTTCAGTCATATATCAGTAAGTTCCTGTCTGTTGAATCCCACAGTGTAATTTACATGCCTTTTTATTTTCACTGTCAAGCTTTCATATGCACTGCATTTTACACAAACATCAGTCTATGACGAATTGGAAAAAAGAAAAGCAAGTAGGTCCTCACCAGGGAGGGCTGGGAGAAGCTGGTTTGGTGCCCAGACCACAGCAGGTTGATCCTCAGGGTCCAGGGGTTGCTGAGACAGTCCACAGGACTGCTCCTAGTTCCCGATGCCACTTCCTCTACTAAGGGGCCCATCCGAGGATGGTAGAATGGGCTCAAAACTCAGCCCTTCAAATGCTGTCTGCTTCTGAGGGCATAACTGTGAATTATCCACTGCCTGTGCACCCCCAGAAAACCCTGTGAAGTTGTTAGGCCTCATTTTATAGGCGACTGCACTGACGTTCAGAGAGGTTGAGTGACTTCGCAAGGTCACACAGTGCTTGGCTTCAGGCTGATCCCAAAGTCAAACCTCTGTCCCTTCTCCCTCTGGGAGAAGCTGACTCTGCAACCCCTCACCAACCCTTTCTACTTCGTTCAACTCCACACAGTCAGGAGTGGCCGACCAGGAGCGGGGATGCGCCTCCTGCCCTTTGTCATTTTTCCTGAAGTGACTGCTGTGCCCCCGTCAGGGTGGCATTGGGGGCTCGAAACCGAGGCTGCACAGGGAAGGTGGGTGGTGCCACTTGTGCTCCTGAGCAGGAAGGAGGAGACCGTAAGGGGAACGGACTGTGGAGCAGCGCGGCTGCACAAATTCGACCCTGGGAGGTCTCCGTCGTCACCAGCCCCGTCCCCCGCGCCAGGGAGACCTTCCGAGTTTAGGCCCAGACTGTGGGCCGGTGGGGCACTGGGCCACCTCCCAGTTGAACCAAGCCTCACTTCCTAGTCTCGGTCACTTGCCCGCCCCCTTGTGCCTCAGTTTCCTCATCTGTCAGTGGAAGTGGCTGCTCGAGAGCAGGAGTCATAAACCTGCAGCACAAAGCCAGCGGGAGCCCCTGTCAGCAGCCCTGTGCTGCCTCGCAGCTCCCTCGCATGTAGCACTGGGACTGCGTAAAGCTAGTTCACGCTCAGGGTGCACGGAGCAGAGCTCGCACCACAGGGCTCCGGGGAAGTTTGCCATCCCGCAGGACCGAGCCTTCCCAGCTGGAGCAGCACTGCCCCCTCGTGGGAATTTTGGAAACCGAACTTCCCGCGAGTCTCAGCCAATCACCATGCACGCACCGTTCCTTCCTACCCAGGAAGTGTAGTTTTGCCACTCAGAGCCCATGTGTCCTTCCAACCTCATGCCTGGTGGCTACTTTGCATCACACTCTTGCGCTTTGGGGCCAATGCCAAGGAAAATATATTTGCAATATACGGCAATACAATGGCATTAATCCCAGCTACTCAGGAGGCTGTGGCCGAAGGATTCCAAGTTCAAAGCCAGGGTAGAAAACTTAGCAAGATCCTGTCTCAAAATAAAATTTAAAAGGGCCGAGGGTGTAGCTCTGTGGTAGCGTACTTGCCTGGCGCTGGATTCAATCACCAGCCCTGGAAGACACAAGTTACTGGCACACAAGCATTGCCACCCCATGCCAGTCATGCCAGTTAATCCATTAACTGACACTGCTAAAACAGCTAACTAGTGGGTGGGTAGCTCATACAACGTAGATACGCTGGACCAAAGGTTGACTCATAATCAGGTGAGGTACGATTTCATCCTGGAATTTAGAATAGTGTTCAAGTTAAATCTTATGATTTATCTCCAGAACTTTCTATTTAATATCTTCAGGCTATGATGGATTCCAGGTAATTGAAACGATGGAAAGCAAAACTGGGAAGTGGGAAATGTTTTAGTCACTTTCTCATTGCTGGGACATGACCTGACCCCAGGAACCTGGCTCACAGTTTCAGGGGTCTCAGTCCATGCATAGTCTGCTGGCCCAGAAGTGGAAACAGTGCTGCAGAAGGGCCCAGAGGAGGAAAGCTGCTCACCTCATGACAGCTAGGAAGCACAGAGAGATGGGAGGGGCCTGGCAGGGAGAGATACTCTTCCAGGTCATGGCTCCCACCTTGACCCTAATCTACACAGGTCCTGCCTCCTAACTGCAAGTCTACTCGCAGCTCCATGATATGATTCAGTCACCTTCCCAAAGTTCACCCCTGAATGCACGAAAGTTTTGGGGTTTATTCATGATCTAAATCATAACAGAAGACTACTATTATATATACATATATATATTTTTTTCCAGTACTGGGGATAGAATTCAGGGCTTTCACAGTGAGCTGCATCCTCAGCCCTTTTTTCTTTCTTTTTTTTTTCTTTTTAGACAGGGTCTCACTATGTAGTTGAGACTGACCTGGAACTCACTATGTAGCCCAGGCTGGTCTCGAACTCACAGTGAACCTCCTGTCTCAGCCTCCCAAGTGCTGGGATTACAGGTGTGTGCCACCACGCCAGACTTTACTTTTTGACAGTGTCTGACTAAGTCACTAAATTGCTCCAGCTAGGCTGAGACTTGAGCTCTTCCTGCCTCAGCCTCCCAGGGAGCTGGATCACAGGCGTGTACCACCATGCCTGCTACTTGTTCCACTTTATAAACACTTTAATTTCCTTTTGTTTTTCTGGCGCTGGAGATCAGAACTAGGGTTCCAGGCATGCTAGGCTGTATCACTGAGCTACATCACAGCCACACTTCATTACTTGTAGTTCTTACAGTTTTTAAAGTATTTATCTTTTTGAAATCTGGAGCACAGCTGGGTGATAGCATTGAAAGGGCTTTCCTTACAGGGGCGGTGGAGAGGTACTGCTGTAACTCAGGGCGTTCCTTCTCTCATTAACAGCAATAAGGACTTCGGAGGACTCCATTTCGTGACTCCAAATTGACTTCAAGAAGCGAAACCGCTAAGCGACACCGTTGTGCCGATAATTCCCACTAGAGGGCAGCAGAGCCCGCTTGTGCGCGCCTGGCGAGCAGGATGGCTGTGGGCTGGGCCCCAGCGCTGCCTGGTTCCCCACATGCGGCAGGGTCGGAAGGGCTGAGGAGGCCTTATCAGTATGGCGCCGCACAAAAGAGCAACCCGCCTGCCTGCCCGCGGTGGCCCGGTGTGTTCTCGGGCTCATTTCTACCGCAGGCCGCTTTCCTGGGCTCTGTCAGGTGCGTGTTTGGGTCCAGAATCTGCCCACCCCACTAAATCACCTCTGGTCCACACTCGGTGCCCTCAGGTCTTGTGCCTGAGCAGGTGTGCGTCCAGCAGGGCCCATCGCCGCTCACGGTGCCACCGCACAGTTCATTTTTGCTGACACTCTTTTAAAAATCAAAGCCTACCTAGCCTCTCTTTGAAGACATTGGTGTAGGAAAAGATTTTATGAATAAAACCTCAATTGCCTGTGAACTAGCCCATTCTACAAATGGGATCTTTTCTTATTAAAAAGCTTCTGCACAGCAAGAGAAACCACCAACAATGTGAGAAGATAACCCATAATGTGGGGAAAAATTTTACCAGCTGTTCCTCAGACAAAGGTCTACAATCTAGAATATATAAAGAACTTCCAAAAATCTGACCTCCCAAATTTAAAGATCCGGCCCAAAGATGGGCATTGGAAATAAACAGACATTTCTCAAAGAAGTAGAAATAAGCAAATAAACTCACGAAAAAATGTTCAGCATCACTGGTCATTGGAGAGATGTAAATGAAAACAACACAGATTTCATCTCACCCCAGAAAGAAACTGATAACAAATGCTGGCAGGGCTGTGGGGAAAGAGGAACCTTGCTCCACTGCTGGTGGGAGTGTAGGCTGGTGCAACCACTGTGGAAATCAGTATGGAGATACCTCAAAGAACTAGGATTAGAGGTCCCATTTGACCCCGCTCTTCCCCTGCTGGGTATCTTCCCAAAGAATGAAAAGAATCCTACCACAGTGATATATACACACCCATGTTTAGAGCGGCAGAGTTTGTAATAGCTAAGCCTTGGAAGCAGCCCAGTTGCCCATCAACTGGAGACTGGATAATGAAGAGGTTTTTCCTGTCTGCCTGCCTTTCTTCACACACACCTTCCTCCCTGCTTCCCTGTATCCCCTCCGGGCAGGGCTCGTGGCCTCTCCTTCCCCTAGAAGGACTCCCACCCGCAAGAGGAAGTTAGACCGGGCTCGGTGCAAGTTCTGGACAGAAAAGCCCGGCAAGGTCCAGCTGTACCCACCGCCCCGCCCTCCAGAGGGACCTGGTCTTTCTGACTCTGCACACCTCACCTGAGGACTTTCTCCATCCTCTCCTCACCTGTGTGGCCTGGGTGCAGAGCTGCTGCCTTCAGTCTGCTGTGTTCTGCTCCACCAAAGGCCCTGGGGCCTCATCAGTCATCGCCAACTCTTGGGACAGTGACCACCCTACCCCGGAGACCTCTCAGCCTCAGCCCCTTCTCTCAGGCCCCTGGGTGCAGCGCCATCTCCTGCCTTGGAGCCCAGGGGTGTTGTAGGGTGACTGCTCAGGAACTGGGGCCCTCTCCTTCATCTCTCACTAGGGCAGGACCTGCCCACCACTCAGCCCATCGCAGGAGGACTGAGGACTAAGTACCTTCACATTTCACCCCGGCCGGGTCTCCCTGTTCCATCTGCAAGGAGCTGACAAGAAGTAGCCCCAAATCAGAGCAAGGTTTTTATATGGTTAATTGAAAAATCCTGCCTGCCCTGAACCTTGGTCTTAGGCTTTGTGCTCGGTCTGGGAGGTTCATTTGGTCCATACAAACTCCATTCTCCCTTCCTTCTTCAGAAGGGCAGCCCCAGGTTGAGCCCCACAGTGGGCTTCTGAGATCTGAGTCTGATTCAGTCCCAGGCCAGTGAGGTCACCCACGCAGGTCCCAGAGCCCCTTGCGTGGCAGCAGTGGCTTGGCTCTGTATTGATTTCTCTCCATGCCCAGAGGCTCCCATCCAGTGCGTTCACCCTGGAGAAGCAAGCTACCAGGCCCTGGGCTTCTAAATTAAGATGTAAAAGTTAATTGTTTTATTGGATTTAAAAGAATAGCAGCCAACAGGAAGTGCTTAGAAGCTGTTGTTTTCTAACTAATTTTTATAACGAGAGTTTTAATTTGTTATTGATTGTTGCCGGTTCTGTCTGGCCCTCTTGGGGGGTGATGGAATGGAGGAAGCATGCTCTTCTGGCTTTATAATTGATTCCTTTTTAAATGAAAGCAATCTGGAAGAACCATGAAGCTGAGAATTTCCTTCAAACAAACTGTTCTCAAAAGTGTAGCCAGTCTTTCTGGTACAAGACCCGAAGCTGCTGGGGGCCGGTTGTGGGAGGGAGGGTTGCTTAATCCTCCCTGGAGTGGAAACATGTTTGCATTTCGAGCAAACGGCTTCCTTCCTGGACCTTGGGGTCAGCCTGGCTCCTTCCCACCCTCTTCCTCTTTGATGGGATTACGGCTGCTAGGGACAGATTCATTTCACCTAATAGGCTCTGACCGATGGCCTTTTGCAGAAACATCCCATAGCCGGAGGGAAGAGCTCACAGTTCTTCTGGAACTGGATTATTTGTCACATTTTCAGCTCATTTCCAGTGGAGAGTTTCCAGCTTTCCGATTATAATTCTTCCAAACATTTATAGATTCATTAGTTTTCTTTTAGGTGGTAAATGAACGTGTTTGACTTGTGTGGCTTAGAACTAATGGATTAACTGTGTGCCAACTCCCAGAAAGGGGCCAGCGTGGTTATAACACAGCAGAACCTGATTGTGGAGTTAGCTGTGGGGAGGGGATGACTTTCTGAGCTTCTCATGACCTGTGGATACAAGGTGCCGTTAAAGTCAGCTCTTAAAGAAGCCAGGGCCAGTTGGCTTTGCTCACTCTGCCTGCCTCTGCACAGCTCCTACCGTGGTTGGAATGTTTGTCTTTTCTGAAACTCATGTTGTGATTTAATCCCCGTTACGAGATAAGAAGTAGGACCAGGTGGGTCCTTTAAGAGGTGATGGGGGCTCTGCCCTCCTGAGTGGATTAATCCATTCATGGGATTTTTGGATTAATGGGTGAATGTGTTAATGGCTCAATGGACTGATGGGCTATCTGGAGAGTGGGTCTGCTGTAAAAGCAAGGTGACTCGGTTTCTCACCATGTGATGCCCGTGTCACCTTGGGACTCTGCCAATAGTAATAAGGTCATCGTCATACACAGGCCTTTGACCTTGGACCAGAGATGCAAGCCAAAATAAACCTTTTCCCTCTACGATGGATGCATGAGTCTGTGGCATGAGTTTTAGCAGGGGAAAGCAGACTAGGATGCCCCTCCTCAGGGCCCCTGCTCCCTGCCCCGTCACCCCTTCTCATTGTATTCCAGGCACTTTCTGCTCTGCTTTGTTAAGTCTCTGTCTTCCTCCTAAATCTAAGTTGTGAGGTCACCACATGTCCCCTGGAGCATCTGCTTAGTGGTGATGCAGGGAAGACCTGGAGCTGGGTCCAGATAAGCCACACATTTGTGCAGGATCTCAGCATCTTCAGAGCCAGTGCTCTGGCGTCTGTAAGACCCTGTCTGCACCCGTGGGGTGACCTGCAAGGTAGCTCCAGGGCCAATGACCTGAGACCGTGTGGTTCCCTCCAGGTGTTTGTCCCAGCATCAGGGAAGGAGAATCAGGCCACTGGCAGCCATGCCAGGTGAGCCAGTGTGGCCTGAGCTGTAGGAGAGAGGTGTGCCAAGCAGGGGCCCTGGTGAAGAGGCTCATGGTGTACGATGTGGTGGAGCTGAGTTAGAGGAGAGACGATGCTTCTCCAATACATTTTTGAAGGCCCAGTGTCAGCAAAGCCTCTGGAAGAGCCTCCAAAGCCAAGCTCCTCCACTCTGCCTCATGCAGCTGAAGAGCCACCTCTAGAGGAAATGTCTCCATGGAGCCTCTGGACTGGCCCATTCTCTGGGGCCCCCAGCCCCACAGCTTTGTGTGGTTCCCCCCACCATGGCCTGCCAACCCAAGAGTACAGTGAGTTTCCCTCATCCCTGTGTCCCCAGAGTCCAGCAGAGTGGGTGGCCTCCAGGAGGACCTGTTTGACTTGTGTGGTTTCACCACGTGGCCAAGTATGGAGGACTCAGAGCAGCAGTGCGGGGTCCCTGTGTGTCCCTGTGCACAGGAGTCTGCTGTGTGGTGAAGAAAAGTGGCCAGAGATAGGGATCGAGCATCATTTCAAGCACTGCTTTTCCTCGGACTTGCATGGTGACGGAGACAGCAGGGAGCTATGCAGTGTGTGGGACACACGTGGAATCCTGCGTTCACAGAGCCGTGGCTGTGCCCCGCACTGCTTTCCCTGCAGGCAGACGCCTCCAGTCACAAGTCCCAGGCCCACAGCTGGGTGGGTGATTGTGGTCCAGCTGAGACAGAGCCTTGCTGTTTCCGGTGACAAGTAGACAGGAAATGAACATGCTTAGAGGAGACAAAGACAGGCAAAGTATCTGCTGAGCAGCTGCAAGTCCCCATTGGCTGAATGAAGACTGACAGTAGGGGACCTGGTGCCATGGGTGTGAGAACAGTATCTGGAAAGTAAATAAAAGGATGCATTTGTGCAGCCCATCACCCAGTGCTGCTATTCAAGATGCTCTGTGAAGGGAGGCAAAGTCTGGGTCAAGGGAAACAGTCACAGAGCTGGGTTTCCAAATTCAGAGCTTCTGGTAGCTCATTTCCATTTCACATATATATTACATTTCTACCTTATATGTATGCAAAATTGTGTATCCTATATGACTGTATATGGAATAAAGGTGCCTATAAAATATACAGTTATAGAAATGTATAAGAGGTAGTCATATATAACACACACGTGGATACATACACCACTCTAAGGCCATACTGTGCTCTTCGAGGCATGAATTGGTGAAGTCGTTTAATAAAAGATCAAGTTTGTTTTGTAGACTGCAGTAATGTCAAGCCTGGCTAGCTTATTTCTGAGATAAGGGTGAGGAACTTCTACGTCCCATATCTCAGAACTGACAGATCTGCAGTCCTCTGTGTTAGCCCCACTGCAGATCAACCTAGCACTGGGTGGAATCTGCCTGCTACCCTTTCGGGTTCATCAGAGAGGGCTTCCGGGAGGAGGTGAGGCCAGGGGGAACTAGTCAGGCAATTAAGGGAGGTCAGGATGCTCTGGGCATAAGATCAGCAAGGCTGAAATCAACAGGCAAGTGTGTGTTCTGGGTTCTGAGGATTCCAGGTAGGGAAAAGAGGTTGGGATTCACCACAGAGAAGGAAAGCAGCAAGAAGTCCAAATGTAGAAGTGGAGAGACAGGTTTCCTCCATGATCTCCCAACGGTCTGGTGTTGGGGCTGGGGAGTGAGCAGTGGGCAGCAGGTGTAGTTTAGACAGCAGCTGTGAGTGTGCTGGTCCTGGCACAGCTAAGGGTCTCAGCAGGGCTACACGAGACAGAGGGCAGATGTGGGGTAACAAAGACAAGAAGCCGGGACTGACAGGCTGAGACGGTAGAGGAGAGAGTTGGCTCAAGGATGGGTGCTAGGTGTCCAGGATGGGGATCATGAGTAGGCCTCCTCCTAGAGGGGCCCCTGAAGAAGGAGCAGGTCCTGCCTGGGGGTTCGGGTGAGTGCACTTTGGGAGGTGCAGCAGGCAGCTGGCTGTGCTGGGGGGACTTGAAGGCCAGCTGGGCTGAGATTTGGGAGCCCTGAGCCTGGGGATGGTGGCAGAGGGGACCTAGGAGCAACCCAGTGGGCCAGGAAAAGCACACAAGGGCCATATAAGGGTGAATCCCAGAAAACATGAGATCTCCCCCTGGTCTCCCCCAGCAGGAACCCTACCACTAGCTCTGGGGTCAAGCTGCCAGTGAGATCCCAGCTCAGAGAAGCCTGAGGGTGTCAGTAGAAAGGCTCAGTCTCTTCCTCCGACCCCTGGAGTCTCTGGGGCACTTCTCACAGAGGCTCCCAGGCCAGGCTACTTCTCTCATCTCCAAGAACCTGCTGTGAAAAGATAAAGTGTGGAAATTGTTCAGGATCAGTTTCAGTACTGGGTAAACTGAGAGCAGAATCCAGGAATTACAGGACAAGATAAAGATCTCTCCTTGTTTACTCTGCAAACAGAACCCCATAGGGACCCAAATATCCTGCTAATCTCTTCCTCTGCTGCCCCTTCACGTAAGGAGAAAACATCAGGGATTAAAAGGCCCTTAGAGAGGGGGCTTTATCCTTTCTTGAGATAGATTTGGGTGCCTGAAAACTGAGTTTTCTTCCCCAACACATCTGCATCACCAGTGCGGGCTGAGCACGGAGCCCTTGTTGGAAACCAAAGAAACAAGCCCAGACCCCTGGATTGTTTTTCAGAGAGCAATAAAGATAACACCCAGGGACCGAGCAATAACGGGACACTATTTGTGCATGAGAAATAGTCAAATAATCAGGGAAAGAATGAACTTGGAAACAAAACTAATGGGAAAAACCTGGTGGCCTTGGGTGTCAGCAGAATGCCTTGGGGGCTTCTTTGGGGGTGTGGAGTCCACTGCACCAGTAGGATAGCCTGGGACCAAGCCCCTCTTTCACTCTCAGGAAATGGAGACCGGTTGCTCCTGGCTGGATTCATCCTGTCCCTCCCCTGGGGTGCCACCCCCTGTGCTCAATATGTCCTGTTTTAAGATTTCCTTCTGAAGTGGGGGCTTGTGCCCAGAGGCCAGTTTGATTGAGACACCTTCCCCTCCATGGACCAGGTCACTTCTGACAGCACCTGGCACACAGCTTCCTGTAGGGCGAAGGGGGACTTGTCAGAGACACTCTTGTTGGGGGCAGTAGTTGGTGAGCACCAATCACCCACTGCTGTTTCTGTGTGCTTGTCTGTGTGCAGTGTGCATGCGCACCATGCAATTGTGCATCTGTGGGTATAACCTTCCTCTCCATCTGCACTTCTAAATGGGAACCCCGCTGATGACTTATTGCACCCAAGAATGCCCAATGGGCAACTTAGCACGTCCACAATTCTGGAGCAGCGTTTTTCCTTAAAAATCAACCAGGGAGATAACTCATCCCTCTGCAGACTCTCAGGTCTCCTTGGCATCGTATTGTGGGTCTGTGGTGACACTTCACACTCTCCAGAGTTGTAGAGGGTTCTTACCCCGGAGCAACCCCTCCCCAGATCCCGACCTCAGGAAGCCTGGCTTCTTCCCTCCAGCCCATCAGGCTCTGCATTCACTGGACAGCAACCTGTGCAGCAGCCCTTCCTGAATCCCAGCCCCTCCCTGGGAAAGGGAGACCATACCTCTGCCCATGGTGGATGTCGAGGAAGGACAGGTCCTGAACAGGTTCAAATGAATGGAGGTGGTGCCAGCACAGAGTTCATCCAGTGCCTGCTTTCTCCCCCTTGGCCATGTTGATGACCCTCCATGATCTATGATGACCCTAGTCCGCATGGCTTCCCACCTCTCTTCCACTTTATTGTTTCTGTATCTTAAATATTACCAGTAACCAGCTATCTTCCTGATGCTTGGTCAGCCATTTGGGTAGTCAGAAAAATGCAGTGAGGAAGTCAAGGTAGTATTGTCTTTGCCTTACAGAAGAGGAAACTGGGCTCAGAGCTCACTGACCTGCCCATGATCTGAGCCACAGAAAGGAGCTGAGGCAGGAGCAGCTTTGGGTGTGGTGGTCCTGGGCTTTTCCCAGCACAGAGAATGGAGCGAGTGACCATGTGGTCCTCAGGTGTGCATGGAGCACTAGAGAGCGTTTTGTGTACTACCATTTTCCATTGATGTCTATGTGGTACCTGGAACATGGGACTTGTGAGAGGCAATACCACCCCTCTTCTCCCATCGGGGACTTTGCTGGGATCACATAACTTGTTATTCAAGCTCTGCACACCTAGCTGATTTCCAGATTATGGAGAATGTTGCTGTAGAATGAATGCGTTGCCAATGGCCAAAGAGTAAAGAATCTGAGCTTTCAGAAATAAACATGCACACACCCACACCACACACACACAAATGCATACACATACAGGGTCCTCAAGAAAACCTTAATCATAAAGACTGTACATATTCAATGGAAAATTTCCAAATACTACATTTACCTGATCACCCTGGCCTATGGTTCTTTTCTTCAAGTAAGAAGTGTTAGACCAGAATTGAAGCAAGGGAATGCCTGAAATCCAGTGCCTGTTGCCAAGGCTCAGTGTAGAAGACTCTGTGTGTTTTTCAATGTGCTCTGAATTGTACAAAATGTGCAGCCATTGGAGTTCAGTGGGTTCTGTGCACAGAGTAGTTTGCGCAATGAGTCCCCGACATCACTTGGAATTACCATCCCCTCAGGCTGCAAGGCTGGTGTCCCCATGTCAGATCACTCAGCGGTGCATTACTATCCTGTGGCAAACTCCCAGCATCAGAGAGTAATAGCTCACGTTCACCTAAAGTAGGTTGCATGGGAGACAACTTGACAAGGGTGACATTTGTGATCAGGCTGTAAAGTCCAAGGCCTCCATGCTGGCTGCAAGTAAAATCAGCAGTTGAAACAAGGCCATGTTTAGGATGAAGGGTAGCTGTGGGCTGTCTCATTTTATCTCCAGTGTGGTGCTTCAGACTCTACCTGGCAAAGATGTTCCCAAATTGAGACTCATTGAATTGGCTTCTAAAATTGCTGTTCTGTTTGCCCACAGCTCTCCAGAAATCTCCTTATGGACAGGAACCCCTGGGAGATGTTTTCAGCACAGAGAGGGAAGGTTGTACTGGCAATGTCTCCAGACTGGTATGGGCTTTGAGCCTGGGCTTGGGCCTGTCCCTTGCCAACCCTGTAACCTCGGGCCAGTCAATGCTGTGGCCCCATCTCAGTGTGTACAGCTAAGGGTCAGTTCCAACAATGACATTCCCTCATTTGACCCAAGCCAGTATAAAAACAAGAGTGGCCAATAGTAATTAGATCACACTGCGGCGCTTTGAATGTGGGTTGCGCTCTTTAAAGTTCACGTGGGAGTTGGTTGTCCCTGGTGGTGTTGGGAGGTGGGGCCCAGTGGGAGATCTTTGGATGGTGGGTATGGAGCCCTCATAAAGGAATCAGTGCCCTTGGTGGGGAAGGGATACTTTTTGCAGGGGAGGGGGAGTTATTGTAAGAGGGGTTTATGAAACTTCCTGGTTTTCCTCTTCTACCCTTGCCACATGACACTTTTTGCACACAGCACTTCCATTTCTCTTTCCACCATGAGTTGAAGCAGCATGAGGCACCCACTGGTTGTTGACCAGATAAAATGGCTCCATCTTGGATTTCCTAGTTTCCAGAACTGGGAGGCGAAACAAATCTCTTTCCTTTGTACATTACCCAGCCTCAGGTATTCTTTTGTAGCAACAGAAAGCAGATTGAAATAAGCACTTCATACCAACGCTCTTCTAAGCATTTTACACATACCGATCCTGCGGTAGGAAGTAGATGTCACAGGGATCCCACTCCCCAGCTGGAGAAATTATGCCTGGAGTTGTGCAGTAACTTGCACAAGCTCATATGGCTGGTGAGCAGCAGAGTGAAGAAGCAGCCAGCAGTTTGGAGAAGGTATAGGAGCCAGGGTAGCAAAATTCATGTGAGGGATGCAGGCAGAGTAACCTGAGGAGGGACCTCAAAAGCCACGTGAATTCCTATGCTGTGTCTCTCCTTGACCTTCACTTTTTCTCACTGGCCCCTCAAGTGTCCATATTCCATGTGTGCCCACTGCACAGACCCTGCAGGGCTGCCTTCTCCCAGAGGGCCTTCCCTTGGATTGAAAGCCATGATCTAGCTTGACATCATCACACCAGCAGCTGATCCAAACTCTACCTTTCCTGAAGCACGCCTGAGAAAATTCAGTGCTGTTTCTTTCCTCTCCTCTAAGCACAGTGGGCATGAACCGAGACAGACTAGAGAGCTCAGTTGGCCCCAAAGTCAGGCCCTTGGCTGATTAAAGCTAACGATGTGTACAGGAGAGCTTTCAAAGGGTGGCTTGGGTGACTGTGAGTGGCAGACCATGTCCTGAGCTAATGTTTTCCTGGAGCGGCTAGAGCCACCCTGAGTAGCTCCACTCATCCCTGGATGCACTCAAGCTCTGTGCAGGTCAGCCTTGCTTACAGAAGGGGAGCCTGGCAGTGGAGGGCTCTCAGTCACTATGCTGCCTGCTCAACAAGGCACGGCCCTAATCCTGGGTATAGAAATTGAAGATAATTCATTTCTCTTGGCTCTCAGACACTCTTGTGAAGCCCTCTTCCCATCTGCTCTCAGAACTCTGTGTTTACTTACGCTACGTCTGGCAACACATATTGAGTAAAGAAGACTGTCAAGCCCTGAGGTTCTTTCTTGGCTTTACGTTCCCTTCCTGCTGAACATTTTGCTAAGTTGAATAAGCCTCATGCTAAAGACCTGAGCACTGGCTGTGCCACTAGGCTGCCTCTCTAATTGTTTAAAGATGTTTGCTAGGCAACATGTGGGCTGTTAACCTGCCAATGGCCGATCTGTGCAGCAAGGCCACATTCAACTGGAAGGGAGAATACAAATACCTTCTCCAGCTGAGTTCCCCAGGAATGAAATTTTATTTATACAATGCAGTCTGTAAAATAAACTCAATTTAAAGCTATGCTAATCAATGCTTCCTACCTGGGTCCTGATGGAAAGCTGCAGTTAAGAGACAAATAGCTTCTGGAAGAAAGACCAGACAGTCGCTTCACCATCCTTATCGACCTGTGCTTTTTGATTTACCTGGCTGCCAGGTGAAAGGCCACATTGTCGGACTTTAAATCAACCTGACAGGGGGCAGCTGCCAACCCCACCTCATCCATCTTCATTTGTCTGTCACAAGCACAGGAGCAACTCGCAGCCAGCTCCAGTATGGCCTCCAGCTGCTCCTGCTGGCCCTCTCCAAGTGAACTTCAGAAGCTCCCAAACAAGTTTTGGGAGAGTAATTTTGCAGTTTCTGGTCTTGTGTTCTCTTGTCAACAAGAAATGGGTTTATCTGTGCTATATGCATTGCTGACTTCATGAAATGAAAATAATCCCTCTTGTTCCAATAATGTCTTGTCATTCCTCATTTCTAATCTTTAGGAAATAAACTGCAATTCCCATGACACATCAAAAGAATAGAGACATCTTTACCTACATTTTACTTTACATTTAAGACGATCGCAGCTAATGTATCATCAAAGGAAGGTATGCAAAGAAACACGTAATATTCTATGCTGTCCAAAGTAAAGATCTTCATTTTATGGAGATGTGGTGTTAATAAAAGTATTTAGTAGGTGAAGACTAAGACAGGGTGAAATCTGTCTCTCTTTTTAGAACAAGATCAGATTTTAACACTGTCAAATTAATATGAACACCTTGGAGCTATGAACTTATGGTCTGAGTGATATTTTAAAATGAACCAAAGAGCTCTGTACCACATAGGATCACAACTGTGAGAAAGGCCGTTGTAACTCATGGAGAAGGAAGGAGATGCGTGCTTGGGTCTTGTAGGAGGTGCTGCTTGGGTGCAGATCTGCCAGTTGTGTCCCTGGGCTCTGGGTCTGATTCCTGTGAAATGTCTGCTGTGGGCAGAGCCATGGATGCCTTGCACCCTATACTTTCCTAACTCGATGCCCAAACAAATGAATGGCAGGAAGCCCTCAACTCTGGCGGTTCCAGTCTAGTTTCCCTTTGAAGTGGGGCCATATCGCCTTCCCACTGGCATCACAGCTCTCCCACCTGCCCTGTTCTGATGGCTGCTTCACCTCTGCCTATCGCACACAGTGCAAGAAGAATGTCCTTGGATATCTGCCTTGCAGTGTCTGTCTTCCAAGAAAAATGCCCAGTGACGGAGTTGGGCTCTGCCTTAGAAGTGCAATTCCTAGCAAGTGCCCAGGAATCTCTCTGTTACATAATTGCAGCATGACAACTTAATCAGCATTTCTCCACTGCTGTTTTGAGAATTTGGAAAGCTTGTTAGCAAAAGGAGAGAAGAAAAGTGGGAAAGTTTGGGGGCTCCTTTCTGTTCTCTTTAAACAGAAAAAAGGCATCACCAAGCCACTCAGCTCGACTGTACTCTGCTACCAATAGCAATCCACACTACCAGCCCAAAGAAATGAAGTTAAATGATGATGTTTTGTGATTTTAAAAGTATTTCTGTCATTTCTATGATATCATTATAACTGTCTTCATCTTTGATTTTCTAAGGATTTTGGATGTATGTAAGTGAAGAGTATTTCCCAAATAAGAAGGCAGAATATTTTCTGTACAAAAAAATTGCTTGATGCCTTACATTTATACCAAGAGTTACAAGATCCCCACAAGACTCTCCTTGACAGTGAAGTAAAATTGCAATGGAAAACCAGTCTACATTAGTGAAAAAAACAAAGTTTGCCATTTGCCAAATGATATATCAGTTGACCTTATATCATCATTTGTCTTCTAAAGTTGGTCTCTCAACAAGAAGAAAAGGCTTTGAACACCACTCAAAGAGTAAACAGACTTCTGATTCCCATTTCCATTCTGCCTGTGAGGACAGAAGGAGCTCTGCCCTTGCATGCCTCTGTCCAGCACATCTTCTGGCCTCCTTATGCCGAGCCAGCTTCTAACCTCAAAGAGGATGTGGCTAAGGTTTTCACTGAGAAAAACATAATGGGATGTGCATTCTCAAGAGATGGTGAGTGTGTGTGTGTGTGTGTGTGTGTGTGTGTGTGTGTGTGTGTATCCTTGCAGGATTTTACCGAAAAAGGAGTTGGAAAAGCAACATCACTTCATCAAAAACATGAAACATGCAGCCTTCCATGGATATCTTTGTAAACTGATGGCCACTGCAGTCATATGGTCAACAGTCTCCAAGTGGTAGCAAGGGAAACTGATGGGAAATTTCAATGTCTTTTAAACCAAAACTTGTAGGTAGCTTCATAATTTTAGAGCAGGTCTCTAAACATGGGCACTAGTGACATCAGAGGCTGGATAATTCTTTGTTGTGAGACTATCTTATGTGTTTTAGGATACTGAGCAACATCCCTAACCTCTACCCACTAGATACCAGGAGCAGTGCCAAAGAAGTCAGTAGATATTGCCAAATATCTCCGGGAGGAAAATGTCCCTGAGTGATATCCACAAGTGTACAGACCTGGATAAGGATAGCTGCTGCATTTGCATTTGTGTGTGTGTGTGTGTGTGTGTGTGTGTGTGTGTGTGTGTGTGTGCTTGTGCAGGCGCATGAATGTTGTGTGTGCATTTGGTGGGAGGTCAGGGTTAAAGGGCCACATGGATCACAGAGAGCCCCCAAGGGGCTGACTCTAAGCTATCTGATACTTTCCCAAAGGATAGTAATTCTCAGTAGAGAAGTCTCTTTTTCCTGTTTACTTTCTGCAGTAAGTGGCTGGTGTCTTCAGGAAGATTAATCCCTTTCTCCGAAGACAGTGCTCTCCTTGCCTGCAGGGTGGTTCCTTCTGCCCCTTTGGCCCCTCTCCTCTACCTCTGCTTGTCCTCGGGGTCCTCTGGGACAATGGTGATGACGTGTTGATGGGAGAAGATACATAAGCTTGGGCACTCAGTGGGCTGTTCCCAGGACCCTGTGTCTGTGCCTCTGGCCATATCCATAACCCACCTGGCCACTATCCTGATAATTGAGAGACAGGTTTTCTTCTTCCTTGTCATTCTCTGGAAGCAGAGTGCTCTCCTCTACATTCCTCAGGGATATGGAAGGCTAGAACCATTTGCAGACCCAGCAGAGGTGACCAAGTGAATTTCTCCAGGGTTAGGGGAGGAGGTGTGAGGGTTTGTGGCTCTGAGAGCCACATGTGTTTTGGCTGCAGTGGTTGTTACTGTCTGTTATAGAGCTGGACACAGTTAACACAAAACACAGCTCCCAAGATGGTCCTGGAAGCTGCAGGGAACTGAGTCTATGACCTACTTGGGATCACAGTGATATGGTGTGACAGGCCCTGGGCCTTTGGCTGCCTAAAAGGCCAAATTTGGTGCCATCTATAGGTAAAGAAAGCCCCTCACCCCCAAAGTTCTACTGACCTTTTTCCTCTGTGATACAACCTCAATTTGAAGACCAAGTCCCAGGGACTTAGCAGGGTTTCAAATGCATGGTACACAGGAGGTGGCAAGCAGTTAGCCTCTGATCTAGCTCCAACTTTCTCATCGATCTGTCCACTCTACAGCCACAAATGACAGGCAACCTGCCAGTATCCAGGTAGGTGCCGAGACTCAGTGGGTATCCTTGTTACTTTCTCCTTGCTGGAACAAAATACCTAATATTCACAGTTAAGGAGGAAAGGGTTATTTTAACTTGCAATGTGTAGAGGTTTCAGTCCATAGTTGGCTATTTCCAAGGCAGGGCAGTATGACAGGAGGGTGTGGAAGAGGAGAAAGTACATGGCATGCAGGGAGAAGGCAGAAACCCTCCTTCCGATTTCCCTTTTTTATTCCATTCAAGCAACAAGCCTATTGCTTGGTGCTACTCACACCTAGTGTGGGTCTTCTATCATTAGTAAATTCATTCAGTCATACTCAGAGCTGTGCTAAACCAATTAGTGGGCTAATCCAGTGTCAGACACCCATAATCCAGTATCACACCCATGATCCAGTCACTCCCAAATGCCCCAACTATGAGTGCATGAGGCTTTGAGGGCACACCTAGATATAAGGCTTAACAATGGGCAAAAAGATAACTCCTCTCCAACGGCTGCAAGTCCAGTGGGTGGTGGCTGCCCTGTGGCTCCTGAGACAAATGACTCGGCTTCCTTTCTCCAAGAAATCTTTCTGGAAGTAAGTATCACGGTGAGCTGTCCACGTATCGGGGCCAGATTGAAATACAGGGAGCCAGGGCAACGGGGACTCCTGGACAGTGGGGGATGAATGGCAGGGGGAAAAGAAATGAGCCACACATCCCCTGGAGTCTCTGGACAAGGACTCAGACCCATGAACCCTGGTTAGGCCTGTCCAGTACCCCTGCTGAGATGGGCTGGGTAGAGCTTGGAGACTGCTGGGCAAAAACATCATAGCTGACCCTTTGCTTCAGAGAGGAGGGTCCTGCAAAGAACTTCACCTCGCTGTGCAATCAGAATAATTGTCTAAAGAATCCTGAGGCCTATGCTTAAAGGGAAGTTGCATAGGGACAGAAGATACAACCTAAAAATTTTATGAAGATTTTATTTATCTGCTGCCTGGGGGCAGTGTCTGGCCCATATGGATTTCTAAGGCATGGTTTGGGGGACAAAGGACAGTGGGGTTAGGATGTCAACATATGAGTTTTGGAGGAATGCAATCCAGCCTTTAAGGATGAACTAATAGCTGTTCTGCTGTCATCTCTCTAAGGCTACGGAGGGAGATGCCCACTTGTGGCTCTCAGAGCTACAGGTTACCCTCCTTCAAGGCTCTGGGCAGATGTGATTTCCATAGAGTAGGGTCATATGTCTCTGTCATACTGTGCTGTCCAGAGGCACATCATCCTGATTGATCAGTTCGTTGGTCACAATTGCCAGTGCATGTTAGGCACTTACTAAGAATCTGTAGAAGGAAGGATTTCCTGAAACCCTCTTAACTAGCCAAGGGCAGGCCAGAGGCACAGCATACTCCTGGTCCATGTGCAGCTTTGTGGCAGTGTCTCACAAAAGGGAATTATTGGGGAGATCTTCATTAGGAGAGAGACCCACAGTAGGTACCTGACTTGCCTGGGAGTACGCTGTGAGCTGTGACAGAGCTGGGACGCTGCTACTTCTCTGTATTCCAGTGTTTGCTGCTCCCCACCCACCAGGGAAAATCTTGACTGCAAACTCCTGGGAGATCTCAACATAGAATCATCCAGCAAGCAAAAGCCAAATTTCTTAAGCACAGAAAAAGTGTGACATAATAAATCCCACATAGTTCTAAATCGAGGAAACACCTACAGCGACACCAGCAAAAAAGCTGAACTCTCCTTCTTCGGGAAAGTGCTGCAAAGGAGTCTGACATACCCACTCTTCCCAGAGCAGTTCGGCGCTCCCACATGTGCTCCAGAGAGGCGGCAGGTGGCTGGATCGATCTGGGACTGCAGATGGAAGTGAGGGGCTTGCCTTTCATGGTGTCACTACCAAGCCGCATCTGTGGGGATGCGGAGCCTGGTCACCACCTAGGAACCCCGTCACTGCTGCAGGTTCTGTGTCTGGCTGGCCGCCCACACGCAACGCTCCAGCGTGCCCTTAGGAAGAAGAATGGCAAGAGGAATCTCACTGTCTTTTTCACTTAGAACAAAAACTTGATAGAGCCCATAGGGTTGAATTTGTATAAATTAAATGATTGCTAAAGATTAGTCTATTGAACTCAACAGTCTTTTTAAATGCATTTTGTATAATATGTTTCTTTTCCGTTTTATTGTTTCATTTTCTTGTTTGTGGTGCCGAGATTGAACCCAGGGGTTTTTCCGCACATGCTAGGCAAGTGCTCTACCACTGAGCTACACCCTCAGGCCCTAAATCTATTTTAGTTCTTTGCATTAAAAATTATGCATGCTATAGTTTTTAAAGTGCATATTACTTCATAAACACAAGCAATAACACTTTGCTGTTCACCAAAATATTAGTTTATCAGAGTCTGACTACATTACCCAGGCTGGTCTGAAACTCCTCACCTCAAGCAGTTCTCTCAACTCGTTGGGATTTTAGGCTAATGCCACTGCTCCTGGCTTCAAAACATTACTTGGGCATTTCTCCTAATTACTTGACTTTGTAATAAGTAAGGGCCATATATTTGGGTTTACAAAATCACATGCTAATTCATATTTCCTAGGGCTGTGGTAACACGATACAGCAAAATAGGTGACTCAGAACACCAGAAAAGTGTCATCTCCTAGGTTTTGCATCTAGAATTCTGAGCTCCAGGTGTCAGCAGAAATGGGGGCCCTCTGAAACCCGGGAGGCAGGGGTGCTCCCTTGCCCGGTACTGTCCTGCTCGTATGCTGGCAGAGCTGGTGTTCCTTGGCTTGGAGCTGCATGACTCTAGCTTCTGCCTTTCCCACAGCATGGTCTTCTTTCTGTGTATCTATCCCTTCACTTGGCCTTAGATGGACACCAGTCACATGGATCGGGTGTCTACACTACTCCAGCATAACCTCATCTTAACTAATTCTATCTGCAATGACTCTGGCTCCAAATAAATTTGCATTCTGAGGTGCTACGGGTTAAGGTCTCAAAATATTTCTATTGTTTGGTTAGAGATTAGGGGGAGGAGACAAAAATCCAACTATTTTCCTTTTCGTTTTCTGTAGTGAGAGACAACACAAGGCATTGGTGGTCTTCCCTCCTTCATGTGTGAAACGTGGTGACCAGGCTCTTCATCCCCACAGGTGTGGCTCGGTGGTGACACCATGAAAGGCAAGCCACTCACTTCCACCTGCAGTCCCAGATCGATCCAGCCACCTGCCGCCCCTCTGGAGCACATGTGGGAGCGCCGAATTGCTCCGGGAAGAGTGGGTATGTCAGACTCCTTTGCAGCACTTTCCTGAAGAAGGAGAGTTCGGCTTTTTTGCTGGTGTCCCTGCAGTTGTTTCCTTGATTTAGACTATATGGAATTTATTATGTCACACTTTTTCTGTGCATAAGAAATTTGGCTTTTGCTTGCTGGATGGTTCTATGTTGAGATCTCCCAGGAGGTTGTAGTCAAGATTTCAGGGAGGAGGATTGTAGTCCCTGAAGACATGGCTGGAGCTGGAGCGTCAGCCCTCAAGATGGTTCACTCCTATGAGAAACTCGATGTCTAAATAAAGAGCAAAGTAAAGATAGATAATAGCACATAGGGAGATCTTTTCAAATGGGAAGGGGATCAAGAGATGGAGGAGGAGAGACGAAGGGGATGAAAAAAGAACTGAGATATGTGATGTACATGTGCCAATGCCGCACAAGGAACATAAACATTATGCACTGCAAACTTGTACAAATAAAAAGTAAAACCTGGAGAAAAGGGCAAGGGCTGGCTATGTAGCTCAGTGGTAGAGCACTTGCTTGAGGCCCTGGGTTAAATTCCCAGGGCTACCCCCCCAAAAGAAAAAAAAATCCGAAATAAAGTCTACTCAAAGGAGAGAGAGAAAAAAAAAGATAGTGCACTCATATTTGGTGATATGATGCCTCAGATCCTCATCATGAGGAATTTCCCACCACCTACCTGGATTCCTCCAGAGAAAGTGCTCCACAAGACAGAACACAGGAGAGTCCTGGATGTCTTTTTATAATCTAGACATCTCTCTCATTCTACTCAGGAGAAGCAAGTCACTGGAGCCAGCCCATGCGAAAGGGGAGAGGAATCAGGCTCTGCTTTCTGAAGAGAGAGAGATTTGTGAACATAGTTTAAAATCACTATAAGGATAATAAATTCTTAAACTAAAGAAATTTGTGTATGTATGAGTTTCCCCTGATAAATGTATTTATTATGTATCACAAACATATACTAACTAAAGGGGAAAATGTATTAGAATTTTAAGAAAGCTCCAACTGGTGGAATGGAATTTTGGTTATCTTTGTTTTGCTATAACAGAATACCCAAAACTGGGTAATTTATAAAGAACAGAAATTTGCTTCTCATATTTCTGAAAGCTGGGGAGTCCAGACTTAAGGGACTAACATCTGGCAGGGCCTGCTTACCGTGTTGCCCCGTAGCTGTATGTAGAGGAAAGGAGACAGACAGTAAGGGAGGGAGGGAGAAAGAGAAACACGGAGAGGCAAAATGAGACTGAAATTGTTCTCCTAATAAAACCCTACTTCTGTGATAACAACATCGATCCACTGAGGTCTCATCAGACACTGTTGTATTGGAGCTAAGTGTCCATGACATGCTTCTAGGGGACATACTCAAACCATAGCATCATCTTCAGCCAATAGGAGGGACATGAGTAGAATCAGGATTCCTGACATTATAGCTGCAAGGAAACCAGTGCCCTGGCTCCATGGAAAGATGCCTTTGCCTGGAACCTTAGGACAGAAGGTGGCTCTCAGGGATTCTGCAGGGGCATCATCTTTGGAGGCTCAGGCCAGAAGTCTCCTTTATTTTGACTTGGAATCCTGGAATGTAAACTGAACTTCCAGCTTGAGGGACTCACTGGGCAACTAAATGGCAGTGGGCAGGGACATTGATTGAGAAGGACCACCTGGGGCTCTGAGGTCTCTCCCTTCCAACTGCTGAAGAGACAATTACTGTGAAGGGGCTCCCCAGAGATTGAATGGCTTGGGAAAGGACATCTTGAAGTTAGATAGGGCTTGAAAGGAGAGAAAGAAGAGGCCAAGGAATTACAACTGACAAGGTAGGAGTTAAAGCCAAGTAATGGAAAGAGTACAGTAGAGGAAGGTGGAGTGAAAGCCAGGCCTGGATCTGCTAGGGCTGTGCAAGGTAGTGAGAGCCCAGCCCCAGAGCTAGGGAACACAAGTCTTGCTAAAGCGGAAGCTAGAAGAGAGTTCTCCAAAAGCCTTGACCAGGAATGGTGGGGCTGTGGCCTGCACTCTTTTGGGCCCCTGCAGTCTTACCTCCAGGGATCCAAGGATGTCTGCAAGCTCGTTACAGTCACTTTGCCTTAGAGGCACCTGAGAAGCTAGCTTTTGAAGTGGCTCAGTGTGGTTACTATTATTCCCATTTTACAGACAAGGAAACAGACAGCAGGAAGTCACACAACTCTGTTCAAAGACAACTTTGACAGGGCAGCCTGTCACCACCCTCTCTGTCACAGTGGAATGTGGGCCCATGTAGCATTTGCGACAGAAGCAATTACCAGGATGTGTGTGCTTCGTGTCAGCACTGGGTGGGAGATGGACCCAGAGGCTCAGTGCAGTGATGTCCGGAAGGTGCATGAATATGTCCCGAAGCCTTTATGAGATGCTTACTTTTTTTTTTCTCATTGAGTTTATTGGTACATTTTAGGTATATAGTACAGTTGAATTCATCAATGGGATCTTGTACCTTTCATGACGGGTCTTGCTTCTCATTTTTTCCCCATACTCCTGCCCTCCCTTCACCCCCTCCTCCCTTCCCTATTTACAAATACTTTATTTCCATTTTTTTCATTTTCTTATATTTTTTCTTTTCCCTTATTTCCTTTCCCCTACCCTTCCCACTTCCCCTACATCTTTAGCCCCTTTCTTCCTATTTCACATTGTCAATTATACCATTAGGATCTTATGTACAATTATAGTTTCTCACACCAGAGAAACTATTCGGTATTTACACATGTGCTCCTCAGACAAAGGACTATTATCTAGAATATATAATGAACTCAAAAAAGTCAGACCCCCCCCAAATATAAAGACTTGATTCAAAAATGGGCATCTGAAATGAACAGACATTTCTCAGACAAACAAGTAAAAGCATCAAGTAAATATAAGAAAAAATGTTCAACATCACTGTTCATTTGAGAGATGCAGATGAAAACAACACTGAGATTCCACTTCACCCCACAAAAAATGGTTTCTATCAAGAAATCAACCAATAACAAATGTGTCGGGGTTGTGGGGAGAAAGGAACCCTTCTCCATTATTGGTGGGAGTGCATATTGGTGCAACCACTATGCAAATCAATACAGATATACCTCAAATAACTAGGATTAGAGGTTCCAATTGACCCAGCCAACCCTCTGCTGGGTATCTTTCCAAAAAGAATTAAAAGAATCATATCACAGTGATACATGCATACCCATGTTTATAGCGGCACAGTTTGTAATAGCTAAAACTTGGAAACAGCCCATTTGCCCATCAGTTGGAGACTAGATAAAGAAGATGTGGTTTTTCTATAAAATGGAATACTACTCATCCATAAAGAATGAGAAATTATAGTCATTCATAGGAAAATGGATGCATATTGAGGATATACTCTTAAGTGAAATAAATGAGATGCTTACTTCTATGGAAGAGTAGAAACACATTTGGGGAGCCCAGCTAGGCTGGGTTTGAATCCAGCTCTACCAAACTGTTTGCCCTGGACCAAGTGGCAGCTGAGTTTAATTTCCCCATTTATAAAGCTTGGGTCCTAAAGCTAAACTCTCTGGAACTTTTTGAGAGTGAACAAGAGAGAGCAAGGACACCAACCAGCTTCCCAGGCTGGGCCACAGGACTCACACCCTGACCCCTTCCCTCTGTGGACCTCCAAGTGCTCATCCCAAGTTTTCCCTCAAATACCTGGCCCTTCCCTTAAAGATGGAAGGGGAAGAGAGAGCAGTTGTAAGGCAGACCTGCTCTCTCTGGCCAGTATATGGAAGTCTCCAGCTGCCACTCAGGTGTGACAAACCGGAGGGCCTATGTGTCTCTGTCCGACTGTATGCTTGTCCTTACCTGAGATGGGTTCCATCATTGAGTGGGCCCAGCTGCTCTTCTACTGATGGCCACCAGATGAGGGAGGACTCACCTTGGGAGCCTAGGGCATCCTCCAGACCCACTGGGCCTTGGGCTTCTCTGAGTGGCACCTGGATGTCTATTTTTCCGACAGACAATGGGAAGAATGGGAGCAGATTTTCGATGTTCAGCAACAATTGTGGCTAATGGCCTCCTCGGGACAGGCTCTTGGATCCAGGGGACATCACCCAACTTGGACCTCCTGGCCTTCCTCTAGCCTGCCCAGGGCCTCCCTTCTTCCTCTCTGGTGCTGGTGAGCAGCCTCTCTTGGTTCCCCAACACGCGGCTCTCATTGTCAGAGGTTGCAGCTTCTCTGAGCCTTAGGCTCCCATCATAGGCTGACACTCTGACCCAATGTCCCTTTCCAGCTCTCTTTAGGGCTTTTTCTTTTTCCACTCGGCAGTGCAAAGGGTTCTTGGGAACACAAAAAACAATGACAATGCTAATGTTTACTGGCACTTACTTTCCCTGAACTTCAAGCACCAAAGTGCATGCTTGTCTCTGTGACAACCACAGCAGTCCCGGGCCTCACCCATCACACTCAGGAAGGGCATTGGATAGGTCTGCTAAGTGCTATCTTGCAGGACCTCCTGTAATAATGGAAAGTTATATCTTCAAGACTGTCCTCTGCAGGACCCCCAGCCACATGAGGCTATAGAAAAGCTACTAGGGTGACTGAGGGACAGAATTCACTATAATTTTAACTAATTCAAACATAGGTTTAAATAGGCATAGACAGCTAACGGCTACATGATGGACTTCAAAGGTCTTGGTAGTCTTATTTCTTTGTATTTTTAGACTCTGGAAGCAACACCCCAAAAATGAAGCCTCAGAAGCAATGTTTCTCTCTGATCTTCTCTTGTGTTTCTGTCACTTACCCTTCATCTCCCACGAAGCACAACATAAAAATCAGAATTCCTCTTCCCTAAAGCAAGTCAGAGAGGCCACAACCTCCTTTCTCCAAAGACAAAACTAAGCTAAAACGATTCCTCTAACTTTCTCCTGCCTCCCAAGGGAAATTCTGTGAATTACCCAGTTTGATTGTAAGTCACGAGACCCCCACTGCAGAAAGGGCCCTGTGCATACCTGGAAGGGAGGAGTGTTGCACAGAGCGGCTAAGTAGAATCTGAAGAGACGACCTGGCAGTGTTTCCCCAAGCAGCCTCTTAGCATCAGGTTATGCCTTTGTTGTCTAATCACACAGCCATGTGTGATTGATGGAGCCTATGCATAAAATGGATAAATCACTCTGGATCTCTGGACCTTCAGTCTGAAGGCTCACATGTTACATCATAAAACTGCCATCTTATTTATCTGTTCATTTGTTTGCCTTTCCTCTTGTCAATTTGTCTACTGCCGGTTTATTTCAGTAGAAGCAGAGCAAAGCTTCAGAGGGAAAGTTTGAACTTCCTGCCACAGAAACTGAGATGCAGGGAGAGGAAGTTAACTACTTGAGATCTCTTGGGAGTCCATAAGAATTACGTTTCCTCTGTTTGGCTGCTGTGTGCTTTCCATTACACAGTGACTTGCTGACGAGAGAGAGATACCTGTCTGGCAGAGCAACAGGGATAATTCCAAATGAGCAGCAATCCCTGGCTTGTTTGGGTGGCTCTCAGCAGATGCTGGAGAATACACAATCAGGACCTTTTGTCTTAGAAAAGCTGAGGGGTCAGAAGCTGTGGCCTGGCCACATGCTTACCAGGTCCAAGCCTATTGCTGGAACCCACAGCACTTTGGCACTGTTTCTCCCCAGCTCACTGGGCTCCAACATACGGAATGATCATGCAGTGTGGCAGTCACCATCTCCAACATGTCAGCGGTGTGGTTGGGGCTCTTATTATCCTCCCATAGGCACACAAGGAGCATTCTCTGATTGCACAGTGGTTTGTTGAGCATACAGACGAGATTTAGACAGTGATGTCAACCGCACTTTCCCCAAGCAGCCTGGAAAACCCAGAGTTACATGTCAAATATTATTACCTTTAAATGAAATAGGGATGAGGGTGAAGAAAAGATCAATTTGGACCTACCTTGCAAAATGTGAGCAATTTACAGAATTATTAAAAAATAAAAGACTCCAATTTCCTTTCTCTCAAGGCATGTTCTGTAAGAAAAATAAAACCACCTGCTCTTCTGTATCTGAGGTATTATGTGCTGGGATAACTGTGTGGGATTTTTACTTTCTAGAACTCTGAGAGGTTTTCTACCAGAAGCCCATGAACAGGAGCCTCCTGGGGTGACGGAGGTAATGAACTTCTCTCACTCCCGATTCCCATTCTGCCCTTTCTTCTCCCTCTCAGCACTCACTCCACCCTGGGAGTCCTAAATACTAAAGCACACTTTTCAGAGATGGGATTACTCTCAGGCCTATACAGAGGAAGATTTGCTTTAATTTACCTTGGTCAAAGGACTAAAATCACAAGCAACTTGATCATCTTAATTGGCTTTACTTTTTAATTCTAGAATCAGACACTGGTTCTAGAATGGCTCTAGAATTGATTCACAGAATCTACATTATTCCATGGAAGAGCAGGGCCCTAATGGGCTAAGCAGAGGAAGCTAGTTTATAGATAAAGAATGGCTAAAGACAGCAGAAGCAAAGAACAAGTTCTTAAAAGTCAGTTTCCTTGTGTTATTGGCTTTTGGGGTTCTGAAGAGCTTCTTTCCTGGTTCTTGGTGTCCTGATCGAAGAATTGGACAAAGTGTGCAGAAAAGGTAGCAATAATTTTCATTTATTAAAAGTAGGAAAAGAAGTGTGCTTTGCATAGTGCGAACAGGGAACCAAGAGTTCACAGTGGCCAGGAGGTTTTAATGGCAGAGGTCTTTTGTATCTCTTGTTCCTCAGCCCAATGTCAGATCCAGGCTGTCCAATGAAAAGCCTGCTTGGCTTCCGGTCAGATATAAATCACTGAACAGAGCACTTTCTGATTGGTCCCAGTGCAGGGTGTGGGAAATGTGTTCTCTCCACACCTGGGTCTCTGAGTGAGGCATCACCCCTCCCTCCTTCTGTCTGGCTCAGCCAGTCTGCCACACCCTAACCTCCGACCTAATTTGTAAGGTGGGAAAGAGACAGAAAAATAACTCATTTGTCTACATTAGTTACTGTCTTGTACAAGGATTGAAGGAGATGGAACTTCATCTTGATGCCAGTTGAAGTTGCTATCTCTCTCATCTTAGTTTCCCAGGAGGGTCAGAGAACAACTGAATTTTGGTTTGATGACAGGGAGCTTCAGAATGGGTGAAGTCATTTTGATTTTTAGGCTGATGTGTTGGGATTAGTGCAGGAACTTAGTCCAAAACAATGACCTCGTGGAATAGTCAATACTTTTAAGTAAAAATATATTCTCACACTCTCTAAATTGAGAAAGTGCAAACTTGCCTATGTGAAAGTCAGAGGCCTGCATCCAAGACTGATGAGGGTCACAGGGTGATCATTGTTCACCCACCCACCCACTTCCGCACTGTCTGCCTTGCTCTGTGACCAGAAGCTAACCTCAGCAAATTGTTTCTTCTCTTGCTTTCCAGACCCAGGTGAGAGATCACAGGGTGCTCGAGGATGGATTCCTTTTCCCCTTCCTGCAGACTCCATTCTAGAGGTGCCCCTTCTGGTTATAGCCACCGCTTCTGTGCCCAACACTCACTGGGTGAGTGGGACTGGAGCAGGGTCAGAAGATCCCACATGGTACAAATATGTGCACGCATAAACATCAAGGTACACAGGGTGACCTTGTCACTTGTACTACCTCCAATTTTGCCTCTTTGGCATGTGGATTATTTCAAGCTGGAGGCAAGTGAGAGCTAGCAGACACATTAAAAGCTTCTTACCCACCTGCCCAACTGCCTAGAGAATAAATTTTTTATCAAGAAAATTTACATAAATAAAGAAAACTTCCCTTTGTAAAAGTGTCTCCCAATCAGGAAGGAAGGCAAATCTTAACTACCTGACAGGCCCTTATCTGTAAGACAAGACAACACTTCATCACCATAAGTCCTTCCTGCCTTGCCTGCCATGACTTCCTTTATCTTCCCAGAAATAAGCCCGCATTCTTTCGTGTGGTCTAAAATGGTATGTAAGCTTCAATCATCCGGCTGCAGCCTAAAGCCACATTTTTCTTAGTGACTTCCCATGAATACCACGGCAAGTTTATAATTAAAACTGTTTGCTCCTCTTGTTAATCTGTCTTTTATTGGCTTGATTTGCAATCTCCAGCCATTGAGTGTGGAAGAGTAGAAGGAAAAGTTTTTGTTGTGTCTGCTTTCTGGATGATCATCCTTCAGGTCCCAGGGTTTTACATCCCCATGTTGCTTCCCTGTGTTCTCTCAGCTAAAGCAGCGTCATCCAAATGCCACCTGGACTTGTACTGTGCCCTAAGAAGACAGGGAGGGACTTGCTTTGTGGAATGGAGGAGACTTGACAGATGGAAGCTCTGGGGAAAGAGAAGAGACAGTGATTTCCTGCAATTATCTTTGAATTCCTGTTCATGATTTCACTGGGTCTCACTTGTCAGGCATGGGCAGGTTGTGTGTTACTCAGCTTTAACAAAGCCAAGCCACTCTTTGGTACCAAAACCTTAAATGGTGTTTCCTGCCTCTGCCCACCACAGAACACTTGAATGAAACACATAACAAATTTGACTTTTCAGCCAGGCGTGGTGGCGCACTTCTGTAATCACAGCACTTGGGAGGCCGAGGAGTTCGAGATCAGCCTGGGCTACATAATGAGTTCCAGGTCAGTTTCAACTATACAGTGAGACCCTGTCTCAAAAATCAAAACAAAACAAAAGCAAAAAAACCAAAACCAACCAAACCAAACCAAAACAAAACAAAAAACAAGTTTGACTTTTCAAATTTGACACACAATGGAATATTAAATAAATACTGTTAAAGCACTGGGGTTTGATTTAGACAAAATCAGAGGATTAGGCAGCTTGTTGTTGCTGTGACAAAATATTTGATATGAATCGACTTTAAAGAAGGATTTATTCTGTCTTAGAGTTTCATAGGTTTCAGTCTGTGGTGGGCTAGTTCCATTGCAATGGACCTGAAATGAGGTGTAGCTTCTTGATAGAAGTGTGTGGTGAATCAAAGCTGTTTATCTCATCACAATCAAGAAGCAGAGACAGAGAAGAAGGGGCTAGGACCAAACATAGTATCCACAGTCAAGCTCCATCTCCTGTTTCCATTACATTCCAGTACTGCCCTCAAATTATGATGCATTGATTAGGTAATCCTCCTGAGATGTTCAATGATCCATCACCTCTGAAAGCACATCATCTGGCCTTCGGGGGACATGAGAGAGCCGACCCACAACAATAAGAGATACACCAGGGAGGAAAGAGTAACTGCAGAGGTCCTTGAATAAAAAACAGGTCCTGGTCTTTTGTGAACAATAAAATTAATTTTGAATTCATGATTGCCAGTTATTTGTTATAAATGGTTTCTTGCTGCTAATAATGTTGACAAAATCAAAACAAAAAAAAATTCAAGAGGATCACAGTGTGGCTATTTTTACTTTTTAAAGGTTTAACAATTTTTAATAATGTTTAGAAGAAAAAGACCTACATAGAGAGGAAATACACACATAAAATGTGCTATTGAAGTTGCATTCCAAAAAGCATATCAGAAAACTAGGACAAAAAAAAATTTGCATGGCTGTAAGTAGATTGCATGAAATAATCCTGAAACTGGGCTGAGGATATAGTTCAGTGGTAGAGCACTTGACTAGCATGTGTCTGGCCCTGGGTTCCATCCCTAGCACTGCAAAAATAATAATGATGATGGTAATCATCATCATCATTTTGAAATTAACTTCTGTAAATAAAACTCATCTCAGAGTTGAATACCTTTTCATAACTTTTGATTTTCTTGATAAAATTCCAGAATTGAAAACTTGAAAAGAGAAAAGAAATATTAGTATTGTATAGATCTAGATATTGCTTTAAAACAATAAATTTAATAAGGAAAAATGGTTTGTATGACAAATTATTCTGAATTTTTAAAAAGACAATAATTTATCATATATGATGCCATTTCTGTTTTCGAACATAGTATGCCAAAATTTTCATTCATTATTGAATTTGAGTGTTCTTTAAGACTCTTATTGCCAATCTTAATTGATGCTATTTCAGCAGGTCAAGATTCCTCCAGAATGAATTGAACAAATGACCATAAGAACTACCACTTCAGAACTAAAGAAATACAATAACTGAGGAAATGGCTACTTTTTCATCATCAATAGAATACAAATTGTGTTAAAAAAAAAAAATCTTCACTTTACAACCTCATTTGTGATTTGGCTGACAGTAAGGTGTGAAAAAGGCAGTTTATGGATTAAATACATAGAAGTTGATGGATCATGTGAGTGTTTTATGACTCACCCAAATATTGCTACCCTATCAAAGAAGACTCAGAGATGTGTAATAATAGTCAACTCAGTATTCTGTGGTATGCACTTTCAGAATATCAGCCTAAACAGAGAGAGTCTTCAAAGGTTAATGAACTTATTTGGGAGTGGCATTGCTATGGAACACACATGCCATGGGAAACCCAGAGTGTATTTGAGAAGCCTGGAGAAAAAGGGAGTTTTCAAGTGCAAAATGAGAAAAATTGCATAAGTTGTTTGATGCAATGATTTTCTTCCACAAGGATTTATAACAAGGGTGGTACCAGTCCGAGGATGAATGAAGAGTAACTAGAAGAGATGACTTTGTAGAGGTGGCCTCTGTGCAAGGCTCTAGTTCTGGCAGATTTCTTTGTGACAGTTCTTGTTATTAGGCATGCACACGCGAGAGCTCTTCCTTTAGACCAATTTTCTCTTTTATTATTATTATTTTTTATTTTTGATAAGGGTTGACCAAAGTGACTCCATCTTGATTCTGACAACTTTTGCAAGAGGTGTGCAACTATTGATTTACATATATTTTACAACATCATTATGAAGAGTAGAGCGAATTGTACTGAACAGTTTGTTAACTTGATCTATTCCTTGAAAGTATTTAGCCTATGGGCCTTCATTTATATCCCCACCTTTGGTCTTGGTGTCCCCTATCCTACCAAGCAGGCTCTAAGCTGCCTCTATTGTTCCCATTCTCTCCCTGGCTCCTTCCAGTCTAGGCAGCGATGGCTTCCCACTGTGGTCAGCCACTGAGACCTCAGCATCTCTTGTGGTTCCTTAGCCAACTCACATGCCCAGATGATATTTGGTTAAATCTTTTCAGGTGTCCTGCTTGCTCTTTCCAGAACCAGGACTGACACTCCCAGCATACGCAGTTTAGGAGCACATACCCTTTTCATACTTGTTCCATTCTTCCTGGCTCCCCTGGCTGCTGTTCCGTGTCTTCTGCCCTGATTGTGAGCTCCCTGTTCAGTTCTCTGCTGTAGCCCCAGGCTGAAAACAGTGTGTATCCCATAACAGGTGCTCAAGAAATATCTATTAAATATTCATGAATTTAGTAGGAATAAGAGAACACAAAAACAAGGCAAACAGGAACATCTAGACTCTAAAATTCTCCAAGTGCTGGACCAGGGTACACTTTTATTATACTCAGTGAAATGATACTAAACTCAGGAAATATTATTTCTAAGGGGCCTAGGTATCTACTTATTATGTGAGACAAGAAGCCAACATGCTCTCTCAGAGCCTCGCTCAAGGTGGACAGTCATGAGCTCCCACCCCATGCCTTGCTTAGGAAACAGGTAAATTTCAATTAGTCTTTCCTAAATCAATTACTACCAAATAGGAGACAGGATGTTGAAATTGGTGAGGTTATAAATTGGCTGAGTAAAGAATTATCAAGAAATATAGAGTTTGTGGGTCAGGAGTTCTCAACATGTCAATTAAAATAAAACTGAGTTGCTCTGAGTTGGACTCACCCAGATCCTGAGGGTTTTTACTCCCATAGTGAGCTGCCAAAGACTGTGATATACAATGACACAGCAATTATTTGGAACCTGCAGCCCGGTGAGCACAGTGTTCATTAGTTGAAGGGATTACTGTAAAAACGGATTCATTGGTGTGAGGGTCAGGCTACCAGGAGTGAAGAATGGCCTGATCCCTGTCACTCACAGGGGAGCAGGGTCAGAGACCCCAGTGGGGGGAAATTGCTACTCGGTGAGCTGCGTGACAGGTACACACTTCACGGCTGTCAGACCCAGCATCGGAAGTGAATGAGTGTCGAGGCAGGGTGTCAGGAGGTAATTAGCAACCCGTCGGCTGTCTGTAAACAAACATTTTTGATGCATGCCATGAAGAGATGGAGCTATTTTGGTGATCAATTCTACACTCTCTGGGAGCTGCATTTAATTACTTCTCTGATCTACAGAGCCTGACATCAAGCCAACACCAACTGTGGGCGAGATCTACCTGCAGCAGTGGCAGCTCTCTGATGTGAGAGTCTTTATTTTATAGTTCATTTTTTAAAAAACAACAAACCATTTATTTCTGCTTTTTTAATGTAAAGTGCATTTTATCTTTGATTCTGAAGTGACTCGGTGACGTTTTAGGCTTTTCTGAGTCATCTGGCTCCTTTGTTATTGCCTGTTCAAGCAATGGTGATGCCTATTTCCTGGGCAACCAAACCCATACATATTGGTCTCTCACTGTAAATTAGCATACCATCTTCTCAAATTGTGAGTCCCTCAAGAAAGGGCCTGATCTGTGATCCAGGAGAAGGCAGAGAATGAGCCAGAGCCACAGTCAGAGAGAGAAGTTGTCAGCGAGTTGATTAATATGGTAAAAGGTGGTAATATTCTACTGCTTATCAAGCATACCCCATGTGCCTGAGTAAAACACCTGTGTCCATGTTTCTTTGGCTCTAGATACAGCCATGTAGTTAGGTGCCAACCCATAAGATAGAAGCAGATGGTAAGATGCTGGGATGCACCTTCATGGGATCCTAGTGTTTTCATGTTCCTTTATTCCTGCCTTTTGGAATACTTTGTGACTTTTGAAGTTTTGGCCACCATTTTGGATCATGAGGTGATCCTAAGTATGGCTGCTATGTGGCTAAGTAAGGATGTAAATCCTGGTGTCTAAGCCAGATTGCCTGCCACTTTTGGAATTTGTTCCTGCTGGGGTCAGTGTCAGAAAACCAATATATCAAATCTGTCACCAGGCCATCATTCAACAAACGCTTGTTGGATTGATTGACTGAAGTAGGGTCCGTATCAGGAACGGAGCTCTGAGTTTCCTGTCTCCTTCCTATTGAGGACCTTTCATTGTTGTTTCTTTTTGAGTTGGTTTCATCTTTAATAAGGAGGATGCATACACTATTAGATTCAGGCAGAGATGCTGATGTCATCAAGGCCCCTTGATCCTCAGAACAGGCCATTATTCCCTTGTTTGTTTTCAGTTTGCCCCTTTGGGGTCCTTGATCTGAGTGTCAGTTTCAACTTATTGCCATTTTTAAAAACAAAGTTTTAAACTTTGCTTTAATATTTAAAAGATGGCTATGTTTGTGTTTTCTGCTCTTGATTTTTCTCAGCTTAACTACTTTTATCATGAAGCTAAACTTAGAGTTTCTTTGTAGTACTTTAGGAATGGGAAAGCCATTCATATTTTCATTAATGTGTGTCTTTCTATAGCCAATAGCCTTAAATCTTCTATCAGTAATATATATTTGCTGTCTCTTATATGAGATAATTTCATTTCATTTTATATGATGTGTGATTGAAAAATATAATGTATTTAAATTTAAAGATATGTTATGGTAAAAGACATGTTGCAATTAATCCCCCTCAAAATACTCCTCCTTGCTTTGAACACGCTTATGTCATCCTTCTTGTCACCTTCTGAAGCAGTTCTGGAAATCTTTTTTCATAAGTGTCTTCACTTGTGCCGTCCTGGCTGCCTGGACATCCTGAATCTCTTCCAAACATTTACATTTCATGGTCACTGTGATTTTGGAGAAGAATCAGCAGTTTCACAGTGTCAGATCTGATCAATAAGACAGACGAGGACTCCCTGATGTTTGTGAGACTGCCTTTCTGTGGGATGGCACTTGGCAGCAGAATTCACTGTAGTTCTGATCACATCTCATAGACATTCATGAAAGAGGACTTCCAAAACCCGCTTCAGGAAGTGGCACTGACAGTGGGATAAGTGTGTTCTAAGTGAGGGCATTTCGAAGGGGATTAATGGCAGCGTGTCTTTTGCTGCAGTAAGAATTTTTATTTAAACACTTGCCATATTTTCTGATCACCCCTTACTGGTCTACCAAGTATCTGGCAACTCAGAAGCAGTTAGAAATTGAAGAATTCTAAGTCTGATTCTAAGAGATCTTCTTATGAGAGCTGAAGCAACTCATAAGCCAAAGTCTGTAAGGTGCTTTTGGTTCTTAAAGAAGTGAAACAAATTACTGTGTTTGGTTCTTCTCTGTATAAAGAGGTGTTATGCATTCAGTAGTAGAGTTTATTTCCCATCTCCCATGTTTTTTTTACCCCTCACCAAACCTAAATATCCCTTTGCTATTATTTTAACAATCATTGCATAATTATTGATTAGACTCTGCAAAAGACACAAAAGTTTAATAAAACACACACACACACACACACACACACACACACACACACACACACCTAGCTACATTTATTTAATGACAGAGGCTGAACCTGTCAATTGAGAAGTATTTAATAATGCAGCAGCAGTTGTTATTATCTTGTTAACACACCAGCCACACAGAGTACCCACTTTCCTCATTCCATAGGAGAGGAAGCTGAGCCTGACAGTGGATGTGGATGGGCAACTGACCCAAAGTTACTCTAACTCTGGCCCCTGGTTCCAAGTAAATTTCTGCTACACCATAGCATGTGAAGATGTATTAAGAAAGAAAATACAAAATATGGTTTTGCTTTTATTTATAGTGGCTCCATCATTATAAATTTGTAATCATACATAGTACTACTTACTGTCTGCATGAAAATGTATCAAATCCAGTATTTTGGATGATATACTTTTTACATGTATCTTGTAGTGGCTCCAATGTTTTTGACACAGTTTTAACTTTTCAGAAATTCTAAACAATGACCCTCCTCTTTATGGTCTGTCTTTGTATAGATCATAAACTCACCCACATTACCTCAGTCCTATGCTGGATGTGGTGACTCACACCTGTAATCTCAGAATTTGGGAGGCTGAAGCAGGAGGATTGCCTTGAGTTTGAGGCTGATCTGGGCTACATAGTGAATTTAAGGGCAGCTTGGACTACATAGTAAGAGCCTGTCTCCCTCCCCGCAACCACAAACCAAAACCAAAACCAAAGAAACCCCCAAAAATAGTTAGTTTAGTCCAGAAGAGATGATTTTGCTCATAGTGTGATGGTGTGGTTGTTGCTGTCGTGTTTGGTGATGGTAGCTATGATAGTAAGTCATGGTGGTTGTAATGGAATGGTTGATGGTGTCACTGGCGAATGGGGTGGTGGTCACAGTCATGGTTATGGTGTCACGATGACAGCGTTGATGACTTTGGTGGTGATGATGGTGGTAAGGGTGGTGAAAGTAACACGGAGATAATGATGAAGACCATGCTAGTTTGGACGGCCACAGTGATGGCGACTTTGTGGTGATGGAATCTTTGGGATGAAAAAGGAGGGTCAGGATTTTCGAAGGACCAGACCTGGGGCATGAGAAGTCAGTAAGTACAGTTATTCTCTCTCTCTCTCTCTCTCTCTCTCTCTCTCTCTCTCTCTCTCTCTCTCCCCTCCCCTCTGTCTCTCTCTCTCTCTGTGGCATCACATGGTACTCGTCTCTGCTTCTCTTTGGGCCCTTACTGCTGTATCTTTTGTCAAGTGGTGACAAATGAGCAGTGTGGCCCTGGCTGCACATTACCTTCCTGTTAAGGGCTCTTCTCAGACTAAATCTGAGTGTTTCCAAACTCTTCAGAGTCAGCAAATCAAACTGACACAGGACATAACTTCCTTTGTCCGGAGTCAGCTGCAGACAGAGAGATGGAGAGATTTGGTCATTGTTGTAAACAGAGACCCGCAGGACAGTAGAAAATAGTCTTTCCCAGAAGATTATGGGGCAGAAGAGAAGGCTGGAGGAGGAATGACCAGTGTGACTAACACCTGCGTGTCTGGAAAGATGGGAAGAGTGATGATCTGTTATGAGAGTCATGGAGCAGATTCACTGGGATCAGGGAGCCAGGTTAAACACTGTCAAAGTTCTCATTCAAACCCTTCTCTTCAGATCTTGTGATATCCTGCCACATAAAAAAATTCTGTTTTCAGAAGTTTGGGTTCAATTTCTCCATTCCTGTTCCAAAATTGTGGGAAATATTTCATTTTCCATTTGCTATACCTTCCTTCTTTCCTTAGTCTGAGCAATTACGTATCTCCTAACTTTACATATCTTTCAACAATGAGGAAACTTTCTACTTATAAATGTATGACAATAAAGTAGCTTCCTTCATTAGATACCAGTCTCTATTCAAACTGGGATCTTTTAATGACCTGCAATGATAACTTTTTCGGTTTGCTCACTTTCTTCGATCACAACAGGGCTATAAGACAAACCAAAATTGATAATCTGTGATTCAAAGAATTACAGGGTTGATTGTGCACCAAAGACCAAGAAGATATTAAAGGTCTGTGAGGATTCATATTACTAAGTTTCTGACTCAAGATATTTGTGGATGCCTTCTTGGTGCCACACTCTCTGCAGTGCAAAGTGGTGAAGAACTGAGTTAAAAATTCTGCAGACTCCTGGAACTGTGATACCTCTCTGATCGAGGTTAAGGCTAGGCACGGCTCAAAAGTGTTTAAAGAACCCTTGTTCTCTGTAATGCAAATCAACCAGCAATTTCCTGATGGGGAACACACAGGGAAGGGTGTGTAAGAGAACCGTATTTCTCAAAGCAAAGCCACCCTGACCCTTAAATATTGGGCTAAATTGTTTAAGTTCTATGCTACCAATCTCTTGTGGTTGAGGGGGTGGCAGCAAGGGATTTAAATGACTTTAGTAGACTGTTCATGACACAAAGGCTGTGTGTCCTGATTACATACCAAAACTCCAAGATGCAGTCATAGAATAATTCCCTTCAAAACTTTATTTGGAAAAGATTTGAAGGGGAAGGTTAAGATTTTCTTAGGAAGTGCTGCTTCTTGGGAGTAAGTGCAGACTGGTTTCACCCTTGAAAGAAATCTCTCACCAGGCATCATTAAACGCAGAGGCCATGAAGCCAAGAGGTTAACCAGACAGGCTTCATCAGCCTGGCATTTTGTAGAACGCAGGGCTCCACATGGGGATCAGGGCTTTCTTCTTGCCTAATTTTTCCCTCCCTCCTTTGCTCCCTCCCTCCTTTTGTTGCTTGTTTCCTTCCCTTTCCTCCTTTCCTTTCCATTCTGCCCTCCTGGTAATGGTCAGTCCCAAGAAGCTTCCAGCAGAGGTCACACTTTCCTTTAAGATGATGGGAGGTATTTTTTTTTTAATTTGAGAGAATAACACAGCTGACAATCCTGGGCTTCGATTTCCATAATATTTGCAGAGCTTTCACAGTGATTTAAGGCTGTTGGAGAGGTGTGGGAAGCACTCTCAGAGATCCAAAGCTGCTAATTAGCTATGAATCACATGCCATGGCACAGAGATTCTACAGCAATGCTGTTGAAGTCCACACAGTGCCCTGGCCTCTCATGTTTCCATTCACATTTATTACCCTTCCAGTGTGTCGGTTTAAATAATGATGAGGGCCAAACTGGATATCAGCTTCTCCATTAGAGATCCATGTGTCATTAGGTCTTCCTTATCTAAACCTTATCAACAGACTCCAGGGTTTCATAAAATGCCCTGGGATTATTGCTGTGTGGGCTCAGCAGCACACTGAGCATGGTCTGGAGAAATCAATGTCTACCCAGGGGCTTCAGGTTTTGCTGGGCTCTGAGTCCACCACTCAGGAGTTTAGAGTAAGTTTTGGAGGAGAGATGAGAACTGGGTAGGGCCTTAGGCAATGTGTAGGAACTAGAAGAGCAAAGGCAACATTAAAAGGTTCTTATAATTCAAGAAGAGTGGGAGCAGTTGGCCTGAGGATTCACGTGGGGCATTTCTCTGAGTGACATTTGGCGTCTGGCACTGAATGCATCATAAAAGGCTATGATTTATGAATACTTCCTAAATCTGCTTCTCCTAGCGAAGTGCTTCCCATGTCTCATTGCACTCCCACAGTGGAGAAAACCAAGATTAAAATGTGTGTAAGAGATCGCTCAGCTTCTAAGACAGTGAGCCAACAGTCCAACTCCAGTTGCCTGCTTTAGAGACCTAAGCTCCTTGTCCACAGTGACACAGCTGACACAGCACTACAGGGCCTCCCACTACTTGGGAGGCTGGAGCAGGAAGATTGTAAGTTTGAGGCCAGCCTGGGCAATTTAGTGAGATCTTGTTTCATGTAGCTAAGTGGTAGAGTGTTTGCCTAGCATGTATGAAGCCCTGGGTTCTTTCCCAGTACCACAAAAAGTAAAAATAAAGTAATAAATAAATAAGGACCTTAATGATTAGCTAACTTTTAAACTATTACTCTAAACTCCCTCTCATGCTATAACTCAATTTACAACACAATCAATAACTTCATTTAGACTGGGAGGCATGGCCAGGAAGTAGTGTTTAATACTATGTTTAAAACTTAACAGTGTGAGGACATGATCAACTCCCCACCCCTACCTTTTTATGCACACCTTTCAGCTCTTTCACAGGCACACACAAGCTGAGACAGCTGCAAAAGCAACAATTTAAAATGAGCTGGAGACACCTGGAGTTTGGTCCTTGGATACTTGGTTAATGAAGATTTGATGTCATACACCTAAAAATGAAAGGTGCCAGCCCCAGAGAGAGTGGCTATGCTCTGGTGCTTTTCCCTTGAGACTTCATTTCTCATATCTGGAGAAACCCCTATTGGGATTTATGAACCCATTACCCTGAGGGCACAAGAGGCAGTGAAGCAGGAGTGTTCATTGGCTGCTGCTTTGGGTGGACAAGTGGATGTACTGGCTTCCCAAAGAATATCATGTACCGCACGACACTCTCACTGGAGATGTCCAACGAGATTTCTAAACCTCTTTCTCATCGCCATAGTCCATGCAGCTCTGGCCATGACTGAAGTCCCAAGATAAGATTTGCACCAGACAGGGCATGAATGTAAGTACAGTTTGTCAGCAAAAGTAACGAAGGTATAGTGCTTTCGAATTGGTCTGAGCCACCAGTAAGCAAAGCTAAGTCAATAGAAAGGGCACACAGCAGAGGCAGTCAGAATTCTTCCCTCAGCCTCTGAGAAGGGTTCTCATTGGATTCTCAGTGAGAAGACAACAAAACCCAACCATAGCTTCTCCTGTGCCCATTCCAGAGTTTTGCACTTAGGGACACTGAATAAAACATACATCAAGAACTGCCTAACATCTAGTTATTGGCTACAAACCCTTCTGCCACCATCAAAGAATCCTTAAAGAAGAACCTTTGAAGTATTTTTACGTTTTTATGTAAGGGGTACTCACATAACTTCGGAGTCAAGATTCTGGTAACCAGAGTGAGCAATACAGAGGGGAAAAGTCTCTCCTAATAGTTTGTCCTATAGGGCCTATATGTGGCTGGGACACAGTATAGCTTGATGTACACAGCTGCTTAGGCATTTATGATCTGGGATTTCATGCCAGGCAAATGCCTTACTGCCCAGTTCACTGTCTGGCTCCGGGAGAGGCACACAGAGGGGTGGAGTATACAAGTAGGTGTTCTTGGACAATTAGAGTCTAGGGAGCCAAGGTCAGAGGTGAGGAACTAACTGTGTGGCATTGATGGAAGTGCACAAACCAGTACAGAGCTCTGATCCATGGTGCATGCTCTCTTAACATTGGCCACATGAAAGAACAAAACAAAATTACATTTTAATCCTACCCCTGAGGATCCTATAGTTTTAGACTCAGTGCAGACACCCAAGCAAAGTCTGAAATGCTAGCTGGCAGGAAAGCCTGGTACTGATCAGCCTAAATGCAGAGACTTCCAAGCCCTGCCTTGGCATGAAAGGCATCTGGTGAGCGTCCCAGTGCTCAACATCTTGGGAGTCCTTTGAGTTCTGGTCAAGTTGATGGGATCAACTAGAGCCACTGAGCTCTGGAAGTCCAAGGGCAACTTAAGGAAGCCAAGCTCCTGCTGTTGTTTAGGGAACACAGGTCACTTCTCAGAGAAGAGTTGTTTGCCCTGGTGTCACTGACTGAGAACCTGGCTATTCTCTTCCAGCGTGGCTGCATTCACATGGGGTAATTTGTCACTTGTAGTGTTTCCCACTTTCTAGTGATAAATGCAGTAAACATTTGCAGATGGAATAATAACTTGAATTTCTGTCCTCCTGTTCTCAGTTTTCCAGAGTCTTAAGGAATGCTGGGAAGCAGTTATTTTAGGGAGAAATTCTGCTCCTGTTGAAAGAATCACACCAGACCTCATGGTCCAGGGCACCCTGCTAAGTCACTTGAAAGCCGAGGCTGGTGGCAAGGGATTATATTTTATGTAGTATTGCCAGCAGGAGGTCAGGGATGCATTGTCCGGGGATATTGGGGCCCCACAGCCCGGTGCATATCATGTTAGAAAATGTTAATGCAATCATCTGTGGATTCATAGTCTTGGTGTGGGCCTGGGAGAGCAGAGAACTTGACTCTTTTCTACTTTCTTATCTTCCTCTCATCTTACGAACCTGAGATTAAGGGTAAGTGAGGTGAATGAGCCCTGGGAAGGTGGCAACCACAGGAAATAGCTGGGTGTACACTTAAGGTTTGAATCAGCTTTACTTGTTGAGTCTTCTAGAAATGGACTAAAGCAGAAAATGACTCATTTTTCAATTATTTGTAATAGTCCAATTACACACTTCCTCTGAGCTTTCTCTGTCATGGCATTTTTCATACTTTTCTAGATGATTTAGGAAATAGTTGTCTTACAGCACCACTCACCATTCATTCCATAATTTAACCTCTGAAGGTTTGTTCTCAGTAAGAATTACTATTTAAAACAAAAGATATTTTTCCTCATTATTTGCCCATGAGATAATATACAGGCTTTTCAAATCAGAAGAGCATTTGTTCATTCATTTATTTAGGCAATATTTATGAATAGCTTACTATGTGCCAGGAGCAATCTAGGTGCACGGGATAATGCTTCCTGCTATCAACCCAGCACATTGTGCTTCTCACGTGGATATGTATGTTTAATGACCTCTCCCTCTGAGTCAACTTATCTCCTGCTGTAGTTACCTGGGTTGCTTATGGAACAAACTCCAACTGTTGTCAGGAGCCAAAAGCCACCAAATGAAGAACCATTCATTATCCTAACTTGGAAGTGGCTGGAATTCAGCATTAGAATACCAAATTCCTTGAAGAGGTGAAGCCTGGGGGCTGATCAGCAACCTGACTTACCTTTCAGAGAAGATATAATGCATTCTTCCTCATTAAAACACAAGCTCCCGTGGACATGGACTTTTGGGTAGGACCTAGTTTACAAAGGATTCTGCATATCTTCCACCATCTCTGCAACGGGCAGAAGTAGCAAAACACATGTGCTGAGATGCTGGATGGACTGGCTCTCCTCTTTGTAGTTTCATGCTGTACAGCAGGAATTAGTGTCTTCTTTCCATTGACTCTGAAATAAGCAGATGCCGATTTGACTGTATAAATCATTGAGATTTTTCTGTTGAAAACATTATGTTCTGCAGAGTGGCAAGTCTTCAAAGTTGTATCAGGCAACGCCATGGCGCCTGGGGGAGTTGCCATGGTTTCCTGGAGCAAGATGAGATCAGTGCGTTTTCTGTCATGGTTCAGTCATTCATCAGTTTAACACACATGATTCTACCACCACACATACTATAAAAAGAAGCAAGACAACCTATCCCTCACCTCTGTGGTAGAGTGGAGGGAATGAAATATGTGAATCCACAGCTGTTGTCCCATTAGGTGAGTGTCATCACTGTGAAAAGAGACAGATTCCTGGTTGGGTTCAGAGGAGACACAGCAACCCAGTGGGGTTTAGGGTGAGGGAGGCTCTTTGAAGGAGGAGATATTTATGCTAGATGTTGGGGGATAGGTGGGAATTCCTCAGGGAAGAAAATATCTTCAGGAGAGAAAATACCCCAGGCAGTGTGAGCAGTAGGCATGAAGGTGTAGAATTCTGCAGGAATGAGTGTGCTGCGTATGAGCCCAGAGCCATTCCATATGGCTGGAGTATACAGAACAGATAGGGGAGTGTGATACATGAGGCCACACCCTCTGGGCCTGCAGGAAGGACTGCAGGTGAGTCATTACCTGCACAAATCCCCACCTCAAAGATGAGGCTGTCTCAGCTTGTATTGCAATTAGAAGCACAAGTTTAGAACTCTGCCTTGGGCTCACAGAGGTGACCCGACATCCGCATCCTTCTGTGATATTGATCTCTCACTTCCCTACATCTGTGCAGCAGATTGACAGCTGGTTTGGAACATGGCGATTTTTAACTCTCTTTCCTAAAGACTATTTTTGTGCTCCAGCTCCGCCACACACCAACCAGGCAGCCTGGCTCATGGGTAAATGCTGTGATTGTAATAGAATAATGGGATGGATTCCATCTGAGTGTTGGATTCAGTTATGTGGCTGGAGAAGTCTGCTGTGCATAGCATATGGGTCTCCACACCTCTGTTAGATACATCACTGACAGGCAGAGCTAATTGGGAGCTGGTGGCCTTCTCAGCTTTTCTGGCTTGAGACAGAGCTGGGTCACTGCAGTAATTTCACATGAGTACGAAAGGGCAGCTTGGGGTGGTTTTCATCTTTCTCTGTAAAACAACAGAGCCGTTTCTCTCAGGGCAGGAGCAGAGAGTGGGAAAAACTCCAATAAATGTGACAGATAGAACTTGATACGGAATCCTTCACATGGTCTGAGCTGGTGGCAGAGATGGAAATGTATTTTCCCCTTCCCTTTTCTCCTATTTTCTTGCCCTTTGGTGTGATGAGCAGGTCAAATAGACCACCATTGAAAAGCATGTCCAGCCCATTTTTAAAGGCAGTAAAGAAACATTTAGAATAATTTTGTGTCTACCTAATTGCACATCACAACCTCAAGTTTTAAAGTTGTTTATTTCCAATGTTCCTAGAGGATTTTATGCTTGACTGTAACTAAGAAACAACAGTGGCCTTATGGAAAACATAAGATCCCATTAAGAAGCACACCAAAGGTGAACAAAGCCACAAATGCAGGCTCAAAAACAGAAGCAGAAAGCATGTGTACATGAGGGCAAAGAAGATGGAGAAGGCCCGATGGGAGCATGATAAAAATGACCCAAATTAGCCAATAAACTCCAGAAAATTTACTGAGGGTAGAATCTAGCATTATTGCTTGAGATTAAAATAGAGAAGATGGTGTCCCCTTCCTAAAGGAGAACAAAATTTTACAAAGAAATGTTTGCGACAAGTTTAGAAAATGACTACTGTCCAAATAAGGAAGTGTGGTGTGGGGCAATGGAGGGGCGGTGTCCAGAAGGGGGCTCTGACTGTGCACCCAGTCCCTCTAGCCCCTGGGAGGACAGTGGTGCACACAGTATCTATGGCTGCCAGGAGGCAAGTAGGGATGAGAGACAGCAAATCAGTGAGAAGGCTAAAGTGCGAGGCACCAAGGCTCTGCTTAAAAGTTTGCAGAGGAAGGGTGGAGTCTGGCCAAGAGGACACCACTGGCCAATCACAGAGGAAGATAGAGAAGAGATAGAAAGATCCGCCTAGAATCAGGAGACAGGGCTCCTGCAGGTCTCACCTGGGAGCCAGGCTCTGATGGGTCTGTTTGTTTTTGTATATGTTTTTGAAATCTGTTGAAATCTAGAATGAGTGTATCTCTCAGTTTCTTCTCTCAGAAAATCCTCCAAACATTCAAATACCCAGGGTAGCAACTGAACTGAATTTGTCTCTACTGTGGTTTCAACGTGTCTCCTGAAGCCTGTGTAACCCAAACTTATATCCTGATGCCACAGTGTTCAGAGAAGGGACTTGTAAGATGTGATTATGTCCCGAATGGACCGATTCTGTTATGGCGGGGTGGGTCAGTTATCATGGCAGTGGGATCCCGAAGAAAGGATGCATTCAGCCCCTTCTTCCCTTGGTTCTGTCTCATTCTCATGCAAGTTCTCTTGCTTTTCTGCTCTCTGCTGTGGGTTGATGTAGTGTGAAAGTCTTCATCAGATGCTGGTGCCATACTCTTAGACTTCCCAGCTTCTAGAACCGCAAGAGATAAATTCTTTTCTTTATACAAGGGGCGATGAAAATATGCAGTGAATGCTTAAATTTTAAAAATCCATTGCTGTAAATGACACAGTGCCATCAGTCTCCCTCAAAATACTCCCCCTCGCTTTGAATACATTTACCACATCATTCTTGTCACTTTGTGAAGCAATTTGGGAAGTCTTATTTCATGTTCGTATTAGGTGTGATCAAAAATATGGTAAATGTCTCTGCTGTTTAAGACAGTTTTATGAAAACACTATGGTGTGCCCCATACATCTTAGTTACCATATCCTGACACTATATGACTTCTGGATCTTCCCCAAAGTCAAAATGGCCATAAAGGGCAAATAATCTGAATTCATTCAGGACATTAAGGCAGCCATGACAGCACAACTGAAGACACTTATGAAAGAGGACTTCCAGAACTGTTCCAGGAAGAGGCAAGAAGGATGGAATATGTGTTACAAGAAAGAGTATTTTGAGGTGTTTAATGGTAACATATTTTTTCTGTAACATATTTAAAATATTTAACATTCAATGTATTTTTTCAATCACACTCATAAACTACCCAGTCTCGGGTATCCTGTTACAGCATCACAGAACAGACTAAAACAATCTCCCTACCCCACTAACCCAGGCCACTCTGGGTTTGGTCCTCTAGACCTTCAAGAAATAATTCTGTAAGAATTTCTAGAATAAAAGACCATCTTGTTCACTTTTTAAATAACTCTGTGTTCTGAATGCAAATTCTGAAAGCTGAGGTCCTAATGACACCCGCTGAGGTGACCTTGGGAATCACCCAGTTGTTTTTGTCTACTCTATTGACAGTCAACAGTGACAAGAGTTGTCCCAGCTGTACAGAATGTCAGAAGAGACAGGTGCTATTCTTACCTGTATAAGAACAATATTTACTGTAAACTCTTCTGGGTTGCTTCATATCTTTTAAACATAGAAGAAAAGAACTGTGCTTCTGGCTGATTACAAGAATTGTTTCCCTGATAAGTGACTGTGTGGCCCAAGTTGATCTCCATCTGAGGAGCTCCCAACATTCGGGGTGAAAGAGGTAAAGTTTATAAAATCTCCAGGAATAGTGTCATTGAAGGAAATCTCAATGGTGCATAGCTTAATACTTCAATTTTCAAAGAAACGCTCGGATAAAGATTTGAAACTCTGTTGATCTGCCTTTCTGTCCTATTAGAGTTCTCCATACCAAGAGTGCAGAATGGATTTAAGAATGCTGTTTTGTTTTTCACTGGAAATGAGACAATATATTGGTATTTACCAGGGTTGCAGGCTGTGTCAGTTCAGCTGCTGTTACCATGGGAACAAGATGCTCTGTACCTTTCCACATCACCTTTGCTTTGCTGGAACCATCTCCCCAAGTGTCTGGAGAGTTATTTCCCAGTGGATTTTGGCCCTGACACAACTTGTAGATTATCTATAAGCCTATGAATTATACATCTTACAGTCAGAAATGCTCTAAATTTTGCCAGAGAGAGAGAGAGAGAGAGAGAGAGAGAGAGAGAGAGAGAGAGAAAGAAAGAAAGAAAGAAAGAAAGAAAGAAAGAAAGAAAGAAAGAAAGAAAGAAAGAAAGTGCAACAGTGCGTGGATAGCCAAAGTCTACGGAAAAGCTAGCTTTGTAGCCAGGCTGGGATGTATATAATATTAATATTAATATTAATAAATGGTGTTGGAAAAACTGGATTTTAACTTGTCAAAGATTAAAACTAGACCTGTATCTTTCACCATGCACTAAACTAAAATCTAAGTGGATTAAAGATCTAAATATTAAAACAGAAACACTAAACTTGCTGACAGAATTCTTGAAGATATCAGCATAGGAAAAGACTTTATGAACAAATCCTCAGTAGCACATGAACTAACACAAAGAATCAACAATTGGGATCTCACCTTTTAAAAAAGCTTCTGCACTGCCAGAGAAATCACGAGACAACCGATAATGTGGGAAAAAATTTTTACCAGCTGTTCCTCAGACAAAGGTCTGCTATCTAGAATATATAAAGAACTAAAAAAAATCAGACCCCCCCCAAATATAAAGACCCAATTCAAAATTGGGCATGAGAAGTGAACAGATATTTTTCAAAGAAGTAAAAGCAGCAAGTAAACATATGAAAAAATGTTCAACATCACTGGTCATTTGATAGATGCAGATGAAAAGAACACTGAGATTCCATCTCACCCCACAAAGAATGGCTGCTATCAAGAAATCAAACAATAACAAATGCTGGCAGGGTTGTGGGAGAAGGGAACCCTTCTTCATTGTTGGTGGTGGGAGTGCAGACTGGTGCAATCACTGTGGAAATCAGTATGGAGATACCTCAAACAACAAGGATTAGAAGTCTCATTTGACCCAGCTGTTCCTCCGCTGGGTATCTTCCCAAAAGAATTACAAGAGTCATACCACAGCAGTATATCCTCACCCACGTTTATAGCCTCAATTTGTGATAGCTAAAATTTGGAAACAGCCCATTTGCCCATCAACTGCAGACTGGATAAAGATGTTTCTTCTTTTTTTTTTTTTAATAAAATGGAGCACTACTCAGCCATAAAGAACAACTAGAGATACTTATATCTAAGCGGATGCACCTTGAGGCCATACTCTTAAGTGCAATTAATAAGTTACACATGTGTAAATACTGAATAGTTTCTCTGGTGTGAAAAACTAAATGAAGATAAAAATGTATAATTAATACTGTATAATAGGAAGAAAAGATCTAAAAGAGTAGAGGAAGTGAGAGGGGTAGGGGAAAGACAAAAAGGGAAAAAAATATATGAAAAGGAAAAACATGGAAACAATATCTTTGTAAACAGCGGAGGATGGAGTGGATGAAGGGAGGGCTGGCAAATGCAGAAAAATAAGAACCAAGGTAATTCATGTAAAGGTACAAGATCCCAATGATGAATGTAACTGTATTGTATACCTAAAATGTACCAATAAACATAAGAAAGAAAGAAAGAAAGAAAGAAAGAAAGAAAGAAAGAAAGAAAGAAAGAAAGAAAGAAAGAAAGAAAGATTGTGCAATAGTAAATAGTGCATGGCTAATCCAAAGTCTGTGGAAAGGCTAGCTCTGTAGCTAGGCAGAGATATAAAGTCAGGACATTCTCCACTGACTAGGCATGAGTTTGGTCCAAAAACACAAGGAACTATTTCTCTTACATCCTAGATGAATTTTAATTTAAGAAAAAACAGGATTTGACACAAGGTCCCAGACTCTCTACTAGAGGACGTGAAGACCCCAGAGGAAAAGCAAGAGCCAGTGCCAAATACAAAAGAGAATTTTAATGGCAAATAGATGAATATCTTTAGTTTTTGGTAAGAAGCTGTGGTCTTAGGTATGGCACAGTTCAAACACAAATCTCTCCCTTTCCTTCTCCCTTTTCCTCCCTTTCCAACTCCCTCTTCCCCTCCCTCTCCTTTCCTCTCTCCCTCTCCCTCCCTGTCCTGTGCTGGGGCTTGATCCTAGGGCCTTGCACATGCTTGGTGAGTTCTCTACTGCTGGGCTCTAGCCTCAGCCCATCAAATATAGGTTCTGGTAAATATTAATTCATGACTTTGAGAAGGTCATTTGACCTCTCTGAGCCTTATTTTCCTTATTGGAAAAATGTGGTTCATAATTTTAACTCCTTTAGGCTTTTGTGAAGATTAATTATGGCACTGAATGTACATCATTGTGAGCTGCACACATTACATGCTTGGTGACTTCCTTTGCTTTCTCACTCACTGCTAAATTATGTAGGCACTCAGATAGACATGTTTTAATTCCTACTTTGAAGGAGATGAGTGCCTAATGGAGAGGCAGATAAATATTCTTTTAATGGAAATGTAATGAGATCCATTTGAGAGTAAAATAATCTGCTAGCTGCTAACCCTACAGGAGGAATTGGCCAAGACAAGAGAAGTGTGCCTCCAAATAAGAGTTTCCAAATGAAGCAGGATATGAAGGAACATTTCTGACCAGAATGACACAGGTACAGCGTGAGATTTCTGGTGTTTGGAGGGGCTTCAAGTGTTTGGTGTAGGCTACACAGTGGGCATGTTGTGGATTACCTGGTTCAGAAGTCAGTCACCCAGTGCATTTCAGCACTCACGTTTCGTGGACAGTTCCCTAACGTGAACTGAGAGTGTATGGTCTTGGAGGAGCATTCAGGGACAAGAGAACAAACACCCCATCACTATGAGTTCAGCTTATCAAATAAAAAATCAACATTCACAGGACACTTTCTTATTTTTTAAGTCATATTTTCATTGAAACGTAATCCATATAACCAAAAGTTTATCCACTTAAAATGCATGGCTCTGTTTATAGCATATTCACAAAGCCGTGCAACTATCACCACAGGCAATTATAGAACCCCTGGGGGGTGGTGATGGGGGTTGTGGCCTTGGAAGAGACTTCTGTTCAGGATCCTCTGACTATGTCATGAGCTTTGATAATGTTTTCGTAAGCAATTCATCTTGACAACACTTTCTAGTAAATTTGAGACACAGAAATCAATAATTTTGAAGTACTGGTTCAAATTGCACATTGGCAGGAATTGAATGTTGGTGGACAAATGTTTAGTTAAGTCCCAGACATCACTTCTTTTTGAAATGGTGCAATCGCAATACAAATTAATTCTGTGGCGTACTGTATGTCTGGCAGGTAAGATTTGAATGTGGGCAGTATTTGTATTGTGTGGGCAGGAAGAGTAGTTACATAAGGCTTTGATCTGGTTCTAGTTTCTGAGCCAAATGGTCAGGAAATATTTAAGGTTCTAGTATACCCTAAGAGGAGTTACTTTTCCTGCACAATATGAGCAATTCCTGCACAGTGTCTTGATATACAGTATGCCTGCATCCTACTAAAGTGGACACCATGATGTGGGCACACAGATGTTTCCTGTTCCACCAGTGTTCCTTTATCTGGAGGGCAAAAGTACACTCATCTGAACTGCGATACTACCCAGGTGGGCTCAGGTGGATTGATACCTGTAGCCATAGCATTTTTTCTTGAATGCTCTTTTCTCTCCCACACTTTCCCCTTGGCTCACCAAGACAGGTAGCAACTGCAGAGTTTTTCTTTTCAAATTTGGTTTCCTGTTGTGTTCATAAACTTTTCTGTTTCCGGGGTAGCTGCCAAGTCCTCTAATACAAGCAATCCCTCTCAGCAATTTTGAGTGTGATTCTGGCCTTTGGGCAAAACTCTGAATGTGAAAATTTTCCTGAGGCCACTTTTTTTTTTCTTCTGAGGAACAGCACCATTTTCTCTTCAAAAAATCAACTTTGGATAAAATACAACTATGCAGAGCAATAAAAACAAAACAAAAAACCCACAGAACTGTTGTTTTGGAATGGCAAATGCCTGCTCAAGCCTCCAGCTTTCTGAAGGACACAATCCAGGGTTTTACAGGAGAATCCTAGGAATCCCTGACAGGCTCATTTGGCCCCGCGGCAGGGGGTTAGGATGGGTGAGGGTGTGGCCTACCGGTTTGTAGGCAAGGAGACTGCTTAACTGGAGCCCTCTTTCCCCTGGGACAGAGGGAATAGGGGAGCACCTCGGCCACAGTTCCCAGTGGAAGCTCTCTTTCACTCCTGAAGGAAGTGGTCCTCAGTCCCCTTAGAGCACCTGCTACCTTTCTACTGCTTTTGCTTCTTCATACTCTTTTTAGAGCAAACCCATCTGTTATCATAATTCAGGGACACTTTTCCTCTAGCAATGCTGAGGAAAGTCCAGCATTCCTGCACTCTAGGAAAGTGCTCTACCACTGAACCACTTTCCCAATTTCAGAGAAACATCTTCGTCACTGACAATTTATCTACCATGGGAGCTACATGCTAGATGAAAGATAAGTACAGGTAGCATTTCCTTGTTCTCTCATCTTTATAAATAAAGACCCAGAGAGGTTTTCTTTGATTCTAGTAACAAAACTGTGGATGACAGGACTAGAACGAGGCCCTCATATCCTGACATATCTAGAGCTTGCTTCACCAAACTTCACTCACTCCATCTTACACTTTAAATCTGGTAGGGATAGTGCAGTTGGAGAGCAGAAAGACACATAGACGTGATTCAGTAAAGTAAGTGGCAAAATATGGAAATTTCAGCTGTGTGCAGTGGCATTGTTTGTAATGAAAACTATTCAACAGGCTGAGCAGGAGAACTGCAAGTTGCAAGCAAGCTGGGACTACTGATCAAGAAAGTGTCTTAAATAAAATGGGTTGGGATGTACGTAGATCAATGGTAGAGTGCCTCTGAGCTTCATTCCAAGTACTGGAAAAACAAAACCAAAACATGGAAATGTCAGTTCCAGATGGGAGAAACATTTTAGATTGACTGGTCTACACGTATCTGCCTCTCTTCCAGACCAAGAAGTTCAGTGTCTAGGTCTCAGCTCTGGTTACAGAGAATGTGCACTGGTTAGGTCTATACCACTTTGGGGCAGGCCAAGCCATGACGGATTTTCTCCTTTTGCCCTGGCACAGTGAAGGGCTTAGCGTGGGCTGAAGGGCTGTGTGGCCTAGCTGACCTTTACCGCACATTTTCCCCTTTTCTATATACAGATTCAGAAGATAACTAACATGACCAGAGCCTCTTCCTGGATGGTGTTTGTGGATTTTAAATCATGGAAGGAGCATGTGGCTTTAAGGCATTAGAGGAAATGGACACAATGTCAAGTCTTCAGTCAGTTTCATTCTAGTTGGATATACCAGTTATTTGTGCCTACTTTTCCTCATATTTGCGTATTTTCTAGAGAATGAATATAAACTAGTGCCCTTTTTAACCTTCTGTCATCTTTTCCACTGTTGATTTGACAAGAAATTTTAAGTAAAAGCAAATGTTTTCTTGTTTTGTGTGTGTGTGTGTGTGCTGGGGATCGAACTCAGGACCTTACACTTGTGAGGCAGGTGAAGTGCCACTGAGCTAAATGCCTGGCCCAGGAAAAGCAAATGTTTGCCACTAAATATAGAGGACAAAGATGGCTAATATCTTTTCATTACAGAGACCCTGTAGAAGACTTTCTCTGCAACAGCAAGGAACTTCCTGCCTCCTGGATTCCCTAAAAGGGAATTGGTTAGGGACAAAAGTCAATAAATGGCTTTAAAAAATGAAAGCAGAAATCCTTAAAAGAGAAGAGTCAGCTCAGCTCTTGGCAGAGGTGCCATGGGCATCAGATTTCAGATGGAAAGTATCAGTAAATAACTGTTGCTTTGGAAGTAAACACTAGTCTGGGAGCTTAGGTGCAACAACTAGTTTACTCTGGTTAATGTAAATTACCAATCAAAGCTCAAGCCAATTTATTTGAATGGCCAAACTGTGCCAGCATCACACAGATGAACTACTCGGGTGTGTGTGTGTGTGTGTGTGTGTGTGTGTGTGTGTGTGAATGAGTTGAAGTGAGTGGAATTCAAAAGTCATTATTTACTTGGTTGATAAAGGAGGGTCTTTCTCCCCCACTTTCCCTATCTTTGTCCTGCCTTCCTTCTTTGAATCTCTTCATCAACTCCTACGGAGCATTTCTGGCCAGGCAAATATGAATTCAGCACCTTCTCTCTGCTTTCCCGGAGTTGGGAGCCAAACCTGAGTGACATGGATAAGTGTGTGCTGCTCATTAGTGAATCTCCAGACAGCAACTGCAGAGTGATGTGCGACACTCGACAAACTCTGGTGAGGTATAGTGAGTTACCTTAATGATAAAATGGAAGATCAAACCGACACTTTTTCCCTCAATCCGTTATTTCTGGGCCACGGGGGCAGAGCTGGAGTACAGGTGGGTGGTGATCTTCATCACCCCTCCCCTAACACCCACTTTTCGACTTCCCAAGCTATGAGAAAGTTATATCTATCTCACATTTATTTTGGCTACTTTTCCCTCACTAATAGGGAGGATGAGTAGTAGCACATACTAGTAGATTCAACTAGCGTTTTTCATGCGCCTGGTGTGGAGGTTCTACAAAATCATCAGGACCCTGAATTCCTTCTGACTTTCTTCTCAACAATTCTTAGGGTGCTTCTTGTCCTCATACATTCAAAATAACTCCTAAAGCCCCAGCCCTTGTGTCTATTCTTCAATGAGAGGAGGGCAAAGAGTGAAGGGTGAAAAGGAGCATTACAAGCAGATGAGGTGAACATCTTAACAAAAAAGTGTACAAATTCAAAAACCAGCTACATGGTATTGCTACATGTATTTACGTTGAATACAACAAATAAACAGAAAGACTATACATACACCATGAAAACTTTGAACAGGGACAGCTACATTCATATCATGCAAAATAAACTTCAAGGCAAGAATGTCAGTACAAAAAGGAACATTTTGGACTTTGAAAAGGTGTAGCTTTGCTTTTATTGTTTGCCAGGCAAGAACGATTTTTTGTGTGTGAAATCAAATTTATCAGTCATTGTCCTTGTTACTTCTGGGTTTCAAGTTTTCCTCACTCCTTCTTACAGAAAAGCTCGCTCATATTTTCTTATCGTACTTGTAAGGTTTCATTCTTTTTATATTTGCATCTTAGAAATGTTTGACTCTCGATGTATAGAAGGTCTAATTCAGTATAGCTGAATCAAACTGAAACTGGAGAATTAAAAATGTTTGTATTTTCACTTGCATTTTCTTGCACATTTAATTTGCAAATATTCAGCAGGAAATTTTTGGAGATGGAAGCAAAGCTCTTTCTTTTCACCACCGAAGGGGTGGGAAATTTCATAAGCATGGAATAGCTCAGGCCCCTCTCAGCTTTCTCTTGCATTAAAGTCAGCAGGAAGCTGATGAGTCAAGGCTGGAGAATGGATCATTTCTGCAATATACACAGCTGAGACTTTGGGTTCTCAGTGTGTCTGAGGATGTCATGTTCCTCTTGACTATTAGTGAGTCTGGGAGTGTCTCTCTTCACTGTCCAGCCAGGGAGATGTGTGGCTTTATGCAGCTAAAGCCAGCCCCTAAACATGAAGCCAGGTAATGTTATACAGTAACCAAGGGGCAGGAAGACAGCAGCAGGGGTTGAGGAATCTCCCAGCACTTGACTCCAAGTGGTTTCCGTGCCTGGCTTTTCATAACTATAATTTATTAACAGCATTGGTGAGATCCTGGTTAAATTTCTCATTTTATAGAAACTAGAGCAGTTAATAATTTCAACTTGTCAAGAGAGCACCCTTTCCAGATTAGGATACGTGCATGCATGGATGCGCATACACATATTTTATCTAGCTACTCTCTTTGCTGGCTCTTAAGATTTACTGCTATGTTGTTTCTTTTGAAAAGCAAATTTATTCGGATAGCTATAGTTATTATCAAACAATTTGTAAATATTAGGTATAAATGTTATGCATAAATAAGTATAAATAATATGTATAAATCATAGCTCCTGTGGTTCCAATGTGTTGGCAGGTGTGAGGAACTTGCAATCAAAAGCTTTCAATCAAATAGTGTTAATATGCAACCAGCACCAGGCTTTGTGGGAAGAATTTTATTCCTGGAATATCCTCCAGCAAACCAGTGCTTTAGCTGTACTCTAGCAATTCAACTGGTATCGACTTTTGTTCTCCGCTGGGAGGCCAGGCCCCTCACATAGTAAGGTGGAAAGAATCCAGGAATTGAAATCTGACTTAGATCAGAGCACTGGCTTGCGTTCTTTGTGGGTGATTGGCTGTGGAAGACCTCAACCCCTCAGCCTCAACTTCTCCATATGAAAAACCGTGATGGAAATAATGTGTGTAGCTTAGCAGTTATTTGTGGGGCTCAGGTGGATAATTTATGCATAACGGACAAATAGGTTTCATGTGGAGGACTGGAGCAGACTATTTGGGTTCATATCCTGGCTCAGCTCTTCATTGCAGTGTCAATTTGGGAATGTTGCTCCACCCTCTCTGAACTCACATCTGTTAAGATAGTAATGTCCCATTTCTGGTAGTGTATGAGTTATATGAATTGATTCATATAAAACAGTTAGAATAAATTCTGACATCGTCTATTAGCTAGAGTTATTTCAAGAGAAAGGCTGTCAGTCAGGTAGTGCTGAATAATTTATTAATATGCATTGTGCCCCTACCAAGTGCCAGGCATCTCAGGGATGTTGTGTGTACAGTTCCTCATTTGGTGCTCACAGAAACCCTGGAGGCTGTGTGACTTTTAGCATTGAAAAAAAAAAATCCCAGAAAGTTCATGAAATAAACAGTTTACTCAGAGTCACCTTGACCACAAACAGAGTGAAGTATTCAGCCAGCGCTCATTCTTTCCACTCCAACAGGATTGTTTTCAAGCAAAAGTGGCCACAACCATTTCCAAGTGATCTCAGTGAGGCCTTCTTCATAACAGAAGCCACTGCCCCTTCCCTGACTTGTTCCGAGAGGCAGCTCCCTACTCTCCAAAGGATAAGGACTCTGCTGAGCCTTCTAGCCTCCTAGTTCGGGTTCCCACCACTCTCTTCTGTCCTTTCTCTGAAACTCACCTGCTTCTCTTTTGCCCCAAGCCTTCGCATGTTCCCACCCTCGAGAGCACTCACACTCTTGTCCAGCTTTTGTTTTGAGCTAAATTATAGGTCACAAACACACGAAAAAAGACTTGAAAACAATCTCAAGACCTAAATTTATTTTGTTTGCTACTGGGCTGTGTTGAAAGTTATCTTTATCTGCAAGAGAAAATAGACAAGGAGATAGAATATTTATTACTCCACGGACCTGTTTATTTGACTGATCTGGTAAACACAATAGATCTAAGCAAGAATAAGCTTGCTCTGTTCTCTGTTCCTGATCATTAATTAGAGATCCTCTTCTGCCTTCCTTGACGTGCAATGTACGGAAGAAATGGCTCCTGAAATGCCAAATTATTTTACCACAGAGCTCATTTTAATTTCTCAGAAATATAACCTTTCCATAAAAGGCCTGTGACTCTGAAGATGGTAATGCATGTTTTTTTGGGGAAAGCAGTGTGAGATCATAAAAGTTTATTGCAGGATAATGGGATATGTAGCATAGTTCATAAAAGATGCCTGTTATTGGATTAATTTGTAAGTAAACTCATGAGTTTACCCCCTCTCTTCTCTTTGTACTTCTGAAAACATGGCTCTACCTGAGAAACTTGCTGGCCAGGAGAAAATGCAACCTACCTGTTTATTTAAAAAGTTTTTGACAATTTCTGTTGCCACATACACCCTTTCTGATATCTGAAAGACATCTTTCTCCAACCCCTTCCCCCTTCAATTACTCCAACCTGGTGTCAGGGATGGTTTTTAGAGCTCTTCCACAACTGCCACCTCCAGAATAAAAAATATAATCTTTGCCCACCAGTTAATGAGGACTCCACAACCCTTCAGGGCTCCACAGACTCTGTCCTGCACCAATTGTGATGATAATTTGTTAGGCAATTGAGAATTTGCTGAGCACCTGATATGTGCCAGGCATGGCTCTAGGCTAGGATCAGCAAACTTTCTGTAAAAGATCAGAGAGTAGCTATTTTAGGCATTTCAAGCCACATACATGTCTTTCTAAGATTCTTCTTTAAGAATTATAAAACCTTTTGGAAACACAAAAGCTCTTCCTAACCCTGGGCCATATGAAAGCAGGAGCAGATGGGATTTATCTTGGTATTTCAAGGTGATACTTTGGTGGAAACTCCCAACATGGTCCACACCTTCAGAAATTAATGAAGAGTGTGCTGCGCATTCTCTGGGGAGATGTAGGGGTGGTGAGAATGAAGGCTTCCTGGGAGAGGAATTCTAGGATGGCTACAGTGCAGGAGGGTTCAGGAGGACAAAGCTGTCCACGTAGCTGTAGGTGTGGTAGAAGGAAAGTGGACTGAAGTAGCCCTGTGTGGCTCTGGTCTACAGTCTGAGACTGTGGGTGGAGCCTGGGGGAGCCCTGGAGCTTCAGCAGCTCGTGAGGTGTGAGTAATTGGGCTCAAAGGTGCCAGAACACAGCCCCAAATTACAGAGCGGTGTGGGTAGATTGGAGGGAGAGAAGCAATGGAGAACAGGCTTGAATGTCTGCACCGACCTTGAAGTTTCTCCAGGAGGTGATACCAAAGTTGCTTCTTACAGGGGGTTGCTTAGGGAAGTGGGAATATGCTGGTGGGTGCAGTTTAGATCTGAAATGTCCTCCAAAAGTCTCAGGTATTCAGAAGATGGGATTTTGGAAGGTGATTAGAACACGGGGCTCGAACTTTATCAGCTCTAACTTCTCACTTGATTCATAGATGAGATCATATATTGAATGGCATTACTGGTAGGCGATGCCCAAATTAAATAAACAGATCAAGTGGGAATAACCTTGGAGTTATTGGCTTCTTCCTCTCTGGTGTTTCCTTGCTTTCTCTGCTTCCTGGCTTCCATGAGGTAAGCATCTTTCCTTTGCCATGTCCTTCCACTGTGATATCTCTTCCTTGAAGCCAGCAAACTATGGATTGAACTTCTGAAATTGTGAGCCAAAATAAATCTTTCCTCCTTTAAATTGCAGTCTTCATGGATTTAGTCACAGGGAGGAAATCTAACTAACACGGAGGGCTCAAAATCAGCCTGGTCTGCTCCATACTCACACAGCCCTTTGAATGTTCCACAGTGGATCAGCAACCACCTTACCATCCAACTTGGAGATGAGAAGCAAAGGTATATAATGCAGACTAAGAGAGGAGGAGCATTTTGTCAGTGATGAGAAGCTCTCAGTTTGAGTGCTACATGGTTTCACACTTTACCCACCTATGGCTTCATCCTATGTGTCCTATGAGTCTGACAATGTGTCCCATGCATGGGTCTTGGGAACGTGAACATTACTCAGTCTACAATCCAGTGAACAATCTAGCACAGGAAACAGATAAGCCATGTGATGAAAGGATAAGAAAAGAATAAAGGCTTAGTAGTTAACCTTAGAAAGAAAGTATTGGGGAAAAAATGGAGTGATGGATGGCTGGAAGGCAGCTTCTGAAGTCTGTGGTATTGGAAGCTGAAAAGGCCAATCATCACCTCTTCTCATAGGTCTGGCATCCCAGGTAAAGTTTCTCAGTTACACGAAGTCCTAACCAGCGGTGGCCACAGTATGAATCCCAGGCCAGGGATAGGAATTATCAGTGGGACAGAGAACTTGCCCATTTCTGGTTTGTGTTTGTCTCACCTGGATGGACTTGTGGCCTATCCATGAGATTGTACCTGCAGTGAAGGGCCACTGTGTGAGTGAGTCCTCTCCATTCTTGTCTTTATTCACTCCAGTACAGCCTGAATGCTGAAAGCTGGAGAAGTCATCAACCAAGCCCTGCTAGACAGACAAGAGTTATCTGATGATAATGACTCACATTCATTATTGAGTAATGGAAATGACTCAAGTGAGACTGATGACAAATTTTTCCCCCTCAAACAAGGAACTTCGTGCCAAGCTGGTTGTTGATGATGCTTGAAAGAGAGTAAGAGGTCATTGAAAAACTCCCAATTGTGTGTTTCTATTCTACAAAACTTTAAAGATTTATACAGATTTATAATGAATAAAAACTTGTAGACCTCTAGGTCATCTTTGAATAGTTTTATAGTTTTACATTTGTGGATGAAATATGCACAAATGTGTACATGATTCGGCTTGTCCTTTTGGATCAGCTTATGCTTTCAGAAACATGTTACCTCTAGGATCACAGGGATGTTAATGTGATGCTGAATAGGACATAGGTGAGGGATAAGTTCAATGCTACTTTATCATTTGACATTCACATTCATGGTAGAGGAAGACAAAGACCATTTTTGTGACCTTTCTGGGAAACCAAAGATCCCCCAAACACAGGCAAATTCTCTGGCTGTTTGGACAAAGATCAGCTAGATGGCCATTGACTGGGGCTGTGCCCTCTGTGGGAGGTGGACCTGAACTACAGGAAACTCTGCTTTCACTTCCACTGCTCAGGTGTGCTATAGTTTGGAAGATGAGTGTTTCCCAAAGTCCATGTGTTAAGAACTTGGTCTCTAGAATGAGTGACACTATTGGGAGATGCTGCAGACCTCTGGGAAGTAAGGTCTCATGGGAGATCTTTGGATCACTGAAGGCATGCCACCATAGGTGAGTGTGGGGCCCTAGTCTCTTCCTTTTCATCTGCTCTTTGGCTCATATAGTGGCTATGTTCCACCGTGTACTCTCACCATGATGTGACATTCTTCCCACAGGCCCAAAGTATAGGACCACTGTCTTAGCTGGAACCTCCAGAAACAGAAGCCAAAATCAATCTGTTCTCTTTATAAGTTAATTGCACCTGGTATTTCATTATAATGATGGAAAAATGACTAATACAGGAGGAAATATATCTGCTTATAAAATCACAACTAGTTAGAAACAATGAGCCTATGGCTACCAAGCCTTCAGCTGAAGAGAGAAATATTCCAGAATTAGCTTTGCAGAGCTATTTGATGTCAGCAGTTGGAATAGAGAAAAGTAACTTTGCTCTGACTCCTCACCTCTCCCCTGTCAGCTCCTCTACATCCTCAGGATACACTGTCATCATCAGACTGGCCATCTCAGTGCGTATGACACTTTTTAGGCAAGAAAAATGGACAGGATATTGGTTTTGAGCCAACATGGTTGAATATAGCTATCCTAAGTCTTTCATATAAATTCAGTTTAAAAGAGATTTTTGTAGCTGTAGACATTTTACTTCCGCTGTTTATCAACCTACATGTAAGCAGAACCTGAGGATATCCTTCAGAGAAGTGACATCAAGAGAAATAGTGCTTTAGAATATTTTCATTTTTATTACATTCTTATCCCTTCCAATTTTAAGAGAACAATAAAACTTGATCATATATGTAATATGATCAGATTTTTCACTGTAAACTTGTAGAGGCTTGAAGTGAAATGTTATGGATATTTTTGTAGAAAAGTGTCTGGAGCCAGTAGGGTGCATTTAAGGAAATAATTTTGCCCATCAAATATCAACTGCATAAGCTATGCTGCAGCTCTGAATACTGTACTTCTGTTGACATCCAGTGCTGAGGAATGGCTAGAGCTGGATCATGGCAATACTACCCATGGCCCCACATAGTGAGATGTATCACTTGCAGAAAGAAATGGAGCATGATTTATCTAGTGCCTGGCTATAGGCTCATCATGCATATAAAATTTAAGTGTCACACTCTCTGAACAGAATAAACACACCCAGAAAAGTTGCCTAGATTCACATGAAATTGGAGAAAAATAAAAACATTAATGATAGTAGTTGGAAACTTTCTTCTCCAGGGAGACTTGAGTGAGCAGACACAGCCTTTTTTTGGTGGAAATACGGACCTGGAATAATGTTGATGCCCAATACCAGGAGAGTGGTGGTGGTGGAGACAAGGTGTTGGCAGTGGTAGAGAGGATTCAACAATGAGTTAGACATATATTGGGAGGATGGAGATGGTAAGTGAGATAAATACAAAACAAACTTTTACAGAATGTCTTCTGGACACCAGGGATGCTGCTGCACGGTAGGACTATAGAGACAGAAGTTCTAGGCTCATCACAAGAAGCTGTGACCTTTGGAAAATGCAGACGTACAAACAACTAGGTCCCAAAATGATGGGATGGGCATTTTGGAAGCAAGTACACTTGTGCAGAGAGTCACAGGGAAGTGAGTGATCATGTCCCACTGGTGGGGAAAGGATTTACCCTGGAGGGGATCCACAGGAGGATACCAGTAATGAAATGTGACATTTTAGAGAAAAGCACACAATGCAGGGATCTTGCCTCCATGTGACCCTGGGAATATTCATGATCTTTTGTGTACCTCACCTATGCCAGGTGTGCTTTTTACCTGGGCTCAGGTGTCTTGAGATTAAGGTTTTCTTTGTGGGGAACATGGCATACATATGGAGGAGTTTTCCAGTAGGTGACTATTTTAATGACATGTTATTTTCGAAGCCAAATAAACTGTTTTATAATGAAGAAGAACAAAACTGAAAACTGAGCTCTAAGTGACCATTTCACCAACAGAGCTAAGAAAAGTAGGCAGGATTTATACAATCTCAGCTAAATGATCAAGAAGTGAATTTTCCAGAGACTGAGGAGGAACTTGTAATACCTTTATTCAGGTCATGGTGGACACATGAACCATTTTCTCAGATAATAATATTCTAGTTCCTTAAGTGTATTAGTCAGGGTTCTTCAGAAAAATATGAGAGCGAGAGAGAGAGAGAGAGAGAGAGAGAGAGAGAGAGAGAGAGAGAGACTTTTACCAATCCCAAGATGTGCAGGCAAGCTGGAAACTCAGGAAAGTTAGTTAGTCCCAGTTGAAGCCCAAGGCCTATGAACCAGGAAAGCTCAAGGCATGGTTCTGATCTTAATTCTGGTAGGCTCAAGACCCTGGAAGATCCACTGCTTCAGTCTAAATCCAAAGGCAGGAAAAAAGCTGTTGTCCTAGCTTAAAGAGGATCAAACAAAAGAGTTCTTCTTATGAGGAAACGTCAGCTCTATTTGCTCCATTCAGGACTTCAGTTAGATGCAAAGCCCCTGCCCCCACAGGAGGATGGCACTCTACTTCACTTATCCAATCAGGTCAATGTTAGCCTCACCCAGAAATATCTAGAATAAGGTCTGATCAAATAACTGAACAACTTTGTGTCTCAGTTAAGTTGACACATGAAATTATGTACACATTTCCCCAGGAAGATTTCCTAAGTGGTTAAGTGGAATTATTCTCCCAGAATTGTTATAATTTTGATGTTTCCTGTTCCTTTTAATATCAAGGTTTGTGACTACAATCACTTCATACGTCAGCGCCATACTACTCTACTGAACTGGTGAATCTTCTGGAATCGAGACCCACACATTCCCCTCCACAACTGGTGGTGGCTGACTGTCTGGGGCTCCAGGTACTAAGCTCACCAAGTTCCTGCTATCAGAAGTGTCCCTGTTCAACCCTCTTGGGCAACCTCTACTGACTTGCAGGATTCTTAGCAGGACTCACTTCACAGTGATGACTCCCTTGGCCACCACTGCCTACCATGGAGATGGATACAGCCTCCCTTTCCCAATTGTATTGCCCTCATGGATTTACTTACGGACATTTTCCAGCTCACTTGCAAACTGTTTTTTAGAGTACCAAGCTGAAAGAATGAATACAGATCTGACAACAATTTTTGTAAACTTGTTCAAGCTCCTCAAAAATAACTTCAAGTTAGTCAAAAAGTAATTAATCTTTGTTTTCTTCTCTCTTTCAACTCGCTGATAAAATAATGTAACTCCAGTTTAATTAATCACCAGATGCTATCTCTTCTGTTATGAGGCATATCTGATTCCACTTTAAAACACATCAGTAGAGACTTTGTTTATATTCCCAGTCTTTTCCTCAGTGAATATTCAGGTTTCCTTTATTTTATATTTAAATCATATAATTTACTAAAGAGATAAAACCATACAAAAGGAGACAACTGTTTAAAGATTCATGAAGGCTTTTTTCTTAAATTACATTGCTGCTTAACAAAATATTTGACTGTTTACTTAGTATATTTTCAATGAGGATACAATGTAAGGTGACTAAGGGTAAACCTAGGAATCAACTAGATACCCTGTAGGTCAGGCTGACATTGACTGTCTATGGGAAGATCAATTTAATCGCAGCAAATGTTGTTTCCTTGCAATGGAATACCACTTGAGATGAAATACTCCAATTTTCATATAGGTTCTTGGTGCGGTAGTAAATATTTATTCCTTGTTATATGCTAGCGGTTTATCGGAAAACAAGAAGTGAATGAGGACTATGTTTCCCAAAAAAGCAAAGGCCACTTTTCTAAGTGGAAAAGAAAAAAGTGAATAATCATAACTTAGCGTGCTAAATGTCAGAGGTGTGGTGTGTGTGTGTGTGTGTGTGTGTGTGTGTACCAACATGGATAGGGAAATACTTCATTCTCTCTGGCAGTCAAATTCTTAAAGATTAATAGGGATTTGGCAGAAGAAAGAGAAATCATGGGAGAAATAAATGATGCTATGAGCAAAGGAGTTTGCTAGGCACAGCTGGTGGAAAGTAAAGGAATTGTACAAGATGAGGGGATAGGCAAGTCATCTGGGGCCAAATGGCAAATGACCTTGCACTCATGGTAAGGAATTTGGATTTTACTATATACTATACATATATATAGTACTATATATGTATATATATATATATATATATGTAGTATTTTAAGACTTTTAAAAATAATTATTTCAAAATGCAAGTATGGCAATAATGTAGGCCATGGATTGGATGGCATTGAAGTTAGAAGACCATTGGAAAATTCCAGATAGAAATGATAGGGATCCAAATGAAGGCTGTAGCTTATGGGGATGGAGACAAAGCCTCTTAGTAAAGGATTAAGAAGAAGCAAGTAATAGGCTTTACTGAGAAAATAGAGGGACTTAAGGGAGCTAGACAGACTATATAGTAAACCCAGGACTATAAATCAGCTTAGTAGAGAAGACACCAAGATCTAAGATGGAAAGAGCAAGCTTGAAAGGCAGGTGGATAAATCTTATAGTAGCTGGAGAAATGTCTGTGGTTCAGGAGAAAAGGCAAGGAGGAAATGAAGCTACATGTCTCCTGCTAGGTGGATGTCGGTTACCTCAAAAAGGGAGAGGAGAGGTGAGGTGATTTTTTTTTCTACAGTCCTGGGATTCCACCAAGCTACATCCCAGACCTTTGTAACTTTATCTATCTATCTTTCTTTCTTTCTTTCTTTCTTTCTTTCTTTCTTTCTTTCTTTCATCTATCTATCTATCTTTCACCTGTCAGCTACCTATCATCTATTTCAGTCATCAATATGTTTCTTGCAGTACTGGAGTTTGAACTCAGGACTTTTTCACTGAGCTATACCTCCAGAGTCATTGAATTTTTATTTTGAGACAGAGCATGAAGTTGTTGAGTTGTCCAAGCTGGGTTCAAACTTGCAATCTTCCTAGAGTCTTGGGATTACACAAGTATCCTGCTATGTCAACTGTTTGTTTTGTTTTTAAAATTCTTGACACAGGGTCTAGCTAAGTCTATAACTTGCCTTGACTGGGCTCAAACTTGCCATCTTTGTGTCTTGTATTCCTTACCACATAATATATAGTAAGCATCCTATAAATTCTGGAAAAGGGGTGGATGAGACTTCTGTTTCAGCTCTGGCATATGAAGAGGTTATAAATCATCATTCCCATACTTACAACTAGCAAAACAGGAACAAACTGAAGACCAGTGACTTTTCTTGGACTCATCAGAGAACTGAGGCTAAAGGGCAAATTATCACTTCAAAATCTGGACAAATCTAGAGTCACAATCAAGATCTGCATACATGAAACAGATGTTGCTGGGACCCTAAGCTGGCAAGATGTTTAAATGGAATTTTGAAAAATGCTTGAAGTTGAATAGACTAGGGCAAGAATGAGAAACCTCGTGTGGGGAAGATGCTCTGGACTTTCCTGGAGGGATACCTTTTCCTAGAGCCTGACCTGTAAGAATCTCACCAGAGTGTCCTAATGGGGAACTGAAAAAGATCCCTGAGTGGTTTTGTCAAGTGAAGGGGAAGAGTAGCCAGTATGAAATACACAGTTTTTTTCATAAAAAGCCCATTCTGCAGAGCAAGACACTCTACCCGACCCTGCCCACATGGAAAAGCAGCATTTTTCTGACTGCAGCCCTCTTTGGCATTCTTGTCAAATAAAGGGCATGAGGAGTACTAAGAAGCACTTATGAAGGTCACAAACAAGATGCATAGCTCACCAAGACATTGAGATGTGATCATAGGATTATAGGGTGTTTTTCTCCTGCACACCTTATACCACAAACATGGGGGTTCATTGCAACAATGAAAATCAAATCACTTTAATAAAAATGAAGAATGCCTTTGATTAGTTTTTCAGCAGACTGGCCACAGAGAGAACCAGCAAGTTTAAAGATAGATCTCTAGAAAATTCCCAAGCAGAAATTTACAGTAAATAAAAAGATCAGAATATTGTATTTGTTAAACTACAGCTAGTTAGGAACAGTGAACCTATGGGTCATCCAGCTGAAGACTAGGTGTGAGAGAGAAAAGGAAGAAGGACACAGTAAAATTAGCTTTTTGTGGACTTGTTTGGTGGAGGAGAGTTGGGTTGGTTTTGCTACTTGTGGTGCAGTTGTACAGGATAATTTATATAAAAGTAATTAGAAAAGAGCAGAAGAAATCTCTGAAGCAAAAATGGCTGAAAATCTTCCAGAAATACTGATATACAACCAACCACAAATAAGGTAGGCTGAAAACACTAAGAGGTATAATTACTGAAAATTCTGCACCTAAGCATATCGTATTCAAGTGATAAAGTGAACCAAATATAAAGAGAAAATACAAAAACACATCAAAGGGGGAAAATTCACCAAAGAAGACCATGTTATAAACTATAGGACACACCTTTACACATTCAAAAAATAGAACTTAAAGAAAGTAGGTTCTCATACCAGAATGGAATTAAATTAGAGATGAGAGCTGGAAAATGCCAAAAAGTTTGGAGTCAAATAAGCCTCAAGCAAAATTTTAAAATATTTTGAATTAAATAAAAAATGTTAAATACAACTTATTAAAATCTGTGTGATGGAGCTAAAGCAGTGTTTAATGGGAAATTTCTAGTACCAAATACATATATCAGAAAAGAAGAAAGATAAAAAATCAATAATCTAAACATCATCTAAGCATCTACCTTAGAAAACCCAAATAAAAATTAGCAATGTAACCATAAAGCAAACACAAGAAGGTAAGTACCGAAAATTAATGAAAAAATTAATGAAGTTGAAAACAGGAAAATAATAGAAGAAAATCAACAAATACAAAAACTGATTCTTGGCAATGTTCAATAAAAAGCGTAATTATCCTTAGGTAGGAGATGGCTAATGAATAAGCTGAAGAAAAAAACATTATGATCACATGGTTCCATAACACTTAAGAAAATAATAATGCTAACTCTTTATGATTCCTTCTAGAAAATGGAAACAAATTTATACTTCTTAACTCATTCTTTGAGGTCAAAGTGAGAATAGAAAGTTTGTAGAATATATGATTAACATATAAAAATCAATTATTTCAGGGAGCCAGGGATTTAGCTCAGTAGTACCACCACCTGCCTTGCATGCTCAAGGACCTGAGTTTGATCCCTGGTAGAAAAAATCAATTATTTTCCTATGTACCACAATGAACAGTTGCATTTGAAATAAAAATACCATCTGTAGTAGCCTGCAAAAAATAAATATGTATCTATAAATCTAGGATTCATGTACAGAAAACTATAAACCTCTGATGAAAGAAATCAAGGAATATCTAAGAAAATGGAGAGAGACTCCAGGTATATGACCTGAAAAGCTTAAAGCTGATATATGTGTAAACCCTACAAATTTATTCTAAAGTTTATTTGAAAAGGCCAGCAACTTGGAAGAGTTAACACAATGCCGAAAAATCAACAGTGCCAACAACAAAGAAAGATCACCTGATTAAAAAACCTACTATAAAATCAAGATAGAATGGTATTAGAGAGTATCACCTCAATGTACATCCATTTAGCTACAAATGTCTCTAATTTCTAATTTTTTATGGCTGAGTAGTACTTCATTTTATTTTTTTTAAAACTCACATTTTCTTTATCCAGTCTCCAGTTGATGGGCAATTGGGCTGCTTCCAAGTTTTAACTATTACAAGTTGTGCTGCTATGAACATGGGTGCACATATATCAGTGAGGTATGGTTCTTTTAATTCTTTGGGGAAGATACCTGGCAGGGGAAGAGGTAGGTCAAATGGGACCTCTAATCCTAGTTCTTTGAGGTATCTCCATATTGATTTTCACAGTGGTTGCAACAGTTTACACTCCCACCAGCAGTGGAGCAGGGTTCCTCTTTTTACCACAGCCCCTTCAGCATTTGTTATTGGTTGATTTCTTCATGGCAGCCATTCTTTCTGGGGTGAGATGAAAACTCAGTATTGTTTTCATTTGCATCTCTTGAATGACCAGTGATGTTGAACATTTTTTATATGTTTATTTACTATTTATGCCTCTTTGTCTGAGAAATGTCGGTTCATTTCAGATGCCCATGTTTGGAATGGATCTTTAAATTTGGGAGATCAGATTTTTGGATGTTCTTTATATATTCTAGATAGTAGACCTTTGTCTGAGGAACAGCTGGTGAAAATTTTTTCCCATATTGTGGGTTGTCTCTTCACATTGTTGGTGATTTCTCTTGCTGTGCAGAAGCTTTTTAAAAAGAACAGATCTCACTTGTTGTTTGTGCTAGTTCACATGCAACTGAGGTTCTGTTAGTAAAGATATTTATAGCCAAATCAATGCACACTGAGGATTCTCAGCACATATGTGTACATACCAAATAGTTTCTCTGGTGTGAGAAACTGAAAGTGTAAATAAGGACTAAAAGGTATAATAGACAATGTGAAATAGGAAGAAAAAGGACAAAGGGGAAGGGGAAATGGGAGGGTAGGGGAAAGGAAAGAAGGAAGGGAATTAATATGAGAAAATGAAAAAGGAAGGGTAAAGTCTTTGTACATAGGGAGGCAGGGAGGGGTTGAAGGAAGGGCAGGGGGATGGGGAAAAATAAGAACCAAGATTGACTATGTAAAGGTACAGATTTTCAACAATGAATGTCATTATATTATATACCTGAAGTGTGCCAATAAAGTTAATTTAAAAAAGAATGGTATTAGAGAAAAAAGCAGTAACATAGCTTTGTTTCAATTTGTGCTTGGGTCCCCAAATTCACTACTGGAACCTGAATTACTCAATATGGCAATGTCAGGAGGTGGGGCCTGGTAGGAAGTTTTAGTTTATGGAGGCAGACAGAGCCCTCCTGAACTACCAGTCTCAGGTAGTTTGTTACAGAAATAGAAAATGAGAAAATAACTGGAAATGAATCCATAAATATATGGTCAACTGATCAGTGAGAAAAGAGCAAAAGCAACGCAACCAAGAAAGAAGTCTTTTCAATCAATAGTCCTACAATGATTGGACATCCATAGGTTAAAAAAATACGAACCTACATCCAACTTTATAGAACATATACCCCAAAACAAAATATAAAACTATCAAACTTTTGGAAAAAAATACAGGCAAGGAAATCTTAGTTTGATTATGAGTTTTAGATGCAGTGCTAAAAGCACAAACCATAAAAGAAAAAAATTAATAAACTGAAGTTCATTAAAATTAAAATTTTCCGCTCTGTGAAAGATGCTGTCAAGAAAATGAAAAGACAAACTATAGACAGGAAGAAAAAAATTTAAACATTTTTCTGAAAGAGAATTTCTGAACAGCTTATATTTTAGAAGACTTGTATATTAAAGAACTGTTAAAATTCAGCAAGAGGAAAACAATTCAATTTAAAAATGAATAAACTGCTCCCTTTGATAACTCAGCTGGCAGAGTGGAGGACTGTAAAAATGAATAAACTATCTGAAGACAAATCAAAGAAGATATGCAGACAGCAAATAAACATATGAAAGGATACACAACATCATTTTCATTAGGTAACTACAAATTAGAACAGCAGTGAAATTGGAATGGCTGCAGTCCAAAAACACTGATGTTACATATTGCTGGGGAGGAAACAAAGCACAAGGAGGTCTCAGCCACTGCTGGGAAGAATGCACAATCTCCTCTCCTCTCTTCTCCCCTCCCCTCCTCTCCTCTTATCTTTTTTCTTTCTTCCTTCCTTTCTTTCTTTCTTTCTTTCTTTCTTTCTTTCTTTCTTTCTTTCTTTCTTTCCTTCTCTCTCTCTCTCTCTCTCTCTCTCTCTCTCTCTCTCTCTTTCTGGTGGTAGGGTGATTGAATCAAGGGTCTCATCCATTCTAGGCAAGTACAAATATCTTACAAAGTTAGGCATAATTTCCCTCAAACACTAATTTGAAATATATAACTAATTTGAAAAATTATATTCACATGTATACATACATCTTTTTTCATTACTCCAAATATTTATAGCAGCTTTATTATTGTTACAGACTGGAAGCAATTAAGATGTTCTTCTGTAGGTGAATGGAAAAATAAACTGTGATATATCTATACAATGTAATATTATTCAGCAATAAAAAGAGTAAGTCGTTGATTCCAATAAGCCCCTCCCTGTCTTTGACTGCTCAACTTTCCTGAAAAGGGATACACACACCTCCTATCATGAGATGCGGCCCAGGGCAGCTGTCCAGGGAAGGCTGGTGAAATGAGCATCAGGTTGAGCTCAGAGTTGTGTGTTTTATTTTATTTTATTTTTTTTTACAGTAGTGTAAAAGGTGATGTTACTTCTTTTGTGCACAGCAGGTCCGAGCCTCAGGTGTGAATGTATTAGAAGCTAAATATCGAGTTGCCCCCAGAGACTGCTCAAGCTTGGTTTGAGCGAGCTTGATTTGCCAAGTTGGAGAGAGCAGGATGGTTTCAAAGAACCCCCGAATGGAGTTTATTTGTTCAATGTCTCTTCCAGAGTTATGGGAAGAAAAGAGATGTCGGAAGACAGCAACTAACAGTGTGAGAAGGCTTCCAGAAGGACAAAGAAAGATCACCTTTCTCTAAAAGCCTCTGTTGTGACTGAAGGACAGTGCTGGAGCACAGCACCTCTTTTTACCTGTGAGCATCACACATGTGAAGGGAGGTAGGTGGGCACTTTACCATAAAGCTATTTATGTGCATTCATGTTCACATTTTCAGAGGAAGGACCTGAGGGAGCTATTTGTTACAATGTATGTAGTTCCTACCAATCATATCCAAAAATGAATAAATTTTGAAGGCCAGTATGACTAAAAGGTCAACAGAGTCTGTTTTGAATTTTTTAAAGAACATCAGCAGTTTCTAACGCTGTATTGGCTAGTTAGTTAGGTTTCCATAACTGTGACAAAATACCTGATGCAATCAAAACATAAAGTGGAAAAGTTTATTTTAGGTAATAGCTTCAAAGGTTTCAAACCAGATCACTTGATCCCACTGATTTTCGCCTGTGGTGAGACAGCACATCATGAAGGGAGAGTGTAGTAGATATGTACTCACCTCAGGGTGACCAGGAAATGTGGGGGGTGGGGCAGAGAGCAGGCCAAAATCCCAACATCCTCTTCAAAGTCACGCCCACAATGACCTCACTTCCTTCCACCAGGTCCCACCTCCTACAGATTTCACTAACTCCCATTAGCACCATAGACTGAGGATCAAGCCTTCACAACACAAGGGGATACTCAATTAAAGTCAAGGAAGATTTCAACCTATCTAGAACATTCTTTAAAAGAGGTTACCCAAGTTTTCAAAAATAAAGTTATGCATTTAGATGAGAGTTGCATGTAACTCATTATTTTATATTTTTAAAAATATTTTAAAAGTAAAATACAAAACAATAAAAATAAAACAGAAGATACTTAGCAAAATATGTTGTTGGTCATTATTTATGAAATTGCCCCAGATGAAGAGCTAAAAGTAGCTAAGGGCTCGGCTCTGGATAAAGTGGCCTGAACCTGAATTCTGGATCTGCCAGCTTCCAGCGTTGCAACCTCCTTGAAAGTCAATGTCTCTGCACCTCAGTTTCTTCATATTCAAAGGGGAATCATTATCTTTACTTTTTTACAGGATTGTTAGGAGAATGACATATGGTACATTCATGCAATAAAATATTTGAAGTAAAGTATGGCTCATTCAAAGATGTAAATATAAATAGAGCACTAAATGTCAGTTATTGGGAATGTTGCTTGTGAGAAAAGAAATATGTTTTATAAATCTCAGAGACAGTAATGTGAAGCAGATGCTAAGATCCCCAACACAAAGGCCAGCCCTAGGCAGCCTTGTAAAATCAGTCTTGACCCAGCCAAACAGCCCTTCTGTTTGGGTTTTTTTTTTAACTTTCTTGCCTTTTCAAAGATGCCTGTCAATTTGTACAAAACAATGGAACCATAATATTCAAGGAAGTCCATTCCTCATTATTTCAGGCTCTATTTCTGGAGACTATTCCTAGTTATACAGTTATTGAAGTCCAGAATTTTCTGCTCCCTTCATAGAACCTTAGCTTGACAACGCAGCAGACTGTGTTGAGACTGAATCATTGCATGACTCTGCCATTAATGGGCCGTCCTACTTTGAACAAGTTACTTGATCTCTTTTTGTTTTCATTTAAATGATCATTCCTGGAAACAGATTTAATTTCACAAGTGGACTCGGATAAACAGGTATTGGCTTCCTGAAGGACAATAGTGGGAAAGGTTCAGAAGATGAGTCAAGACAGAGCAGGTGACAGCCTGGTGATTGATTTTTAATGTCTAACATAGAGCTGGAGAGACAAACACAATGCATTCACATCTTGAAGTTATGACCTCTAAGGGCTTTTCTAATGCTAGTATGCTTGAATTTTTAAATTGCTTTAAGCCAATGTAATTTCAACCACAGTTTGTTCAAAATAATTGAACATATTCAACATAGTTTTGAAATAGGGCCTTGAGGTTATTGCCTGTCTTCTTGATATCAGAATTTAGACTACCTGGATTCTTGGTGATAGTTCCCAAAACTTGTAGGGACAGTCAGTTATCTCCTTTTGTTATCAACACTTTTTTTTTTATTGCCATGCCTGGGACCAAACCCAAGACCTCCTGATGGCAAGTACTCTAGCACTGAACTACATCCCACCCTATTTGTTTATTTATTTATTTTAGAGACTGGCCTTAAACCTGCAATCTCCCTGCCTCAGACTCTTGAGTATCTGGGATTACAGGTGTGTTCCACCACTTCTGGCTACAATTTCCTTCTGAAGACTTACTTCCTCCTTCACTCCTTCTTTAACTTTTGTTCCTTAATGGGTCATTTCCCCTGTGGCTTCTTAGAGAAAATAGAATCGTAGCTGGAAACTCTGTCACCCTCCCTCAAGCTGACAACTGCAGCCCGCCTTCCCTGAAGTCCAAAGGGAGGAAGTGAATTTCTCCACTTTCTGGTCACCAGCTTCTGAGCAGCCTCTTGCTCTCAGGGACTTTCTCATTGACTATTCCCTCTTTTGCCCTTATGTCTTTACTTTCTCCATCCATCAGTTCTTCATTCCCTGCATTTCAACACACTCCTGCTAAACACGAAGCACAATTAAAACCAAATTAAACATCCTAGTCCTCCATCCTCTTAGGGGTCAGTCTTTGAGACAGCTGACCATTCTTTGACTTCACATCCTGCTTTACCTGTTACAACTATCTTCTGTGTTTGGTATGATTGTGTTTATGATGACGAGCACTGCTTCAGACACATTGAATTCAAGGTGTTTGGATCACATCAATGGAGAGATGTCCTCTGATGTGATGGTTAACTTTGATTGATGTGAGAGACGATTAAAGCACACTTTGGATGGGTCAGGAGGGAATGACCTTGGGAACTAGATCTGGCCCTTGGCCCTTTCCCTGTGTCTTTGCTTCTGGTTGCTCTGAAATGAGCAGGTTCCCCCGGTAGGCCATTTCTGCCATTAAGGTAGCTAAACATGGACTGAAATTTCTGAAGCTATGAGCCAAAATAAATAGTTTCTTGTTTAAACTGTGTATGTCAGATATTTTTGTCCCAGAGATGGAAAGGTGACTAACACAACTAGGTAGCTAGATATACCTGTTTGGAGTTCATGTGTGATGAAGAAACAATCTTGGGCATCATGTCAAGAGGCAAATGGAAGCCACAGCGGGAATTAGTGTGGTCCCTGGGAAGGGACAGTGGAGCAAGGGGTGACAATATGTGTGATCAGGCTTCTGAGTACCACCACCCTTTCCTGCTTAACACAGGTAGCACAGTGGAGGTGACTACGGGTGCTGGTCTTTCCTAATATCATATATTGCTTTCCTTTGTCTTTCTTTTCCTTCCTTCTCCATCTATCTTCTTGGTATTTTGCCTACTTTTTTCACTTTCAAAAATGCTTGGCTGTCCTAGCTCTGTTGTTTTCCATTTCTTTGGTAGTTTTTTACTGTCATGATTTTTCTCTCTTCTTGTTTCTTTAAAAGAATTTCTTCCTACTTTTCTCTTAGCATGTAACTCAATTATTCTGATAATCTTTTTTGTATGTAAATGTATTAAATAACTTTTCTATGAGAAAGGAATATTGAAATAGATGCTTAGTTTGGCAGTGTCAATGTACGATGCATTCTTTAGCAGGTGCAATAACCCTATAATAAATAATAAATTATAATCACATGATAAACACTGTAATAAATTAATCCATATACTACCATGCCTCAAAACTGCAACATTTTCAGGCCATTGTTTTCTTCTTTTCTTATTTTGCTATAATGAATAGCACTGGTAATGGTAATAGCACGTCTGCCCAAGTGGCCCTCAAGACACTGTGCTATAGCTGTCACTCCCTTCAGTGTTTGCAGTGTGTATGACCATGTGGGGCCACACTGGATGTAGCTCCTCAGCTCTGCCCATGGAGCCCTGAAGTGACTGCAGATGCACATCTATGCATGAGTATGTGGTGTTCCAGAAAATCTATGTTGATGGTCATAGAAAGCTTAATTTCATACAATTTTGCTTTTGAGGTATTTTTTTGCCCTCATCATTAAACAGTATAAAAATCACTCACAGGCCATACAAAAAAATAGTGAGCTAGATAATTTTAAATCATTTCCTGCTACAATTTTTGGAAATGATTATATTCATATGGTGGGCTTTCCTTAATTGTTAGATTCCTACCTACTATCCTAAGTTATATTTTTATAATAAAGAACAAATTTAACTGTATTTATATATTTTTTTCCTCATTGAGTTTACTGGTACATTTTAGGTATACAGAACAGTTACATTCATTATTGGGAACTTCTACCTTTACCCATGTTTATATTTTAAAAATCATACCTACTAAATAGGACACAACAGATTATGCTCTCTAGAGCAGAGTTTTAGGCCCAAGTCTAGAATGCTTCCTTTCATTTATCATATAGAAAGGTGGTACAGACAGTGGAAAAAACATAGACTTTGGGGTCAAATAAGGATGACTTTAAATTTTGATACTTCTGCCCTTAGGCAGGTCACCTAAACTCTCTGAGCTATAGTTTTGTCATTTATAAGGCTAAAATAACAATATTACATTAAAATAATAATGCCTACATCAAATATTTGTGCCTAGTGGAAATCACACATATAAACAGTCTCAGAAACTACCACATCAAAGATCAGCCTCACCTCAACTTTACCCCAGCCAGTCAGGTACATCTTAGAATTTTTTTTTTTTTAACCATAAGCATCTGTGCACCTGGTACAAAACCTCGGGTCAAAACTCTGCTGCATCTTAGAGACTTCACTCTCCATTTTGTAAGAGCATTTATAAAGCAAATAGTATGTTTACCTCTAATCTGCATGGCTTATTTTCTCAAAGGCCACAGAACCATGCCTGGCTTTGTGAAAGATGGGCCTGCTGGATGGTGAATGGTATGAGACATCTCTTCCATATCAGCAAAAACTCATCATTCTACACTGGATTATGCTAAATGTCTTTTTGACTGCAGTCACCCCATTAGGCATGAAGGGAAATTTTGAGATTGCTGTGTGAAAGAGCTCCTGTGAAATCTGAGCTCAAAAGAGGAGTCCTTCTCAACAGGTCAGAATGTGGAAACATTCATCTTACTAGTCACCTGAAAAACATGGCTCTTTCCTGCCATAAATCTCATTTTCATTTTGTTTCTATGGCTAATGCACACATACAGTTATGTAAATTAAGAGACTTACATATACAAAGCTTGAAAATGAAAATATGCCCACTGATTGTGAAGAAAACTATCTCCTTAGCAAAAGAAAGACGGATAATTGTACTAGATTATTATATTTCTCATGATCTTTACATTTTGTTCATGTATGAAATAAATTAACCAGGGCATTATAGAAAGAAATTGCATCAATAGTGAATGAGGGAAAAAAGTATGGAGCAATATATCTTTTAAAATTTGTGTAACAGATGATTCTTTATTTCCCTTATGATTTCTTCATGTGTTGCATTGTTAAAATAACATGCCAAACTGCTTTTCATCTTTTGCAGTTAAAATATATGAATTGATCTATTATTTTTAACAAAAAGTAAAAATAGGAAATCAAAGAACTCAATGCACATTAAGCAACAAGTTAGTCTCATCCTACTCAGGATTATAAAAGGAATACAAAAAATGAAGCAGCACAGCTTTCAAGAAACCTGAAACAGAAACCTTTCATTAAAGTATTAATTCTGCTCTTTCCAGAAGTGCATTGTCCCCCAACCTGACTTGCCCTTAGGCTTCTTAGGGTAAAGTGGTCTCAGTCCAGCAAAGTGAGGTTTAGTTGTTAGGAGTCCAGAGCAGTTTAGCCCAGGTGCTGAAGTTAATGGGCGCCCTAGGCAGATCCCAGCCACTGATGCGTGCAGAAGTGAAGGCCAGAGGACAGGTGATGGATTCCGGGAACCATTAGGGGCTCGGAGACAAGAGGGCTCCACAAGACTTCAGAGGGCAGTGAAAATTATCAGTTGCACACATATTTGATGCACTTCCCAACTGTTAGTCTGGGTGAGTCCAGAGCTTGCGGAAGGGAGGAGCAGAAGCATGACCAGCTGCTCTCCTCAGCTCCTTTCTGCCTGGCTGGGAGCACAGCTTTGTCCTGCATTCACACAGGGGTGGGGAGGAAGGGTAGTCTGGAATATGCCCCTGAAGGAGGTATACTTGTCTAACCACTCGTCAATGTAGGACCAGACTGTTAGTCAAGGTTCTCTGTGACATGATTTTCAATCGTTACGACTGCTTTTGTGTTCTGAGGGAAACATGCATGAATTGATCAAATTTTAGCCCTGAATTTTCCTATCTTCCTGCTGTACATCCCCTCTGAGTTCTCCAGCACAGTGCAGAGCCCTCCAGGACAGGGAGTTCAACATGCCGATGTTTCCAGAGCTGTGTCTCGCTCATGGTTGTATCTGTAGGGTCAGCAGAAGGCCTGGTCCCTGTAAGGAGGACTTGGAGCCATCAGAGGAGACTAGGGGTAGGGTGGAGGGTGGAAAATGGTATGGAAAGATTAGGGTGCGATGGTACTTGCACATGCATGCATACATTCTTTCTTTCTTTCTTTACTTTCATTCAATTGCTATACCTATCTGCACTGCCTGGCACTGGCAATGTTACTGAAAGATAAGACAAGTGATACCATCCTGTACACATTGAAAGAGTAGATGAAAGAAATGCTTTGTTTTCTGGGTGGGGGGGTGATGGGATGTGTCCAGAAGGTGCACGAGCACACCAAAAAGGCACGTAATTTGGACTTGGACTATTGAACAGTTCCTGGGAAAACGAGATCTCTCTAGACCTGAAGGATTAAGTGGGAATCAGGGAAGTCAGGGCAGGGGTAGATCAGCTCCTGCTTTCTTAGTACAGTATTATCTGTGGCCTTTTGGAAACAAGATACTGCACTGGTCCGAACCTCTGTTGCCGCATCAGTGAAATGGAGATAATAATACTTCCATTACAGGGTTGTGAAAGCTTAATGAAATCATGTACATAAAATATGTAAAAGAGGTTTTTCTTTTCTGTTCCGGGGATTGAACTCAGGGCCTTGTGCATGCTAGGCAAGTGATCTACCACTGAGCTACAAGAATGGGGGACCCTGGACTCGGGAGCAGGGAGAACTCTGTGAGTCCTAGGTTTCATTTGCTCTGGACTAAAGCAGGAATACGATTCTGGATTTTTTGATAAAAAGATCCAATTTAATATACTATTCCTTTTCCTTCTGTGAATTGAGAGGAATTAAAGATATTTCCAATTCTTTGTGTTCAGCCACTAATGAAATCTGACCAAAAGAAATAATTTATTGCAGGAGTCAAGCAGTTAGCCTTGAATATTGCTGTTTAGCAGATTTGAATTAGATTAAAAGAATTCGTAAAACTTCAATCATGGTCCCAAGGATGCCACAAAGGAATCACATCTAGGAGACCTGGAGAAGAGCCAGCTCTGGTCACTTTAGCTGCTCTCTCCTGTCACCACCTGATGACAGATCTTCTGATAAGAGGAGAAGGTTTAGGTTAAGGGGCCTAAATGTTACTGAGCTGACCAGACATGCCCCAGCTGGAGCAGTGCTCAAGTCCCCACCTAAATCACAATGCAGTTATGAAACTAAGACATCGAACACTTCATGCACCAGCAGACTGTGAACAATGAAGCAATGTGTAATCAAAAGACACAGTCTGAGCTGGGTGTGGTAGCCCATGCCTATGATCCTAGTACTTTGCAAAGCTGAGGCAGGAGGATTAAAAGTTCAAAAAAGCTTCTGTACTTCAAAAGAAACCATTAGCAGAACTAAGAGACAATCTACAATGTGGGAAAAAATTTTTACCAGCTGTACCTCAGACAAAGGACTATTATCAAGGATATATAAAGAACTCAAAACAATCAGTCCCCCCAAATATAAAGACCCGATCCAAAAATGGGCATCCGAAATGAACAGACATTTCTCAGACAAAGAAGTAAAAGCAGCAAGAAAATATATGAAAAAATGTTCTACATCACTGGTCATTCGAGAGATGCAGATGAAAACAACACTGAGATTCCACCTCACCCCACAAAGAATGGCTGCTATCAAGAAATCACACAATAACAAATGTTGGCGGGGTTGTGGGGAGAAAGGAACCCTCCTCCATTGTTGGTGGGAGTGCAGACTAGTGCAACCACTATGGAAATCAATATGGAGATACCTCAAA
>NW_022900920.1:11023972-11028935 GCF_012274545.1 Fukomys damarensis
GAAGGGAGGGCAGAGGTAAGGGGAAAAAATGAGAATCAAGACTTGCCATGTAAAGGTACATGATCCCAACAATGAATGTAACTGTACTGTATCCCTAAAATGTACCAATAAACTCAATAAAATTAAAAAAAAAAAGTTCAAGTGTTTCCTAGGCAAATTGGTGAGATCTTGTCTCAAAATAAAAAAGGAAATAAGGGACAAGAAAAAATATGAGAAAAGGAAGAAATGGAAACAGTGTTTGTAAATAGGGGAGGGTGGAGGGGTTGAAGGGAGGGCAAGGATAAGGGGAAAAAATGAGAACCATGTAAGGATCTGTCATGTAAAGGTGCAAGATCCCAATGATGAATGTAACAGTACTGTATACTTAAAAAAGTACTAATAAACTCCATTAAGATTAAAAATAAATAAATAAAATTAAGAAATGAAAGGGGCCTGGGGCTATAGTTCAGTAGTAGAGCACTCCTGAAAAATCAACAAATAAGCAAGCAAATAAACAACACCCCCCCCCACAGTACTGTACTTGGACTTGTGTACTTACAAATGAGATGGTTTATCCACTTTTATCACACTTGACAAAGTCAGCAGTTTGAACCAAATAGTCACTATTCAATCTGTGGTAGCTCATTTGTTTTGTCCCACCTAAGGGGACTCTTTGAGGGCAGCAATGGACACAAGTTATTCACGAAAGGACTTACAAAGCTGGGTTCACAGTTGGAACTCTATAAAGATTTATTGAATGAGTAACATTTTATTAGGTTATATGGGACTCAACCTCTATTGCATATTATGTTTCCACATGTTCCTTTCCCACCCAGTAAAATGTTGAATATGTGATAGTCTCAGAGTATCATTCGAAAATACGATGCCTTAGAATGATGAGGAAGGTGCAGTCATCCATGATTTTTCCCTAGAGGATCCTGGCCAGGACAGGGGTCTGTTGTATGTGTCCGTGGGGTGTATAGGTGCATTTCTGAACACGGTTGCATAAAGGCTGAATTTGTGTCTGGAATTTTTTTAGCTCTGTAGATCACAGAGCCCTCAACTCAGGTTTTCTACCTGCAAAATGGGCATGAACATATTTCCCTGTTTCACTAAAGAGTTGTAGAAACCTTGAATGACAAATGACACTTGACTGTACTGTATATAGTTTAGGAAATTAAAGACTGAAAATTAATTAATATTTGAGGCAGCCGTGCTAAAATGCAAAACTTCGTGCTCCTCATAAAAAAGCACACTCTGTGTCTAGTCAATATGTAGAACATAAACTCATATTTTGAAACCCATGTTTCTCTCTTTTAAAAATACTACTGCATTTTCTCAAAACTTTTAAGGAATTCTGAGCCTTCATTGGGGCCAGGTTTTCTTGCACTGGGAGTCTTCAGGCAATGACCAGTTGGATTCCAGATGTTACAGTTTACTTTATTATTGTGTTCTTTGGGTTCAAAGTCAATGCTATTGTTTGACAATGGGCAAAATTTTCAATAACCCAACATCTGGACATTTTCAATTTTTCCTCTCCATTTTGAAATTTGTTTTTGTATGTGAAAGGATTTAGTCTCACAATGATGTTTACTCCCACTAAGCACATGTTGCAACAGCGTACTGCCTTGTGCCCATAGCACACTCAAGATTTCTTGTAGAAGATTCACGATTACATGAAAACAAAATTGGAACTTTCTAATTTGGATTTCAATGGCAACAAAGACAGAATAGGAGAGATGACTGGGGTTGAGGACCCTAAGTCCAGGTTCAAGAGTGACAGTATCCTGCTGGTCTCTTTGTAGCTGTGGCCTGGCTTAGCCACATGGTCCCTCTGGCTAGGCACATGCAGCCTGCTTTAGGGGACTAGCTTGAGCTCACAGAGTCCTGACCAGAAGAAAATGCTCTTAACTTTACAGTGAGTACAAGCTGTCTTGCTCTGTTTACTTGTTTTGATATCAACATTTTTTTTCCTTTTGGAAAAATATCTCATTGGGATAGGGAATCTGAAGCTGATTGCGGCAGGGCCCACAAAATACATTTTGGTACAGGTTCCAACCCTGAGTGTAAATCCATACACGGGACTGTTGCAGAGGAGGGCTGGATTCTGTTTAGAATCTGGCTGTACTATTTTCCAAATACCCTGCACTACTGGGAGTTTTGTTTGTTTGTTTGTTTGTTTGTTTTTGTACCAGGGATAGAATTTAGGACCTTGTGCTTGAGAGGTAGGTGGCAGTACCACTGAGCTAAATCTCTGGCCCTACTGGGATTATTTTTAATTATGTTTCCTTGTAAAGATTTCATGTTTCATGTAGTTATTAGTTCTATAAAGATTTGAATGGTTGAACAATCTTTAAACATCCAAAGTTGATATTTTAGGCAAACCAAAAGTTGAACAATTTTTTTTTCAAAAGTATTCTCCCTCAATTTTGACAATATATCTACTGTTAGGAGAAAAAGAATGTCAAATTCTAGCACATATATAGCTATCTATGCATCTTATCAATCAATTTTGTGAAAGCTCTATTGATTGTCTAATTTCCCATTGCTATCAAATTTAATTAAAAAATTCTTTCCAACTTTCTTAACAAGGTAGGATCTAAACTAGGGATGCTGGTGATAGTAGTAGGATTTTTACAGCTACACATATTGGTGCTTATTTTTACCAAGTTGTCCCATTATAAGTAGGTTCAAAAGATAAAATTATTTTATTTATGAGCTAAGGAATTTCTTCTTTAGTGGATCTTTAAAATTAACTGTATTTAGAGAAAGATTATGGGTTGGTAATAAATTTGGTTAGGTGACATTATGAGTGCCCAAACACCAGCACACTGTTCAAGCCCTGGTGGCAGACAGAAATGTGGATGCCACGCCAAAGAGTATGAAGCACTACCTCTAGGGCACAATGAGATTATGTGATCAGGATCCAATTCACCCCAGCTCCTGGCTTGATCAATCCAAGTTTCCCAGTCTTCTTGCCATACACTTTCATCAGAACCACCTACCAGGTCCAACACAGTGTAACTGTGCTCATTTCCAGCATCCGTGGCAGCAATAGACCCAGTGGACAGATTTGTGATCAACCAAGGAAAACCTACGCCACTGGGTGGAAGCAGATAGGCTCACAAAAGGTCTATTTCAGATTAAAGGCATCCTTTCTCTACTCTCTGCCAGGGAAGTGCCTCTTCCTGAGTACAACACTTTCCCCAATCTCACCCCAGGGGCCACAGCTCCAGAGAGTGGCAGATGCCACAAAGACCCAGGTCAGGAGACTGGGGCCCTATGGGAAGTACAGAGTCCAAAATTCTTCTCTCCAGGGACTGTGGGCTCCTTGCCTGTCACAAAGACATTTTCTCAGTAAATACAAATGGGAATGGAGCTGAGCCCCTTCCCATCCAGGGTCCCTGTAAGGAGGTTCCCTCCGGAATGCAGACTGGAAAGCCCAGGTGGGCTGGATCTAGGGTTGGAGCACCTTCCCCATTTGAATGGATGGAGGGTACACAGAAGGCCACCTTCGGAGTTGTCTCTCAGCTCAGCTCCCTGCCGTGCTGTCAGCTGCGCTCTTTCTGCAGCGCTAATGGCTGTGGCACCTACAAGCGCGGGGCTGTCACCAGGCAGAATCCGGGGGCCTGAGCTCAGCATCTCTCGGTCCAGCACCCTGAGCAGCCTCTTTCAAACTTCAGTCCCTTCCAGGCTGTAGACAAAGTGACTGACCCGAAAGCTGGTGGCTGCCGCCTGATGGCCAGGGGTGAAGCCTGGCGCAGAGCCCGGGGTCTGAGGGCTGCGGGCGGGGACCGTCGTTGGCCTTCCAAAAGAAAAGTCGCGCGCCAGGCTCCTGGGGAAGGTGTCAAAGCCCCCGGCCAGGGCTCCCATGGAGGAAGAAAAGCTGGAGAAGCAGGCGGCAGCCTCGGGCACGGGCGGGGACGGCGAGGCCTGCAGGTCTGGGGAGGTCGCTCCGGGGGGCTCCAACGCCAGCGTCTTCCCTCCGCCTGGGCTGCGGGCTCCTGCAGGCAAGGCCACACTTGCCTCCCCTCTTCGCTTCCTCTTCCTTCGGAAGTTCCCGTTGTCAAACATCTTCTCGCAGTTGGGGTCCAGTGTCCAGTAATTGCCTTTACCTGCAGCGAAAGAGCCCCGATCAGAGAGCGCGGTATTGACAGACCCAACCCGCCCCTCCGGAGGGTCAAGAGCTCTCATCCCCATCCCAGATCTTGAGGTGTCCCTTTGTCCCAGGTATGGGCCTTCGAAACAAATTGGAAGAACTGGGACCTTCCAGAAGGACCAAGACAGGGACTCCTGCGTAGCCCCGCTAAGTTCGAGGCCCTGGAGAAAAGGCCCTAGAGATACCGAACTGGATTCTGCCAGTGGAGCGGAGCGGACCACACGTCACTTCTGAAGGCGCTGGCTTTGCCCAATGCCTCAGTGTGGGCACTGGCTTCCCACTTTACAGGGAAGTGCATCGAGGCTCAGAGATGTTATCTGCCAAGGTTACCCAGCTGGCGGGCTGTCCAGCTTCTCCCTCCAAAGGAAAGCACAGAAATTTAGAGCCCCTAGGAGCCTTGGGCAGGAAATCAGGGTCCGCGGTTCCGCGGGGTCTGAGCCTCTGCTCCCCACCTCCCCGCTGACGGAGCTCCGCCTGAGCAGTAAGACACTGTGTTGGTCAGGATCGTTCGCATCCTAACCTGCCCGCGGTGGGCAGCCATGGAGTCCTGGACGGGCCAGAGGGCCTGCGGCAGTTACCTGGGTCGTTCTCGTCGCGGGGCACCTTCTTGAAGCAGTCGTTGAGAGACAGGTTGTGGCGGATGGAGTTCTGCCAGCCCGCCTTGCTGCGCTTGTAGAAAGGGAAGTTGCCGGCCACGTACTGATAGATCTGGCTGAGGGTCAGCTTTCGCAGTGGGGCGCTCTGGATGGCCATGGCAATGAGCGCGGAGTAAGAGTAGGGAGGTCGCACCAGCCTCAGCAACTCCTGCTGGCCGGAGAGGGTCAG
>NW_022900920.1:11029194-11063055 GCF_012274545.1 Fukomys damarensis
ATAGGGCGCAGGGCTGAGCCCCGGCGAGTTCATCCACAGGCGCGGGCCGCCGCCTGCAGCTCCCAGATCACCGCGCACGTAGCCCGGTTGGTGCGCGACGGACCGTGCCTGGCCGTGTGTGACTGAGCAGGAACCTAGGCCATCACAGTACCCGGCCATGTCCAGCCGCTCCCGGGCCTGGGCCGGTTGCTCTGTACCGAAACTCATGGGCGCTCCCCATGCAAAGGTGCGACCAGCCACGCCTCACGTTTGCCCTTTAAATGGCATGGGGACAAAGCTTTAGTTGTCAGCAGAGAGCCTCCTCCCCTGCCAACCTTTAAGAGGCAAAGTCCATGTCCCCGCCCCGGGGTCAGTTTTCCGCCCAGTCCTGGTCCTGACGCTCCCCCCAGACGCTCCGCCTCTGAATTCCCACTCCTTGTGTAGCCCCGGTTTGGGTCTCTGGTTCCAGAATCATTCTTTACCGTAGTTGCAGGAGTCCTGGGTCCCAGAAATCTCATAGGTCCCAGCTTTCTCCTGCGCTGCTCCAGCCATCCCAAAAGGCTTCCAGGGTTTGGCTTGGGGAATCCGGTGCAATGAGTGCTCCACCTTTCCCCAGGGAGCCCCGGCCAGGGAAAAGTTGGCCTCACTGAGGCCGCTTTACCACCCCGCGGGGTACCTGGAATGGAGGTGGCCGCACAGTGCAGAAGATCGAGATGAAAAACTGGGTATTGTGGATCGAGGGTATTGTGGGGCCGGGGCCTTGAGGGGAAGCTTGTGGAGAATGGGAGGCCGACGCTGGAGCCTCCCGGAGACCGCACACCCTAAACGCTCAAAGGCAGAGGGCTGCAGCGGGTGCGGTGGCCAACCAAATTCTTGTATGGGTCCAGGAGAAACTCTGGAAATTCGGGCGCCCTAGCAATCCGGAAAAACGTTTGCTTTCCCCAAGCCCGGGGTAGTCCAGGATTCTGCAAGCTTATCTGTGAGGTAGCAATGAGAGCAAGAGGCCGGAAGCCTTCTTCCGGGTCTATCCAAAAGGGCTGAAAGCAAGGAATCTTTGGTGCTCCAGACCCCATCCATCTCTCCTTCCTGTGGTCTGGGGTTGCTGCAGTTGTTCTGTCCGCCAGCTGTGGTTCCAGGCTCTGGGCTTCTCTGGTTTCCGCAGTTCCTCTGCTGAGCAGCTGTCCTTGATGTCCTGGATCCCCTGACTGGGCAGAGCAGGGGGGATTCGCAGCTGAAAGTCGGTCTGGCCCCAGTCTGTAGGTAGAGAAACTCTGGCATCCAAGACTCTTGAGATTGGACCACTTTAGCAACCAGACAGCTCTTCTGACCTGGTGATCAGAGATACAGAGAGGGATTTCATCCCTGAAAAATTCGTTACTCTCCGTGTTTAGTATAGGCTTACTGAATCTGGGCCCTCTCCATTATTTCATGGGTCTGTAGATCCTCATAGCAAATTAATTTCAATTCACTAAAAAAACAAATGTCCAGTGCGTCCTGACTTTTGGCGCAGGAGGTTGGGAGCAGTGCTTAGACTGAGGAAAGAGCCTGGGCTTTAGAATTAAATGGGCCAGTTTGAGCCAGACATTCACTGGTGGTGTAGCCTTGATTATAATCATAACATTATGTGTGCAACAACTAATTTATGAAAGAATTGAACAAGAAGCAGAAAGAACTGAGGAGCCTTGCACTGTGTGATATTGGCTTCTCCATGTAGAATCCATAAGAAGTGGTAGGTGAATTCAAGACGATTGCCAGCCAGTAGCATGAAATAGATGCCTAGAATTGGTTTGTTGAGGTGGCTTTTCAGCCGAATGCAAGCCCCTTCCAGTGTTCCCATTTCTCCAGAAATACCAAATTGTCAGAGCAGCACTAGTCTGGGGATCTCAGGTCCCCATCATTGCAGGGACAAGCACACAGGGGATGGGTGGCATTCCAGATGGGTGGATCCGATCCCCTGGTTTCTCAATTGAGATCACCCTCGTGCTTTTGTGAAAACAGCAGCCAGTGCCACCTGCCTCACAGTTCAGCAGTTTCCATGGTATCTTCATAATTGTAAAATTGTAAACACTCTGTTCTCTGTAGATATGAAAAGCATTTTAGCAGCTACGTTTTGAAGGGAGAGCCTTCCCTTCAGCAAATTTCATCAGCAAATGTGGTTGCACACGTGGCTCAGAAATGCTCATTAAAGTGCTAACTGGGAGTCATCATGCCATCATGGAAAGAGTCCATCCTCTTTCCTCCCGTAACGACAGTTCTTCCTGAGTTGGTCACAGCTCTCAGATGCTGTCCCTAACTGCATGGATTTGATATTCCAGGAGAGAATTTTCAAGAGATTATGCCTCATGAGGATGGCGTCACGGAAGCTGCACAGCTCTGCCCTGACCCCAGCAATCTCAGATTGAGAAGACAGGAGCTAGAGCCAGGAGTGCGGGGCTGCACATACCCAGAACAACTCAGTGGGCTTTTTCTTTCTTCCTGTAGGCAGCTGACAAGAAGAGCCTGGCTGTAAAACTGCTGGTTTTTTGAGGTGAATTTTGGTTCCCAGAGGCTTTGACTGTAGAAGACACTTGTCTTACTGCAGTAACAATGATTTGAGAGGAAAATTTATTTTATCCACAATTAACTGCAAAATTGCTAAAAATCTGAGGTCATCAAGACAACCGGTATTGGCACAACTTGTGTATAGATATACAGACCACCTGTAGAGAACAGAGCAGAGAACCTCCTGGTAAAGCTGTGCATCTACAGCCAGCTGATTTTTTTACAAAGATGTTACGAGTACACGTTGAAAAAAGGACAGTCTTTTCAGTAAATAGTGCTGGGGAAATTGCATATCCAAACACAGAAGAATGAAACTAGACTGCTGTCTCTGACCAGTTGCAAAAATTAACTCAATTAAATATAAGATGTGAAACAATGAAGCTACTAGAACAAATCATAGGGGAAATGCTTTAGGATATTGGAACGCACAATGTTTTTTTTTTCAGGCAAGATCCCCAAAACACAAGAAACAAAAGCAAAAGCAAACATGGACAAATGGGATGGTATTAAAGTAGAAAGCGTCTGTACGACAAAGGAAACTGTCAACAGAGGGAAGAGAAAACATACAGAATGGGAGAAAATATTTATAAAGTATACATAAGGAACTCCCAAAACTCAGCAGCAAAAAGAAAAAAGAAAAACCCTGATTTGCATATAGTCAGTAGATTTAAATAGGTATAGTATTTCTTAAGTGAGCACATACAGATAGCCAACAGATATGTGAAAATGCTCCAAATCAGTTATCAGAAAAATGCAAATAAAAACTATAATATAAGTATCACTTCACTTCAGTAAGAATGGTTATTATCAGAAAGGTGAAAGATAATAAGTGTTGGCAAGGATGTGGAGAAAAAGAAACTCTTGCAAAGAAGGAACTTCTTGGTGAAAATGTAAATTATTACAGCCACTATAAAAACAATACAGAGTTTCCTCAAATATTAAAAATAGGAATTCCGTATGATCCAGCGATTTCAATCTTGGGTATTGATCCAGAGAAAAATCAGCATGGAAAGAGACACTTGTTCTACCACGTATATGGCAGCACTAGTCACAATAGCCAAGAAATGGAAACAACTTATTGAATAGCTAAAGAAAATGTGGTACATAATGGAATACCTACCATTCAGCCGTTAAAAATGAAATCCTGTCGTTTGTGACAGTATGGGTGGGGCTAGAGATCATTAAACTAAATGAAAGAAGTCAGGCATAGAAAGACAAGTGCAACATGACCTTTCTCACCGGTGTGGCATGTAAAAACATTGATTTTGTAAAAGTTGAAAGTAGAATGGTGGTTACCAGAGGCAGGGAGAGTAGGGGGAAGGAGAGCTGGGGAGAGGGTGACCAATGAGAACTAAGTTGCGTTTATATAGAGTAAGAAATTCTGGGTGCTGTTGGACAGAAAGGTGATTATATATAGCAATATGTAGCGCAAAAAGCTGGAGGAAAGTATTTTAGGGTAATTTTGCCATACAGAAGTGATCAGTGTTTGGATGTAGATACATTTAACCTAACTGAGCAAAATATACATGCATTGAAGCATCATTTGGTCATATGGTACTACATTAATGTGTGCAATTTGGTGTTTTTATGTTAGCTAAGAATTAATTTAAAAATGTTCTACAGAAAAGGAAACACTATTGTAAGAATCATTTGGACACTGAATTTTAATCCTTTTATGCCCGGTGTGCCATTTTCAGAATGGTACATGATAATGGAATATCATAAAAAATTTTCTCATCAAATTCTTGTTCCTTGGATTTTTCTAGGTAACACATACAAATTTCTGGCAAACACTAAAAAAAAATTTTCAACCTTCATCATGAATGGATTAAGATCAAATTGGGTATTTCTTCTAATGTAAAGGAATAAAAAAAGACAATAACTCTTTCCAAATTCTCTTCGGTTTTTACAGACTTTTTGTTAATACTATAATTCTTTAATACTTGCAGACTTCAGCACCTCCAAAAATCCAGTGAATCTTTATGTAGTTTTCCTCTATTTTACTTTATAAAAAAATCATACATGGCTGTTCATATTTTTATCACCCTTCTTTGCTTTCTGAGCCCAGTGGCCATCTTCCACTGTAATAGTTTCCTTATCTTTCAATAGATTGAACTCAGAATGATTTTCAGTAGATGGAGCACAGTCATTTGGGGAGAAAAATGTTTTAACTTGAGTCTTGGATGGAACTCTGATGAGAATTTTTAAAGAGAGGGAGAGAGAAAAAAAAAATCTTAGGGAACAGAAGTAACAAGGAAAAAAATCTGCACCCTGCCTGGGTTTCTGTAAACAGAGCAGCTCCTCTCTATTGCTTTTTCCAACCTCTGGCCAGTTACCCTTCTCCATTCTCAAGAGTCACTGCTGCATGCCTTGAGGACAGGCTCTGCAGGCCTTCACCACCACACTTTTAGCCCCATCTGCAGCTACACCTGTAGCTGTGACAGTCCCTTGACCAGACCAGTCTCTCTGAGCAAAACTGGGACTCCAACACAAGACCGGTACTTAGGATACAGCATTTAGGAGGCATCACTGGCAGTGTCCTGGGCAGAGTTCCTCTTCTCCTTAGGTGTCTCCCTTTGTGGCTAGATCTCCTTCCTGAAACAAACTTGCCTTAACAATCACCTCAGTTCTTTGCATCGTGTGTGTGTGTGTGTGTGTGTGTGTGTGTGTGTGTGGTGTGTCTGGGGATCTAACCCAGGGGTGCTGTGAACTCCATCTCCAGACCTTTTAAATATTTTTAATTTAAATTTTGAGTCAGGGTCTAGATAAGTTGCATACCTGGCCTTGAACTTGTGATCTTCCTGCTTCAGCCTCTGGAGTAGCTGGGATCTCTGGTGTGTGCTACCACACCCAGCAGTTCTCTCTGTTTTAACATTCTCTTAAGCCTACATCTGACTTTAAGCAACTCCTGTTTCTGTGGCTTTTGTCAACAACTCAGCTCCTAGAAGCTTCATCTTTGGCCTGCCCCTCTCTCAAGAACACACCCTTCATTCTGCCTACATGGCCATCTGCCCCGTGATATGAATGAAATGGTTTAAGATCAGTCTCTGGTGGCCTACATCAGTAGTCCAGTCTTCTCTGGATTTGGCTTGACTAGACAGCTCTTGACACTTTCCAGAACCAGCACTCCTTTCTCTACTTCTTTTCAATACTGTTTTCTGGCTTACCTACTTGGGCTTCTTCTCATGTTCTGGATTCAACTGCCCTCTACAGCCCATATTCTACAGAACTCTGCTCTGGACCCTTGCTTCCTAGCTTTAACTTATAGGCACTGGTCCAGATTTCTTAGCTTTGGCATCACTTGAATTTTGGACTGAGAAATGCATTCTGTATTGTGTATTGTAGGATTTTTAGTTGTCTCTCTGGTTTCTACCCACTATATGGGTAGCATCCTCCCTATTGTGACTACCCATTGTCAATTGTTGTCACTTGTCCTCTGTGGAGACACATCACCCCAATACTGGTCTTGTGTTGGAGTCCCAGTTTGGCTCAGAGGAGAAACTGGTCTGGTGAAGGAGAAGGGATGGTCACAGTGACAGGTGTGGGTACAGCTGCAGATGGGGCTGAAAGTCTGTTCTCAAGGTAGGCTATATTATCTGATAACTTTTTAACTGTTACCACCCATTTATGGTTTCCTTTCAAATTCAACATGTCCTAAAAACAAACCCATTATCTCTCAGGCTGTAAGCCTGTGTTTCCATAGTATCTTAATGAACGGCAGCATCATTCACCCAACTGTTCAAGGAAGTACCTGGGAGTCCCTCACCTCACTCCCACAACAGGTGAATCCTCATGGATTGGAGCCAAAATCTTCCCTCAAAGGTTAACATGTTAAAGGCTTTCTCCCCAAGACAGCAATGCTCAAAGGCGAGGGCTTTGAGAGGTGATGGGATCATGAGGAATTTTTCTAAATTCTTTCTAAAGTCAAAATTCAAATTTCAGCTCTAGTCCCAAGCAGCTGGACAAGCCAGTCACTAAATCTCTGCAAGCCTATAGTACTCATCTCACAGGTTGTTGTGAAGACTGAGATAATGAGATAGTACATGGAAAACATACCTGGCACGCAAACCAAGTATTTCATATATTTGTTTATTTATTTATTTATATATAATGTATTTGTTGCTATTCTCTCTCTATTTCTCAATCATCTATCAATTACCAGATTTTGTCAGTCATCTGTTGGCCTCAAGGATGAATCTTGAGTTGAAATTTTGGCTTTCTTTCTGTGAAATTTCCATATCCAAAGACATAATCTTTGCGTATACCTCATATAACTTATTTTATAACTGTTAAATTTTATGCATTTAACTTTTATCCCAAAAAGTCCAAACATTCAGTTCAGATTTGGAAATAATTGTCATATCTGCTTCATCCGGTGTATGTATTTTGTTGTGGAAGCCTTTATAAATAAATTATAGTTGTGATTCTTTACCCTCAAACACTTCACCATCCATCTGAAAAGAGACTTTCTTGTTTAACCTCAATATTATGCTCACAACTAGCAAATTAGCAGCAATTTCTTAATGTTGTATAACATACATTAAGCATTTAAGTTTCTCCAATTTTTTCTAAACAACTGCAGTCTTTTTCTTTTTAAAATTACATAAAATAACTTATTCAAAATTGATTAGTACATGTTTGTGATACATAATAAAGTACACTTGTCATGGAGAATTTGTACATACACATATTGCATCCTTATCCTTTTAGCCTTTTTCTTTTAATATCAGAATCTAATGCACCCATGAGGCAGCTCAAGTGTTTGTCATCATTTTTAATTCTCGAAAAGTTCCTACCTTCCACCTCAAATGTTTTAGTTAAGTGCATTAATTCTTTGAAAAGTGCAGTACACTGAACTAACAGAAATTCCCCCAATTTTAACCTGCTTATCATTTTTTCCCTAGTGATATTTAACTTGATACTCTACCTCCTGTATTTCCTATACAGTGGCCATTAGGTCTGTCAGAAATAAAGTCAGATCTAGTAGGAAAGACTCTTAATATTTATCATCATACAGAAAATATAAATCACAATTTAGGAGTCTTCAAACCAAGTTGAAAAATGATCACCTCAAAGAAATGATACAATCTATAAAACAACATTGCAATTCCATTTCACCCCAGAAAGAATGGCTGCTATTAAGAAATCAACCAATAACAAATATTGGCAGGGTTGTGGGGAGAAAAGAACCCTTCTTCATTGCTGGTGGGAGTGCAGACTGGTGCAACCACTGTGAAAATCAGTATGGAGATACCTCAAAGAACTGGGATTAGAAGTCCCATTTGACCTGGCTATTCCCCTGCTTGGTATCTTCCCAAAAGAATTAAATGAGTCATACCACAGTGATATATCCTTACTCATGTTTATAGCAGTACAGTTTGTATACCTAAAATTTGGCATTGCCCATCAAATGGAGATTGGATAAAGAAGATGTGTTTTGTTTTGTTTTTTTATGAAACAGAGTACTACTCAGCCATAAGGAGTGAGAAACTAGAGATATTTATAGCTAAGTGAATGCACATTGAAGCCATACACTTAAGTGAAATTAATAAGACACACGTGTGAATACCAAAAAGTTTTTCTGGTGTGAAAAACTAAAAGTGTAAATAAGGGTCAAAATGTATAACTAATACTGTGTAATAGGAAGAAAAGGTCTAAAAGAGTACAGGATGTAGGAGGGGTAGGGGAAAAGTAAAAAGGGAAAAGAAAAAACAAGAAAAGGCACAACATGGAAACAATATCTTTGTAAACACGGAAGGGTGGGCTGGGGAATGGGGAAAAATAAGAACCAAGGAAACTCATGTAAAGGTACAAGGTCCCAATGATGAATGCAACTCTATTGTATACCTAAAATGTACCAATATACTAAATAAAATAAATAAATAAAGCATAAAGAAGAAAATATTTAGACTTTGGGATTGACTGTTATACATCACGTTTTTCCTTTTTAAATAGTGTTAAGCTTACTTGTCTGTAGCTTAATTTCACTGACTCATGCTGACAAGGACATAAGGCTTAAATTTCATATTTCACTTATAATTAGAATTTGCATTTGAGGCAAATGAAGATGACTTAAGTTTTGATTATGCAGTCATGAGAAGTTGGTCTAAGGATAGATCTAATCTATGGTTTCTATTTTTATTTAAATATATAAAGATTTGCTCAGACTCAGGTTAAACAGTTTTAGCTCCTCACATCAGCAGCTACAGGCTATGGTCAGGTTGGTCTGGTGCTCCTCATGTGGAGTTCAATCAGTAGGTTAGGGGGGTGACAGGTAGGTCCCTCTATTGCAAAGGCCATTGGCAACTAATTGATGGGGAGATACATGGATGCAAAGCAATACTCCAAGCTCTGGGTAAAGGTATCTCCAGGTAAGAATTGCTATTGATTTCATTTTCCATTTATGATCACCCCTGAATCAATTATTCTACTGGGAGTTTCCAGATGGCAAAATTTTAATTCCGTCATTACTTCAGCATTTATTAACTGAAGTCTTCTGCATTAAACCAAAACCATTCTGCTATGGACTAGAATTACTTTATTTTCCTGAACTAAAATTCCTACATTCACATAATTCTTTGCCTTTATCACTAATTCTTTTTTTCCCCCCATTAAGTTTATTGGTACATTCAAAGCAAACAATACAGTTGCCTTTATCATTGGGATCTTGTACCTGTACACGACAGGTCTTGGTTCTCATCTTTCCCCACACCCCTGCCCTCCCTTCACTCCCTTTACCCTTCTCTATTTACAATGACTTTGTTTCCAATTTTTTCTTTTCCCTTCCCTTTCCCATTTCCCCTTTAGCCATTTTCTTCTTATTTCACACCATCAGTTATACCATTTGAAACTTATTTACATTTTTAGTTTTCCATACCAGAGAAACTTCACCACTAATTCTAAGAGTGATGTATTAAACAGTCATCTTATTTGATCATAAGTTCTTGTTTTATTTTGTTGAATTTCTTTTTCTCTCTCAACATCATATGGTCTTAGGAATATAATATAATATATATATATATATAGTGATAGTTTACAACTTAATTTGTTCTATGATTTTGGAAAAGATTGCTCATTTGTGTTTATGTGGGGAAGATGGCTGTAGTCATGTTTGTCACTTGATGCAGAGTTTGCAAACAAAACCAAAAAAGTTTGCCAAACACTTCTGTTAGTGAACCAAACTATTTGCAAACAAAAAACATTAGTGAACCGAGATATAATATATGCATGTGCATAGTGTTTTAATAAATCATAATTATTTCCATGATGCTGACGTTATGTGGAATTGTATGGGGTCCTTTGAATTTGGCTCCCACATCTTCTTGGCATGGCTCGGACAGTCTCAGGCATTTCCTTATCTTGGACACAACCTGTCCCAGGCTCACTCTGCACATTTCCTGACCCAGACCATGAATCAGCTATTTCTCCAGTGGACCCTGCTCCCTTTTCAGAGGTAAGAAAACTAAACATGGGGACTAGGGGACACATTCTCCTGGGGAAGGGGTAATAGTGCATTTAGACCTTTTAGTGAACAGAGCTAAGATAAAATATTTTTTAAAGTCATAAATAAAGAGCAAAATAAAAGATAATGGAAAGTACATAGATCTTTCTCAAATGGGAAGGGGATCAAGAGATGGATGAGGGGAAAAGAAGAGGAGGGAAAAGGGATTAAAAAAGAATTAAGACATGTTTTACACATATACTGACTTCACACAAGAAATATAAACATTAGATACTGCCAACATGTACCGATAAAAATAAAATTAAAAAATCATAAGTAAAAATGCTTCTGGCTTAAACACTTGTAGGCTTTAATAAGCAACTGTTATTCTACACCCAAATCTCATTTTTAAAAAAACACTAGACATCTTGGTTCCCAATAACATCAATTACTTATTGTTTTATCAAATAACTAGACCATTATCTATATGAAGAGACTACTGAATGGAGTTTCAGAATCCTCTTCCGGGATTGTCTGTCCTTATAATGAAGTAGAGCCTGGACACTGTTTTTAGAAACTGGAATCTTTCCTCTCTCTGGCTTATTGATGTGGTGGTGTATAGGTAAGATCATTTTATTTTATTCCACTTACTTTAAAGCCTTGACTTTGCTAAGAAATGAGTTGGAAAACATGATTGGTAACTTAAATGTAGAGATATTTTTCTTTCCTATATATATTTAATAATTAGGTGTGATGGAGTTTATATGGGGGAACTTGAATGTTACGATTATGGACACCCTAAGATCACCCAAGGATGCTGAAGACTTGCGGTAGTGTGTTGTCTGGTATCTGTGCCGATGGCAGTCTCTTCCAAGGACTGAGTGGGAGGATACAAGGTAGGAGTTGGCTTTGGAAGTAGGAAATGGTGTTTGAGAGGTTGACCTGAAGAGCCAGATTGATCCAGGTTTGAATCAGGTTCCTGCCAGCTACTGCTTGCATGATCCCAGATGAGTTATTTTGGACCCTCAGTTTTCTAGTCTTCACTGCAGTAATGCAATCATCCCATAGGCCCTCCCCTCCCCACCCCAGTTAAAGGAAACAATGCATATAAAGTGCATTTGCACATTTTAGGTAGCTAATGCTTTTAGAGTAGCAAATAAGCATGCATTTTCTCCTTCACTAGTTTTTTTTCCAAAAGCTTTTTTAAAAAAATAATAAGCATGCTTTATCTTGATACTAGCAAATAAATACACTTCAAATTCCAATAAGTGGTGCTGAAGGCAAGGCGAGAGAATGAATCCACTAATCTTAAAATCACATGTAGCCTTGTGAATTGATGATCATTATTTTTGTGAATGTTTCTGTCTATAATTATGTAGCTTTAATGCCATCTAGTGGAAAAAAAGCAGAACCCATTTCCTCAAGTAGCCTCATTTAATGAAGAAAATCCCATATTTATATTACATAATCAAAAGCTTAAGTTCCACTCGTCTTCTGAGAAAGATCTGTTCAGAATCCATAGTAATCAATAAAAATATTTTTGAGCAAAATTTATTTTAAGGACATAACCTTTCCTCTCTAGAACTCAGTTATCAACAAGTGAAAAATATCCTACAAGGAGGTAGGATTATTACGAAGTCTTCTTTTGTATTTTCATACTTGTATCAAAAATATAATACCAAGTTTTATAATTAATATATTGGATATTTTAAACATAATGCTAGTAAACACACATGATTTTATAACAGAATATTGTTTTTAAGAGAAAGACCTGTTGAATAAATGGCATCCATCTCCCTCGATTTTTTTAAAAAAGAGTAACATACTTGGGCCAAACCACTGATCAAAAGCTAAGCTCACTCAGTCTCACAGTGGCAGCAAAGAGCACCTGGGAATCAGCAAACCCCAGTTCTGAGCTTTCTCTCCCAGACTTTGTGACTATGCGTGGGCAAAGTACCCTTTGAGCTTCCAGGGTCCTGATCAGATTGGGTGGGAAGGTTCTCACATTCCTCACTGCAGCAACCTTCAGGTCTTGGATCCTACTTTGTAAGGGTGAAATTTACCCTTTACATACAAGGCATGAACAAACTATGTGGTAAATATTCAAATTAAAAAGCTCTATTACAATAAAAGACACATTGCTCTTAATCTTCTTCCATATACACCCCCTGGCTCTGAACGCACTCATCACCTTGCCACCTTCAGAAGCAGTTCTGGAAGTCCTCTTTCCCGAGTGTTTTTGTGAGGTGCAATAAAAAATAGTGGCTCCTTGACTTGTGAACTCAGTTCTTTAGCGAGGACTGGCTGTAACTCAAGTTGGTCAACTGAAGGCTCAGGCTCCTCTACACAGCCTTCAAAGACTCTCTCCTGTATACAGGCAGATCTCAGTGTTCTTAGAGAGACACTGGCCCAGGATTTGTCATTTAACCCCACACAGCAAAGGATGTTGTAATGTTCCTTCCAGAACTCTTTAAGGGTTTCATCTGGGCTGAGGATTTAGCTCAGTGGCACTGTACCTGCCTTGAAAGCAAGTTTGATCCCCAGTACCAAAAAAAAAAGGGGGGGGGATTAAATCTGTGTCTGGAAGCACAAGCAGCCTGCACTTGGATCATAACTCAAGACTTTGGTCATAAGTTAGAACTAAAAGTCTGGTCACAACCCAAGTTGTTCGTGTCAGGCTGGTCGTAACTTGAGGGTTCACTAGATATTGACTTTTGCTGCCAAGTGCCATCCACTGGAAAGGAAAGCTTCGTAAAGCACTGCAGTGTTTCTTCATCCACCTTATTCACTGGGTCTGGCACTGTGTGACTTCTGACTCTTCCCCAGAGTCAAAATGCCCGTGAAAGGTAAATGTTTCGAATTGCTTAAGGACACTGAGGCGGCCGTGACAGTGTAACTGAAGACACTCACAAAAGAGGACTTCTAAAGCTGCTTCAGAAAATGAGATGAGTGATGGGGTAAATGTCCTCACAGTGAGAGGGAGTAATTTGAGGGGGGATTAATGACAATGTGTGTTTTACTGTAATAAAATTTTAAAATGTAAACACTCACTATATAGTTTTCAATCATAATCAGTTAAATATTATGTAACAATTATATAATATGTAATTATGTATTAATTATTAATACTATGTTATCTAATAATAGATTATGTTAGAATACAATTTTAAATATGCTCCATAGTACAATACTGACATCATCTGTCTGTCTATCTGTCCATCACCTATTTGTTTATTTGTCCTGGATGAAGGAAATTATACATCCATTCCCAGACGTTTACCTATAATTTAGGTCTTAGCTTTTGCCATTTCCCCGTGTCAGTTAAATGGGTCTGGTTCCTGCTTTTGTTGGAATTTCCGAAGTTGGAGGAATTTTCAGAGCTCATCCCTGGAATGTACTTGCTCATGTCATTTTGCAAACTTTAAGATTTCTGTGACTTTCTCAATTTAGCATATAGAATTTAGAGCAGATAGGTGCTCTGGGGTCAGGCTCACTGACCTCCACGGATTTCACCTGAAGAACCTCTGTCACGAGCTCAAGCACTATCCAGGATGACGCAGAACTGAAGTACGCCGTGCCCACAAGAATTCTGCGCTGAGGCTGCCTACCATGCCAAGCACAGCTATTTTTCCCTGCCAATGACAATCTTTGCTGCATCTCCGTCAGATTCCTGCAGGGGCAGACAGGAAAGACATCACGTTTTTCAGCAGTTTAGAAATCTCCCATTTGCCATTAATTATCCTTAGATAGCTACTAACAAGAATGGCGGTTCTGCAGACAAAAAGTCAAATGTCTAACATCTGTTCAGTTTGGTTGTACGCCTGTAGCAAATTGCATTAAGAAAATGAAACTAATCCGATACACGATAATTACCTGTGTGTGTCCATAGAACAGCAAAGCAAGTGGAGCACTGGGTTCAAGGTTGACTGGGGCACGTGAGGGGCTGTGGCTTCCATCCACACTTCCTAGGACACAAGAAGCAGGGCTGGGTGCCGCAGTGTCCTTTGTCCATGCCTTGCAGCTTCTTCTGCTTCTGACCTCAGAGGCATCCAGAAGCAATGCAGTCCACCTGGCAGGGGAGAGCCTGCAAGTCCTCTTTGTCTCCTACGATCTGGGTGCCTTTTGAGGACAGCTCTCAAACTTTCTCGACCCTCGGTTTTCTTTATCTGTAAAACATTATTTCTCTTATCATATTTGAATGAAGAATTTTTTAAAAGGTGTTATCAAAGTACTTTGTAATGTGTTATACATGGTTAAGAGTTTCTTTACCACTTTGCTGAGACATCTGTGTACTTCTTAAAAAGAAATAATGTTCAATTAAGCTTTTTTTTTATAAAACTGGAAAAATTTAAAGTCTACTTTTCTTGTTTGTTACCTCAAAACTAACTCTACTTGATGATCTTGCTTTGTCCTTAGATATCAAGGTGGTTACAGTGTTCACGGTCGAATACTTCTCGAAAATAAGAAGCCTTAAATACTGTGCTGCATACTGTCTACAGCATTCATTTCTATGTCTGTCCTTCCAGGCTTTTCCATGTTCTCTTCTGCTGGGATAAAAATGGCGGCAGTGGGGGTTGCACTAAATGTTTGTGCTAATTAGAGACTCTTATACCAAGTGGGGGAAGCTGAGGGCCCTTGTGTTTCTGGTGGAGCCTCTGTGGCAGGTTCCTGCTCAAGGACAGCAGCAGTGGGGAGCCAGGACCCGCAGGCTCAGGCAGGAGCACCTGCACAAGTGGCGGCATGAAGGTCTTCCCATGGAGGTGGCAGCTGGCAGAAGGTGACTCGAGTCCCACCCAGGAGAGCCTGGGCTGCGCACTGCTCGCTCTCATGAGTGCTGGATCCAGCAGAGTCTTGCTGGCTTTCTGCAACTCCTGGTTTTATCGCAGTGCTAACTTTTTGCTCCTTCTGCTCTTTCTACAGATTTGTAACTTATGTTCTGTGGGCAGTCTTTTGTTTGTAGTGTCAGCAGCAGTCTCCTAACAAAAGAACTAACTGATGGTCTCAGAGCCTGCAAGGTAATAATGTTGGTTTACTTTGCTGTGTACCATTTCTAATGGTACAGTTCTGAATCAATGCTACAAGCAAAAAGGCAAAATTTCACCTCTGCATGAAGCTTTTGAATACACAAAGCACCCTTTCAGATGGTTATCTTAGTTGCAGTTTTCCTATAGTTTGTGAAGTAGAATAGGTTGATGTTAAGTCTTTGTGTGGTGACGCACACCTGTGATTCTTGCACTTGGGAGGCAGAGGCAAGAGGATTGCCCAGAGTTGGAAGCTGGCCTGGAACAGCATAGGCAATTCAAAGTTATCCTGAACGACAGAGCAAGATCCTGTCCCAAACAAAACAAAACAAAGTAAGACAAGAAAACAACAACAGCAGTATAATATGTAGATGTTATTGTCACCTTTACATAAGAAAAGAAACAGAAACTAGATTGGCTGAGTAAATCTCTGAACTATAAACCTCCTGGGTTCGAGTTCACACCACCAGTCAGTTTTCAGAGGCACATATGAACTCTAGGCTGAGGTGAACTCTACCCGATTATGCACTTGAGATATGTCTCTTCCTCCAGGCTCATCCATGGTCATCATTTAACACAGCCTTACCTGCCTGAATGTGTGGAGCAGGTGTGTGTAGTTCTTGTGATTTTTTTTTGAACGTACATTGCAGTTCCCATGAATTGCCATATTGACGTGTGTTAATTCTTGGCCAACGGGAATTTACTAAATACCTTGTATATGCCAGCACCTGTGTTAAGTCCCAAACAGCATAATGCTGCCTGGAAGCTAGCTAGTCAGGGAAGAGGGTCTGAGGCAAGGGTCTAACTTCACTGCAGGACAGAAAATCAAGGTGGTGATGGAAGGGCGCCGTACTGGTTCACAGTGGAGATACAGTGCCGTGGCTGGAGAGGGGAGAAAGGAAGTAACAGGAAGAGAGCATAGAAAGAGTAAAGGCATAAAGATGGGGAAGTCTGGGACAAGTTCAGAGAGGGTGAGCTTGTTATAACAATAGCTGTGTATACTAGGTTCTCCACTGTCAAGAGTTTTATAATAATATAATTTTATAACATGCCCAAGTTATACCGAGAGCAAATATGTGTAAGAATGTGCTTAGTATTATTATTTTTTTCTTTTTGCAGTGCTACGTTCTATTCATTATTTCTGTTTTGTAGACCTTATTGTTATTTGAGTGTTATGGTCTGAATGTGTCCTCCAAAAGTTCATTTGCAGAAACACTCTTTCACAATGAAACAATATCGAAAGGTGCCTGGCTTTAAGAGGTGACTAAGCTATTAAGAGGAGCCTTTCTCACAGGTATAGGTGTGTTATTACTGGAGCAGGCTGTTATAAGGTGGTTATCCCTTGTGTTTTTTCTGTTTCACTTCTGCCATTTTTTGTGTGAATGTACCATAATTCACTTATCCTTCTCTTTTATTGGTGTGTGATACTTGTGTTCCAATGTTTTAGCTCTTAGCTACAGTGCTACCATGAACATCTTATACATACCTTCTGGTAAAAATGGATGTGAATTTCTACAAATAGAATTGCCTAGTTGTAGCATATGTTCAAGTGCAGATTTATTAGCTTTTGACAGTTTTCTGAAATGGTTGTTTAACTTACATATAAACCACATGTGAGATTTCTAGCTGCTCTGGTCTTTAGCATATCTTCAGACTGTCTGATTTTCATTTTAATGACTGAATGTGATTTGTGTGGGTGGCCTATGATGGGAGGAATTCATATTCAGGATTTGCAATTGTTAAGGTCCTTAAATAAAGGATCTGACTCTCAATCATAATAGATTAGCAGGGCTCTTTGTTTGCTGGATCATGAGATTGATTTTTTAAAATCTCTGACCATTTTCATCATCGAGAGCCCATATTTCTAAAACCAATGCTCTGTGTAGCTTAACACAACTGTGTACTCTATTAATACTGATCACAAATCCAGGCTCTGGGATAAAATTTTTCCACATAAATAAAAGATGTCCACTGTAGCATAAGTGAAATTTTAGACTGGAATATTTAACTGACAGCATCTTTAAAACACAATTTACTGCTGCTGTCATTTATCACAAGAAAAAGAGAGTCTGTAAGCACATTTTGCACACCACTAGCTATAGTGAAGTAGTCCAGAGAGGGGCTAACAAGGGTAGTGTTTGATTCTGGGATTATCCATCCTTGAATGTTGCTCCTCCATGACTTGCTAGCAAGTTACTTAACTTTGCTATACTTCAACTTCCTTATGGGTTACACTGGGAATAAGTTAGCAGTAATGGTCATGCAGCATAATAGACACCAAATGAGAGCTCATATTAAAGCATTTAGCTCAGGGACTAGCTCTCAGTAAACTCTTCATACTTGTTAGCGCTAACATTTTTCTTTCAGTGGTTATTATATTTTGATACCTATCTTCAAAGTGCTATAATAAACTTACCTATGTTAATTTATAATTTAATTAAAATTTTTTTCGATTCTACAGTTAATTTCTCTTTGCTATTAAAGCACTATGAGGGTGTTAGATTCCTGTCAGTGAAACAAAATACTTGAGAAAATGAGGAAATGTTTAGTTAAGCTCACATTTTGAGAGGGTTCAGTGACTCCATGGTCAGCTGACTCCACTATTTCCGTGACTGGAGTAAGGCAGGGCATCATGGTGGAGAGGGTGTCGCAGTTGAGAACCAGAAAGAGAAAGGGAGCGCATGTTCAGGCATTGGTTGAATTCCTCTTCTTTTGCTTTTATTCCATCTGGGCCTGTATTACTCACTATCCTATCACTAGGACAAAAGGACTAGCACCTTCAACTCAAAGTAGGACATACTTATTTCGGTTCGCAGTGTTATTTGTTTCATTCCATAATTGCCTGGCTCCGAGGCAGAAACACCATAGTGAAAGGGGATCCCTGAGGAAAGTTGCTTACCTCCATGGCAGCCAGGAAGGAGGGAAGGAGGGAGTGAGGGAGGAGGGAGAGAGCAAGAGAATGAGGGAGATGGGAGAAGGGAGGAGAGGAGGAAAGGATAAGAGATGAAGGGAGGGGAGAGAGGGGCAGGGGAGAAGGCGGGGTGAGGAGACGGAAATGAGAGGAGAGGAGAGGAGAGGAGAGATGGAGCCAGGGACAAGAATTCACCCTTTTCCAGTCCCAATCAGGTGCCGCCTACTAAGAGCACATTCGGTGCCCCCATGATCCAATCATTTTTCAAAAGCCCCATCTATGAACACATGAGAATTTGGGGGACATTTTAGATCTAAACCATAACATTCAATCCCTGGCCCCCAAAATGTTTATGTTCATTGCATTATACAAAATGAATTTAGTCCATTCCAAGCGTCACCAAAGTCTTAAGAGCTCTAGCACTGCTGAAAATCCCAAGTCTCCTTTGGCACTCAAGGCAAACTTTTAGTTGTGAGTCCTTGTAAAAATAAGAAGAAAAAGAAAACGAGTTACATAATCTCAATGTATAATGGCATGAAATAAATATCCCTATTCCAAAAGAAGGAATAGGAGAATAGGAAGAAAGTGCATGAAAATAAGACCAAAAACCAGCAGGGCGAGAATAAGTCCTACAGCTCCATGTCTAGCACCTGGGGCAGGTTGTGGCCAGATGTGAACTCGAGTTTGGGCTGCCCCACCCCTCTGACCATACAGGTTGCAGCCCCTGTGGCCTGTCTATTGGGCTGGTTCTGCTCAGGCCCCACAGTCCTGGCACATCTAATAGCCTGGGGTCTCCACTGCACCTTAAGTGTCACTCTCACAGGCTCAACCTCGCACATCGCTTTCTTGGGGGCTCCTGGCACAGACTGTGACCCAGCCCCTTCCTCACTGTATAGTTTCTTATTTTTTTATCTAAATTTTAAGTGAATAAACATCATTCACTGCTGGCCAGAATGGTAAGATTATATTTTGTTTGAAGTAAACTTTTAGTTTTTCCAAAGTTACTAAGTGCCTACATTTAAAAATTTCCTTAATTTCTCCTGACAGCTAGCTAAGTCTTTCCCTACCTGGAGTACCCTCTAAAAGACCTACCAGCACCATTTTTTACATTTTTTAACTTGCCAGATAAGAAGCTAGCTAGTATTGTGTGCCTGTGTGTGTGAAGCAGTCTTCCTGGAGTCCTCTTAATTATGTTCTCTGAGCCAACTTGGGTGTTCTCCAGGATCTGGGAGCTTTCTTTGGCTATCATCCTAAAAATTTCTTCTTGCTTTATTGAATCTTTTTGCTTTTTGAGCTTCCTATTTTTTTCTTTTTGTGATTATTCAATTCTTTAAGCCAGAGCACATTTTTGCTTTTAAAAAGGATGGATATGAAACATGATGTTGAGAATATCAAAAATGGAAAAATTTGCCCTGATTTTGATTAAGGGTCCATCTGGGTGTAGATTTATAGGTTAAAAATTATTTTTATTCAGAAATTTGAAGGTATTTTTCTATTGCACTCCAGATTCCAAAGCTACTAAGTCCAATGTTATTTTCAATTCTTGACTCTTGGGTTGTGATATATAGTCTTGGAAGTATGTGAGGTCTTCCCTCTGCTGCCATTGTTCTAATGATTTATGATTATCGATTTCCATATTTCATTTGATATTTTGAACATGTGACGGTCTTTTCTTTGCAGAGGCTTGCTGCCTTTGACTATTGGAAAGAATTATATTTGTATTGCCACTGTTTTTTAATCACTTGATGCCACTCTTCTCTGCTTGCTCTTTCTACACCTTATCTTGAACAGCTTAGGTGAACAGATATTGAACCCGTGATCTCATGAGTGATAGCCAAACTCTCTACCACTGAACTACAGCCCCAGCCATTCTTATGTATTACTATGTCTTAAGACACGGTCTTGCTAAGCTGCCCAGGCTACCCTCTGTCTTGTGATACCTTACCTCAGTCTCTCAAGTAGCTGGGATTACAACCCTGGTGAGTTACTATGTTCTTATTTTTCTAAAGTCCTTGATTTTGTGCTCCAATCTTCCCATTTATAGATTCCTGGGTGCAAATTTCTCTCCTTTTTCAACAGATTAACTAATTTCTTAGAAATTTTCTGCTGTGTACTGTGCTTCTCTGTTTCCTTTATTTTTAATTTTTAAATATTTTAATCATTTTGATCTTTATCTTCCATGGAGGAGTCTGCTATGAAAGGTAAGCTTTGGGTAATGATCATGGGCTGATGATTCATATTTAGGAATGAGACAATAAAAAGTTGGTAGGAAGTGTGTGAATGTGCATGTGTGTGGGTGTGTGTATAGACGCAAAAAGCAAGGCATCTTTTGAGTTGACCCCTGAATGTGAAGTCTGAAAAAACATGTTAGAAAATTCCAAAGAACCTATCTCACTTTTGTGTCTGGATGTCGAGCTTGCTTGTTATATCATGGAGCAGGGAGCAAAACCAGAGCCATGCCTCATAGTTCATTTTGAAGAGTTATGTCCCTTGGTTTGAATACGGCCCCATTCCTACCTCCCTCTTGTTCTTGAGCCAAAGATCCTCTTATTTATTTGCCCTAGCGATTAAATGTTTTTTACTTAATGGCTATGGGGTATTGATTTGAAAAACATAACCAGGGATATGGAAGCCTGACTCGTGGTGTGTGTGTGTGTGTGTGTGTGTGTGTGTGTGTGTGTGTGTGTGTGTGTGTGTGTGTGTGTACCCAGGGCCATGTGCACGCTAGACAAGCATTCTGCCACTGAACTACATCCCAAGACCCCTGACTACTCTTTTTTGTGGATTTTCAAACCATATTTCTTTTTGTAGATCCCTTCCTCATCACCACCTTTCTCTGTAATTGGTACTTTTAATTCTTAGAATATATTCTGAGAATGTACATAAAATTACCTAGGATTTTCAAACAATCCATCTTTCTCTAGACCACTTCCTACTCCTCATCTTTCTCTGTAATTGGTATTTCCAATTCTTAGACTGTTTTAGCGTGCTTCCCATGACAGGCTGCCCATAAAATTATATAAGTTTCAGAAAGGTATGCTAATTGCCCTAACAAATATCCTTTAAGAATTTGAGCTTTATTCTCAGCATACCCTGGATCTTCACTCCCCACTTTAATCATCTAACTCTTTATACCTGAGTGCCTAAACTTCATACTCTTTGAGAATTTATAGTATATAAAGCGATTGTTGAGCCTAGACCTTCTGACCTATTTCTCTGAAATAGAAGGCTAAGCATTAAGTCAAGACTTTGTGACTCAAAGATGGTTTTACCATATAACAGGAGAATAATATTACATGGGAAACCACAATATGTATCGAGTGGAGCCAGTGTCTGTAACCTTCTCTTAGAGAGCAGTATAGTTCCATTTAGTGTCACAGAGGGGGAAATGAATAGAAAGAGGATTTCCCTGGTGCTCTAGGAAAGGTGATTACTTGGTTCTACCACAGAACCCAACAGGGTATAGGTGAGTGAATATCTTGCCTCAAGAAAGCAGCCAGACCACCACTCAAGCAATGAATTGTTCTATGGAGACTTTAGGAAATCATCACAGCATCTATCTCTACTGAGAAAGCCCCCAGCAAAGCCACAGATAACTTAACTGCCAAGTCCCCTTAACTAATGATGCCCAAGTTTTGTGAAAAGGAGACTTAAGGACAAATACATTTTAATTGTTCCCACTCAGAGCTTTGAATCACACTTTGATGGTGAGCCGATGTCCCTGATGGCAGGACTCCTCTTTTAAACAGTTCATCACTCAAAAGGTAAAAGAATCTAGACTCACATTACTCCCTCCGCCTTTGAGTCATGGTTTTATTTTCCTTCTTATTCCTTTAAAAGCAAGCATAACCAAATTATATGTTATAAAGGACATCGGAGAAGGTTTGAATTAACAACCCCAATCACTTTGAACTGTAGCAATATCACCTTCCGATCAGGTGCGTGACTGAGGTATCTCAGGCTGAACCTCCAGCCTTCTAAATGAGCATCAAGGATGCTTGAATCAGTCAAAAGCATGGTTTGCAAGAGAGAAGGTCACAGTCTTTACTGTTGCTTAAGGCAAGGTAGACATGCCTTATTCAACTCTTTACAAAACTGTTGCTGTCAAAATAAAATAAAAAGCCAACAGCCATACAGTATTTCTTGTACAGTAACTGATTTTAAAAAAGCCATCAAAACCCAAGCTAGATCCTTCTGGTTCTGATTTTATAGGAGGTGGAACCGAACAGCACACACATTGCAGGGATTCAGCTATATATGCAGGCTGTACGACTCTATGGCCTGGGCAGTCCACCCCTGCTGGAGGGACTAGCTTTTCACTGTACCCTTCTGCATATTGTCAAAACCATGCCAAAATAAAGAAAAAAAACCCTCTATTTATGGAGTATTATTTTTGCACACTGTATCTTAAAGAGGGGCCATAAATATTGCATAGTTTCTATAGATATCCAATTGCTTTGTTTTTCCCAATAAAAAAAGAAAAGAGCTCTAAAAGCATGACTTACAGTCATTTTTCTGGTGGATAAATGAATGTTAAATTGTTGTGAAGGCTGATGTGATTAGAATGCATTTTATAGGTTGAAAGATGTGTTAAAAATATTTTTTGTAAAATAGTTGTATTGAATAAAATGATTAAAAAACCCATCTACAATACTTCCTAGTGTCTAAGAGAATGCTGTTATTTCTCTTGTATTAAAGTCATTGGAAGGCAATTTAAATTGGGGTGCTAGAAACTTACTCTTCTGTAAAATTGTGCCTTAAAAAATGTCCTGTTTACACTTTGGAGTAGAGTAGCTTTTCATTGCCAATTGATTTACATGCTGTTAATGTTTCCTTTAGAATTTTCTTTTTTCTAAGAAATAAAATATCTCACTTGATTGATGCATTTCAATCTCCTTCCCTGGAAGTTCAGAGAAAAATTGGAAGTAGAGACATCTATATTAATGTGTACATTCAAAATGAACAGTCAGGTCTAATTTTAGGCCCATCAGCCTTGACAGCTCCTTTTTAATCATTTGGATTTGAACAGATATGCAAATGCAGGAATTAGAAGTAAAGAACTCACAATTTAGAAGTCACATCAGTGCTAAAATTGCTGGAGAGGTGCATAGATTTGTAATTTGTACATTATACTCTGGTTCTAGAAATCTATGGTTTTATTAAAAATGGAAACCAGAAACCACCTATGATGGGCAAATCCAAATAAAAGGTGAGCTTGTTTGTGTTTAACCTGAGAAACCACAGATGTCTCTTACACAGCAATCCCTAGACTTAACTATAAATGGTGCAGTTACGTACTCTTTGGCACTGGAAAAATGGAGGTTGATAAATAAATGAAGGCATTAACATCCTCCTCCACAATTCTTCGCTGGACAAGATGGACCTTAAAAAAATCCCAAACAGAGTTTTGAAGATGAGAACATCTACAGTCTCTCTCAATCTCAGGTGAAAGTCAGTCGTGTACTTTGTGCTCGTTAAGCAGTAAGAGTTTGACCTTACAAAAAGAGAAGACGCCCTGAGTGCAAAATACATACCTTTTGGGAACTGAATAAAACTCAGCATTCTACAGTCATGTAAAATATTAAAGTTAAAAGACAGAGCGTTTAGCCAGGTGAGCCCTATATTTTATTTTCTAGATGAAACAGGACACTGGGTGGCTGGATATAGTCCAGCAGCATCACATTAAATCTCAGGCTCTCTGAGCTCCTGACTCTGAGGCTACAGCACCACCAGTCATTCATCTTCTGAGCTAGTAAATGCTATATGATCAATTCCTCTGCACAGGATGGTCATAAAATTTTTCAGCACTAACTGCAGAATTCTCATTTTGTGAAGCATCAGGAAGTCATGCATTATGATCAGTGTTAATCAAAGATGAGAATTAAAATATACAGCCCAGGCATATTGTGTGTGTGTGTGTGGGGGGGTGCATCTGCAACACTGGTCCCCAGCAGAAAAGAAGCTGGTCTAGTGTTGCTAATGATCCTAGTCACTTTTATCATGGGCCTCTAGGACATGTCCACTGGCATCACTGGAGACATCCTTCCCTCACACTTCCCCATGCCACCCTGCTGGCCCTTGTCCTATGAAAACTTCACAGTAGCTTCTGCTGGAATCTCTGGCAATCAGGTGGGGGCTTCAGGCAGGAAGACTTAAGCTGGCTACCCAAGGACAAAAGCAGAATGGAGAGGAACATTTCAGAGGCAGCTGCCCATGGAGGATTCTCTGCATAGGGCCCAAGTTCCAAGGCAGAGTAATGGCACTGTTTCCTCCATGGCCTTTGAAAATTAGAGAGGGTTAGGCTTGTGACAGCAGGCACTCACTCTGGAAACTTCTTCAAATTCTGTGGCAGTTGATGGTTGTTATATAGTTATGTGGTTATTATATATTATATAGGTTAGACATAGAAGAACCTTAGGGGCAATTAGAATGTGTCATTCTTATAAAGTCCCATGGTATTATTAACACCTTTGGAGATGTTAGAAAATCACATGCTTGATGCCTGCTTTTCTTCATTTTAGGAATCTGCTATTGTAAGAAAAAAAGGATAGAGGAATAGTGGATCTATTCTGACTTTTCAGGATATTCAGGAAGAAGGAAGAGGATACAATGGATGTGGCCTATTTTGAAATTTCTTCCACCTCCTCTGTGGAAGTTTGCATTGTTCATGGATTTGGGCCCTGGCTACCTACTCCGAGGGCTGTGATGGGTGTGCTCCTGTGGTATGAAATGACTCTTTGCTCCCATTTCCTAACATTAGCCAAGGCGTTCTGATTTGTTGATGGGGTCATTTTGACAAGACATTTCTTTTACTGTCATCCAGCACTCACTTTGGGGTTCTTTTTTAGGATTCCTGCACACAAACAGAGCCATGCTTGTGAGTGGGTCTCTCGGTGTGACATATTCCTTTCAGCATGCAACCTGGTGGCTTCATCTCGTTATTACTCTATGTCTGACTCTCATTGGTATTATATTTTATATAGGTGAGTGTACTGCCTGTGCTACCTGACACCTTTCAGGGAGGTGGGGTTCTTTTTGTGAAGAATAAACACACAGGAAAACACACAGAGTTGCCTAAATCAGTAAGAGTAGAAAATGCTAGAAATGTTCTCTCCATATCTTAGTAATTAAAACTTAATAAGCAGAGCATTTTAATTTCTTTCTGGAAGTAAGTTTTTTAAGAAAGGAAAGAAATGTATACGTAAGCATTATCTACCATTATCAAATGTTCTCCATGCCTTTAAGGTGTAGCATTAGCATGTTGATATAACTAGAGTAGATTACATTTTTAAAATGCAAATTAACACATCTTTTAATGAATAAAATATGTAATATTTTTAAAATACCCTATGATGAATTTAATTATTATGGACTGCGCATATGTACTAATAAAAATAAAACATGTTCTACTTGATAAGATAATGTATCTATTCATGAATACATACATAGACATGAACATATATTTGCATGAACACAGAGGTATACATACAAATGTAACTGTTTAAAAATTATGTCTTTTGCTTGACGTATCAGTTTTTTTATTTTTATAGAATATCATTCATCTGTCACCTTTGAAAGATTGGATTGGTTTATTACCTGTTATTTACTAGTGTTGAAACCAAGGCTCACTCTCTTTTGAGGCTAGATTTGAAGGTAAATTTAAAATATTAAATATCAACAGGAAAGGGCTTCTCCCCTCTGTGGGTTAATATGTACTTTAAAAAAATGTTTAGTGGATCAAACACAGGGCCTCACACATGCTAGGCAAGTATTCTCCCACTAAGCTACACTTCAAACCCTAAGTATGTATCTTTATTTATATTTCTTAGTCTGATTTCTTTAAAGTTCCTGGCTTAACTAATTCTTTCATGAGGAAGATTTCATTTAGAAATAAAATTTTCTTGAATGTGTATGACTAATTGAGCTGGATCATTCTCAGTCTCCCATTGGTACTCTCTAGCAGGAATGCTTTTCACCTAAGTAAATGTCAACGAACAAACTTATTGTTTCGAGTGAAATAAAACCTCCTAAGAGCACACACGACTTAGTATTGTTTGTAAGTCTATAACCCTAAAAAATTCTTACTCTGTGATTCTAGTGTATAGAATATTTTGGTTTGACATTGAGGTTGGTAGAATATTTGTCATATTCATTTATTTAGTGAATAACTTTTTTATGGCAACATGAAATTATTTTCGATTGAATTTTGATAATGATCTCTTCTTATAACTAAAATATATTCCACGGATCTCTTTACTTTATGTTAGAATTATTTTTCTTATGCAGTACTTACGATGTGGACTAGAGAAATGTAGTGACATTATGTAGAGAGGGTGGCAACTGGCTGGGTCTCCAAAACAGTGCTCTTCTATCTAAGATACCATCAGCTCTCACTAGGCAGGGAGCTCTAAGGAGTATCTGCAGCTTATAACATGAGCAGGGTCAGCAGTCTCTGGGGCATGCTGAGGCCAGGCTGCCTTTCTGTCCATCATTGACATGAAAACAGGGGAAAATGCTCACAGAAACAATTGTTAACATGGTGCATTTACAGCAGTTACTCCTTAAGGCTAGCCCCAATGAATATTAACATGGATACGGAAAATGAAGCCCTAATAATGAAGACAGTTTAGTGCTGAACAGAGAATTAAAAGCACACAGAACAAAGTAACAGGTTAATTAAAAAAATCCAACTCAAAAAGAGAATTTATCTATAACAATACAATATAGATAAGAACTTCAAATAAATAGAGAAAAGCAGGATTATTTGTTAAAATGTATAACAAAATTATGACTGGCCTTTAGAAAAAAAGAAAGATCTATTTACTTCTTACATCACAATTTTAGTCAGATCGAATAATAAAACAATGCAATAAAAATAAAATGAAATAAAATAAACCCCTAAAAGAAGGAAGACTCTATACATAAATTTATTTATGATCCTATAATATGGAAAGGCTTTTAAGCACAGGGCTAAACTCTTAAAAGAAAACTGGGAAGTTTTGTTACTTATAAAATTAAAATTTTAACATAGAAATAACATCTTAGGTAAAGTCAAAGGCAACAAGCAAACCTGAAGAAATTTTTGTGACAAAGTGCCAACTTCCTTAATCTACAGAAAGCCCTTTAGGTAAATGAAAGAGAAACAGCCCAGTAGGAAATTAAGCAAAATGAATAACCATGAATCATATGGCAAAGCCTGCTGACTAACCTAAGAAATTATTATGCATAATTGAAGAAATACAAATAAATATAACAGCAAACCATGTTCTCCATCTACTCGATTGTTTAAATTTTAATAGCACCCAGTGGGAGCCTCTGTGTAAAACCTAAGACCTCAACTACTGCGGGCAAAATATATACATGAGCCCAACAATTTTTTAGAAGGCTATGCTCTGATATTTTAAAAATTAGGAGCCAAGAGCTCTGCTTTTAAGGATGGTTTAGCTTGTTCCAAAGAAATTCATCTGCACATAGCAGTACAAAGCCCCTCCACCTTGGGAATTGAATACAGGGCCTATTCAAGCACTCTACAGCTAAGTTATATCCCCAGCCCCTACAAAATATTTCTTAAATAACAATTTGAATATACTAGAAAGTGACTAAAAGGAGGCCCAAAATGGAGAGGCTGGTTTTTGAAATGAAATACATTGGGTGAAAATTCTATTTATGCAGACTTTTGCTTGATAACACCCACAGGTTTTCATGGTATAGCTGGAAATGAAGCAAAATTGCCCTGAATTACTGCCTTAAATATTCAAGGATATAATTCATAGTAGCTAGAAAACAAGGAGAGAAAGCTATTCTGAAAAGGGGAAACTGTACAGAGAGGGGAGACTGCAAATCTGAATACAAGTTCCACTCAAATTCTGCCTCACACCTGAAATACATATGCAAGAAAAATAGGAGACCTAGCAGAAAGAAACAGGAGGAAAGCTGAAAGAAATGGATGGAGATTTTAATTTTTTCCCACCAGGAAAATCAGAGTCAGGAGTTTAATTTAAGTATATTGCATGCTAGGAAAAACATTTATAATCTTCAGAGAAACAAAACAGAATCCAGAGTCTCTACAGTATATCATTTACATTACTCAGCATATAATCAGAACTTGTAAGACATAATAAGGAAAAGGAAATATGACCTATAGTCAAGAGGAAAGAATGGCAATAGAAACTTACTCTCCTAAGTGACCAGATATTGGAATGAGTATACAAGGTTTTTAAAGCAATTCATATAAATATATGTGAAGGTTTAAAGGAAAACAGAGCATTATGAATAAACTGATAGGAATCTTGGGAGGAAGAAGAAAACTAAAAAAAAAAAATGAAAGAATGATCATTTTTAGAACTGAAAACTACATTTAAGATATAAAATTGGGCCGGGGATTTAGCTCAGTGGTTCTGGCACCTGCCTCGAAAGTGCAAGGGCCTGAGTTCAACCCCTGGTACCAAAAACTAATAAATAAATTAATAATAAAATAAAGTAAAATTTGCAAAATGGGTTTAACAACAGTTGGAGACCTCAGAAAACATAGTCAACACATTTGAAGATGAAAAATTAAGTCAAAGAATAAATAGAAAAAAGTTCACTAAAAATAAAATGATCATCTGTGATCTTTGGAATGATATCAATTTATTCAAGAGATATATATCAGCAGTTTCAGGCAAATATGAGAGAGAATAGGCAAAAATGTTTGAAGAAATAAGGACTAAATTTTTAAATGTCATTAAAAAACATCTTAAACCTACAGAACCAAGAACTTTGGCAAATGTCCAGCAGGCTATATACAAAAGATGATCTAAACATATCACTGTTGAATTTCAGAAACCCAAAGAGAAAAAGAAAATCTTGAAAGCAGTCCAAGAGAAAAGATGCATTATATGCAGGAAATCTATGGCTATAATACGAATGACAACTAAGTTTTCATCAGTGTCAGTAAAGGTAAAAGATAACAGAATGATATTTTCAAAGCATCAAAGACAAAGTAAATTGTCAGTCCAGAATTCTATACCCAGTGAAGATATTACCTAAAAAAGAAAACAAATGAGAACATTTAAAAATAGAACCCCCACCCCCAGTTTTTTTTTTGTTTTTGTTTTTGTTTTTTTTTTGTCATCATGACTACAATGTAGGCAATGTCAAAGGAAATTGCTTGGATTGAAGGGAAATATCACATAAGGATTAAATCTATGAAATGGAATAGAAAATCCCGGAATGAAGCTGCAGTAAGTATCTGTGTACGAGTGTCTGTCTGTGTGGCCATGGAACTCCATTTCTTTTGGATATAAACCTCGGACAGAACTACTGAGCCAGCTGCCAATTATCTTTAACCATTCGAAGAACTTCCAGACTGTTTTCCAAAGTAGCTGCGCCATTAGTATTCATACAACCCACACCTGAGTTCTGTTCTCCCAAGTCCTTCTCTGCATTTGTCTTTTAACATCAATCTTAGTTATACAGAGAGTGGTGAAATGGTTTTGATTTAAATTTCCCAAATTACTAATGTTCATATGTTGTTCGGCCATTTGGATATCTTTTCTGGAGAAATGTCTATTCTGATCTTTTTTTTTCTAATTTTTATTTGTCTGTTTATTGACTTGGAAGAGTTCTTTACTCAAATTCTTAGTGTTCTCCCGGAGGCAGGCATACTAACTAGGCAAGAGGGAAAGTAATATTTTTATTGATATTATCTATACAAAATAATGGAAATTCTTCAAAATTTTAAAGTTGGGGCTTGCACTTTGCCAAATGACCATGTAGGACGCCGCCAGTAATTAAGTCCTCATCTCTCAGCCACACTGGCCATTTTTTCACTAAGCTCACTTTAAAGCCTCAGATCTGTCTCCTGGCTGCTCCCAGGCGGAGGAGCAGTAGCTGATGCTGCCCAGAGAGGGCGCTGGTGGAAGACTACCAGCCAGGAAGATGGCGCCAGGAAGCTGTTTTTTGCTCCTCTCTAGTTCTTCTCACATGCACAATCAGCCTCATCAGGAACCCCTCCGGTTCACCTGCCACACCAAGCCAAATCGTGCACCCACCTTAAAGATCCAGGTCCCAGTCCTAGGACCCCTTCTAGACCCAGGCTTCTAAATTTTGATAATCCTAATTCTTTTTGACCCCAAACGCCATAGTTTAGTGTTTACTCTCAGCCTTCTGAGTTCTGTAATGCCCAGTCCATAACTTTTTATATTAAATTCTCATGTTAAAATAATTAGACTTTTTTACTGTGGGTCAAATTTATTGTGGTAAAATTCTTGTGTTTTCATCTTAATCCTTACAACTCGTCATGTTTTAGACAATAAGGAGAAAAGGTGTCTGTCTTTCTCTAGGTTTAATCAACAGTTGGGGAAGGAATCCGATGTGGTGCTGGGAGGGGGTAAGAGAATGTTCATTCTGAGTACCTTGTGGACGTCCTCTCACCCGGGTTTGAATGTGAGAAGACTCTCAGCCCATAAGACAGTTTTGGGGCTATGCAGAACCTGGTTAAAATCAGATCTTTCCAGGGCAGGGATCGCTCTGATACTCCTCTGATGATTCTAGGAATCTCTGTCAGAGTTGGATTAAATAACAAAAGAATAACTAATGATTTCCGGTTCTGCTGCGCAACTTCCATCATCCGGGCTGGTCCCCTAGCTGGTCCCTGCTGTCTTGCCCATTTTTTAAAAAAAATTAAGTTTATCAGTACATTTCAGGTACACAATACAGTTACATTCATCATCGGGATCTTGTACCTGACTTATCTTGGTTCTTATTTTTCCCCATTCCCCAGCCCTCCCTTCACCCCTTCCACCCTTCCCTCTTTATAAAGGCATTATTTCCATGTTTTTCCTTTTCACATATTTTTCTTTTCCCCTTTTCCCTTTCGCCTCCCCCTCCCATTTCCTCTATTCTTTTAGACCTTTTCTTCCTATTACACAATATTATTTATACATTTTGATCCTTATTTACACACCAGAGAAACTATTCAGTGTTTACACATCTGTGACTTATCAATTTCACTTGAGTATGGCCTCAGTGTCAATCCATTTAGCTATAAATATCTCTAACTCCTTGTTCTTTATGGCTGACTAGTACTCCATTTTATATATTAAAAAATTCCACATCTTCTTTATCCAGTCTCCAGTGGATGGGCAATTGGGCTGTTTCCAAATTTTAGCTATTACAAACTGAGTCACTATAAATATAGGTGAGAATATATCACTGTGGTATGATTCTTGTAATTCTTTTGGGAAGAGACCCAGCAGAGGAATAGCCAGGTCAAATGGGACTTCTAATCCTAGTTTTTTGAGGTATCTTCATATTGATTTCCATAGTGGTTGCACCAGTCTGCACTCCCACCAACAAGGAAGAAGGGTTCCTTTCTCCCCATAACCCCACCAACATTTGATATTGGTTGATTTCTTGATAGCAGCCATTCTTTCTGGGGTGAGGTGGAATCTCAGTGTTGTTTTCATCGGCATCTCTCAAATGACCAGTGATGTGGAACGTTTTTCATATGTTTATTTGCTGCTTTTACTTCTTTGAGAAATGTCTGCTCATTTCAGATGCCCATTTTTGAATTGGGTCTTTATATTTGGGGGGAGCCTGATTTTTTTGAGTCCTTTATATAGTCTAGATAGTAGACCATTGAGGAACGGCTGGTAAAATTTTTTCCCACATTGTGGGTTGTCTTTTAGCTCTGCTTGTGATTTCTCTGGCAGCACAGAAGCTTTTTAAAAAGATGAGATCCCAATTGTTGATTCTTTGTGCTAGTTCCCATGCTACTGAGGATTTGTTCAAAAAGTCTTCTCCTATACCGATATCTTCAAGAGTTCTGCCTAACTTATCTTCTAACGAGTTTAGCCTTTGGGTTCCTTAGAAACCACAATTCTAATTCTGTTCACTTTCTTTTCCTCCTTCTTGAGATCTCTATTACCTCAAGTTGCTTCTTTGTACACAACTTTTACCTTATCCACAAAGCCCTCTCTGGTTGGCTCTGTGTTGTCCTGGGAGGTTTTCTGGGTGTAGACATGCTGGCAACTTGCCAGTACCTTAAGCAATTCCCTCCTATTCTTCATTCTGAAATCATCTGCCTGGAACACTCTCCCCTGGATTTACCCCCACTCTGACTCATGCTGCTTCAAGTCTCTGTTTAGAAGTCTCTTCTTTGTGGAGGTGCCCCTCTCGGACTCCCTTCTGAACACACCCCTCTGTTATCCCCATACACCTGCCTTTTCCTTGACAACCTTTAATGCAATTTGTAACTATGTATTTACTTGTGTGATCATTATTAGTGCAATACTATCAGCCTCCTTCAGAAAAGGACCTGCTCTCCACCAGGACAGGGATATAGTATGTGGTGCTTTTCACTTGTTGCCAACACACAGTATGGGTCCTTGAATGTGCTTTTATGCTTATTGAGGATTGAAAAAATGAATGAATTAATTAATGAAGCAGAAACAGATCCCTTAGAAATATCTAAAAGAAGCCTATCTGCTCAGGATTTCCAGGCTTTGAGAGCCGACCAAGACTCAATGTCAAAACAGAGTACATTGAGTGGGAACAGAAGTGACTTCAATACCTCTGTCCCTTTCTCAAGCTCCTGGCAGCCCCGTGGTTTCTGGGGTTGATTCCCCTGAGCAACATGACTAGGTTCATTTCATGGCCTTGATAAGTCCTTCTTGATATCACCAGCAATCAGTTTGTTTCTGATTACCTTGATCCCCCATGAATAATTATTAATGTTATTATTAGATCTCAAATGTGATGAATAAACAACCCTCTTAAAAGCCCTCTCGCATTATATATAAAGATCTTCAAGGTGGTGTTGACTTTAGCTTGACAAGGTGAGAAGCACTCCATGGACTTCCTTTCAGGATGGGAGAGAGGAGTGTTTTTAAGTGGTTCCTAAGATTTGGCTCCTACAAGGTTAATAGTGAGGAATTTTAACACCTAAAATATGTGAGCGCTCACCACATGCTGAGCCAGGCACCAGGCATTTTTCATGTGCTGCCTCATTTGATCTTTATGGTCACCCAAGGACACGTGACTGATACCATGATCACTACTTTATAGGTGAGGAAACAGGCTGAGCGCAAGGAGTGACTGTCCCTGTGGTTCTCGGAAAGGGGAGGTAGAGCTGGCCTGAGCAATCCTTGCCCAGAACCTACTCTCCCAAAAGAAATTCTGCTTGTTAGACTTGAGGCCAAATTTTCTATTCCCCAACACTGTGGAAATTCATTTTTAAAAATCTGAGTATAATTTTAGGAAGGCCATGACCTTGACTTCTATTCATCATGATTCACAGTGTGGGGGATTCCAGTGTGGCCAGACTAGATCTGCATGTCCTGAGGTGAAGAGCTCTTTGTCTTTTCATGGGATTCTGAAAATGAGATCCTCACTTTTAGTCCAATAGGGAAAGCAAACATTTTAACATATTTTACTCCCTGAAAATGATTAAATTGCATAACACTGAAAACACAATTCTCCTTTTAGGTTTTGTATTTTATGTTCTACTCTGAGAACAGACTGGGAAGCCATGGTTAAAATGGGTCATTACTTAAAAGGAGGGAAACATGAAAATCGAGTACATCATGAATTCCTCCTAAAAGGTAAAATTGCTTTATTTAGAGAAGCATGAATATCAGCGATTACCGATTAATGCAATGTTGGAGAAACTAATTCAGGTACTGGGGAAGGTAGGTGAATTTATTTCAGAATTTGAGGTTATTGACCCGGCGGCGTGCGCGCGAGCTCCCGGCCTGCGCGGGAGCTAGTCATTACTTAAGGAGGGAAACATGAAAATCGAGTACATCATGAATTCCTCCTAAAAGGTAAAATTGCTTTATTTAGAGAAGCATGAATATCAGCGATTACCGATTAATGCAATGTTGGAGAAACTAATTCAGGTACTGGGGAAGGGGGGTGAATTTATTTCAGAATTTGAGGTTATTGACCCGGCGGCGTGCGCGCGAGCTCCCGGCCTGCGCGGGAGC
>NW_022900920.1:11067813-11113322 GCF_012274545.1 Fukomys damarensis
CAGAGAAGTATGTGCACCCATGTTTATAGCGGCACAGTTTGTAATAGCTAAATCTTGGAAACAACCTATTTGCCCATCCGTTGGAAACTGGATAAAGAAGTTGTGGTTTTTCTATAAAATGGAATATTACTCAGCCATAAAGAGCGAGAGAATAGATTCATTCATAGGAAAATGGATACATATTGAAGATATACTCCTAAGTGAAATAAATAAGTCCCACATGTGTAAATACCAAATAGTTTCCCTGGTGTGAATATTCTGCAACAATGCATAAGATTCTAATAAGATTACTGACATTTAGAAATGGGAGGAAAGGAGCTAAAGGTGTAGGGAAGGTGTGATGTGTAGGGGAAGAACAAAAAGGGAAAAGAAAAAAATGTGAGAGAATGAAAAGATGAAAATAAAGTGTTTGTAGATGGGGAGGGGAGGAGGGGGTGAAGGGAGGGCAAAGGTAAGGGGAAAAAATGAGAATCAAGACTTGCCATGTAAAGGTACATGATCCCAACAATGAATGTAACTGTACTGTATCCCTAAATGTACCAATAAACTCAATAAAAAAAAAAAAAAGAATTTGAGGTTATTAGGAAAATAGCCAGAGAGTCAAGGAATCTCAGAGCTGGAAGTGATAACAGAGATAATCATTCCCACTATGCTCACTTTCATTTCACACATGCAGACCTATTGTCTCTTTACCACAGCACTCTTCTGCCAAGAGAAGACTGTAATTTTCGTCAAGTAGCAACGGATTAAAGATGGTAGAATAAAGATGGGAACTGTCTTGGATTCAGTTTCACTTAGTTCACGGCCTGTGTTCACTTGCCTTCGCTTAAAGGGTCAGGTCCTGGGATAGTTCTTCTCTTATCATCGACTAAAACGTCAGGCTAGATTTTTGTACTGTTTTGGGAAGCACTTTTTTTTTCCTTTTCAGAAACTACTATGCTCTTCTTATCCTGAAAATCCAGCAATTTGTTGAAGGCAGATATATAACAGAGAGGAATCTGGGGCAAGCAAATCTGAAGAGGGAAAAGGGAAATAAATCATTTTTAGCCTAAATGTTACTGATAACTTCACTAGATAAAAATTATACCATGAGCATTTTTATTTGCAAGAAAGGCACAACATAGTTTATATATTTTTCCCCAAAGGGAAAAAAAATCTTCAGAAAAAGGTTGATCTAATATATTACATGAGTGGAAACTAATATTTTTAAACTTTCTGTTTATTGTACTTAAAAGCAATTGTCTCACATACCATGATTCAGAGTGATTTTGGAGTAGAGAAATAAATTAAATGGTTTGCTTGTTTGTTTTTATTGAATAGTTTAGTGATCATCACTCTGAGCCCCAAACTAAATATCTAAAAATTCTAAAGCTAGATATTGGCTCTTTCGTGTTAGATTTTTTTTGGCTAAGAAAATAAACATATTTCATTTAATGCTGCATTTAGTATGATGCATTTTTCTCACTCATCTTCAATTCCTTGTCAGAACTATGGATTACAGAGTCATTTAAAATAGACTTGAGCTGGACAGTGACCAAATAAATTCATTCCAAAGAAACAAGATCCATTCTGCTGTGCTCTTTGGAATTATACTTTTTAGCTCATATTTTACCACATGCTGCATAACTAGTAAGAAGCCGCATAATGTATTGTACTCTTGGGACATTTTTTTGAAGGAGAAAAAAAGTCAAGGACATTACTTGCCAGAAAAATATTTCTACATGACGCAGAATATATTTGTGATATTCCATGGAACCTTCCTTCTCACCAGCAGCTGTCCCAAAAATCACTTTGCAAGAGCTGGGACTTCTTCCTGCCTTCCCCAGTGTCTTGAACAAATGCAGGGCAGTGGGAGGCATTTAATAGCTACTCAGGTTCCAACCATCCTTGTGAAGGGCTGAAGCATTAGCTTCAGGAACTCACATGTGAAGACTCCATTTCTCCTGTGCCAAGCTGCTTGAGAGTTGGGTGCAGCAAATGAATTCCAAGGCAGAGAAGGAAGTTTAATTTTCAGGCCTATTGACTCTCCGGCCTCTCTGTACAACCTGCCAGTCTGCAGAAGAGCTCCCTGTGTATATGGAGCCTGCTGCTTAGTGGATTGTGAAGGAGTGCAGGGAGGTCCTGGTTGCCTATATGGGTAGTGTCCTGTCCCTGACACAGCAGACAGCTTTCAAGCAACTGAAAGATTCAGCAAATGTCAGACATAGGAGAAAGACAGGGGGCTTTACATTTTAAGAGTTTGGAATTTTAGCAACACTGGCATACAGAAACAAGGGAATCAGTAGTAGGGTGGATTAACCCATAAAATTTTGGAAACAGAAAATGTTCTGAGAGTATTTTGAATGTCTGTCCTATCTCATGGATAAGGGCATTGAGCTCCTGTGTGGGGAAGTCACCTGATGGTTACCTAGCAAGTTCACCTTTTAGATCACATACTTACATTATCCAACACTGAGTATAAAGGCATGAAGTTCTCACAAGCTGTAGGTAGCAAGGAATTCTAAAGGCACAGACATAAGCATCACAGACTCAAATGACAAATAAAAGCTGGCATGTAAAGGAGTGAGTCTGGTCCGGTATGAGATAACTCTTAAGGCGAAAGGGAACTCTTAATACTGGGTAGGCAAGAGCGTACAGTGAGGACTTGACTACCTGGATTGCTCATGGCTTTTATGAGGGGGACAGCTACTACACAGCCCTGGCTGCTGTTTGCCCCACAGGAGAGTAGTCCAAGGGTGTTGGCTCTTCCAATTTCTCTCTCTCTCTCTCTCTCTCTCTCTCTCTCTCTCTCTCACACACACACACACACAAAACAAACCAGAAAACCATATATTTTAATGAAATTTCTTAGTTTTAAAATATCAATACCTATTTTTAATTAAAAATTGGAGCCACATTGTTCGAGTTAAGCAAAATTTATCTGCAGTTTGTGACCTACAGTTAGAAGCTTGGAGCTCAGATAGGGAACTGGATGCCAGTTGCAGGCCTGGCAGCCTGTGGATCACAGAACCCTTCAGGGGCAGAGATCTCCTAGCCGACTGGAGATGGAGCTTTGAGAGATGTCATGGCCTCTTGACACTGACAGAAAGCTGTACTCTATGATTTTTTTCTTAAACCAAGATAGTCTGAGCCATGCCTTAGGCCTTTAGGACAACAGCCTAACCCTTTGGCTTTACTTCGCCCAGAGAGGGTTCCATTCATTTGAACTGTCAGACAGGAGAGCTGACCTCCATCCCCAGCACTGGACAGGGAGCAAGCATGCAAAAGGAATGATCTCTGGTGTGATTAGATGTCTATCTCTGCGCTATTTAGGCTTTTAAATAAAAATGTTTCCATGTTATGTGCAGGAGAAATGCAGGATGCTACCTTGCTTCCCAGGGAAGGAACATTCCTTTTCAAATGGCTCTCACATAAAGAAATGCAATAGGGTTTTCTGAATTATAAAATATATGTGTGCATTATATAGATTTGCAATTATTTTTCTACCTTACATAAACATAAAATAAATGAAACAATAAATGCAAATTAGTCAACCCTCTTTTTAGCAGTGCACAAAACTCAGCTTTTCTCATTCTAACTCCTCTCTTATGATTTCTTCTTTTCCCTGTGCATTTCCCCCTCTTTAGCCTCTTTTTATCCTAGCAATTCACCTTTCATCACTTGAAATGATGTTCTACAGCACTCATCACTGGGAATGTTCCCTTCTCTCACCCAAGAGCCTTCTGTAATGGGTTAAACCCTTTTCAGAGAGAATGTACTGAGAGCACTGAGCTTTAATTCTACACGTGTCATCCGCCAACTGTATGACAAGAAAACCCCTTGACCTTGCTGGGCTCTATTTCTTCTGTGGAAAACGGAGAAGGATTCAGTGCACTGTAATCTGCTAGAAGAATGTCGGCAGGTGAGAGTAACTGAAGAAAAGCACGTGCTCTGCTCAAGGCTACAGCCTCATATGGAACATTGAGAGGAACAAATATTTGCTGGTTATGAGACAAATTGGAAATGCAGTTCAATATGTGTATAAACTGATAGTCCACGTTCATATATGAAATGGATAGTGTCACATTAAATGCTTAATATACTTTTTAAGTAAATTTGAATTGTTTTAAGGATGGTTTCTGGTTTTTTTCCATCTATCCTTTTTTTGATGTTCCCTTACTCAATTTCTCCATGTTTCTGTGCTAATTTTTTTACCAATACAATTTTTGCATCGCCTCTGAGTGAAACTTCAAGTGGATAAGAATTTCACTTATATTGCCAAAACTTAAAAATAATCATTTTCTTTTTCTCTGTTTACTCCTATTTACCGATGTATAGATCTTTACAGACACATTTAATTATGGTCCCTATTTTCAGTTTTTGTTTATCTGATCAATATTTAGACAACAGAATATATTGTATGCTCTCATCACCTTTATATTTTTTAAAGCTTTATGAAGTTTATTGGTACATTTTATGTATACAATAGTTACATCCATCAATGGAATCTTGTACCTTTACATGAAAGGTCTTGGTTCTTATTTCTTCCCATTCCTCAGCCCTCAATTCACCCGCTCCACCCTTCCCTGTTTACAAAGATATTGTTTCCATGTTTTTCCTTTTCATGTTTTTTTCTTTTCCCTTTTTCCCTTTCCCCTACCCCTCCCACTTCCTCTACTCTTTAGACCTTTTCTTCTCATTAAAAAATATCAATTACACATTTTGATCCTTATTTACACTTTTAGTTTTTCATACCAGAGAAACTATTCAGCATTTACATATGTGTGACTTATCAATTTCACTTAAGAGTATGGCCTCAGTGTCCATCCATTTAGCTATAAATATCTCTAACTCCTTGTTCTTTATGGCTGACTAGTACTCCATTTTATATATTAAAAAAAATCCACATCTTCTTTATCCAGTCTCCAGTGGATGGGCAATTGGGTCATTTCCAAATTTTAGCTATTACAAACTGTGCCACTCTAAATATAGGTGAGGATATATCACTGTGGTATGATTCTTTTAATTCTTTTGGTGAGAAACCCAGAAGAGGAATAGCTGGGTCAAATGAGACTTCTAATCCTAGTTTTTTGAAGGTATCTCCATATTGATTTCCACAGTGGTTGCACCAGTCTGCACTCACACCAACAATGGAGAAGTTGTTCTCCTACAACCCCACCTGCATTTGTTATTGGTAGATGTCTTGATAGCAGCCATTCTTTCTGGGGTGAGGTAGAATCTCAGTGTTGTTTTCATCTGCATCTCTCGAATGACCAGTGATGCTGAACATTTTTTCATATGTTTATTTGCTGCTTTTACTTCTTTAAAAAAATGTCTGTTCATTTCAGATGACTATTTTTGAATTTATATTTGGGGGTCTGATTTTGTTTTATATATTCTTTATATAAATTTATTGTTGATAAATTTATTGATTTATATAAATTTATATATTCTTTATATAAATATATTGTTCTTTATATTTTCTAGATAGTAGACCATTGTCTGAGGAATAGCTGGTAAAATTTTTTTCCCACATTGTGGTTGTCTCTTAGCTCTGCTTGTGATATCTTCTTGTGATTTTTAAAAAGATGAGATCCCAGTTGTTGATATTTTGTGCTACTGAGGATTTGTTCATGAAATCTTTTCCTATGCCGATATCTTCACGAGTTCTACCTAACTTATCTTCCAGCAAGTTTAGTGTTTCTGTTTTAATATTTAGATCTTTAAATTGGAATCCAATAGGGGTTGTTTTGAATCTATATAACAGTTTTGGAAGTATGGCCATTTTCACTATATCGATTCTTTCTACACAGGAACAAAGGATATCTTTCCATTTTCTTATATCCTCTTCAATCTCTTTTTTAAGAGTGTTGTAGTTCTCAATATAGAGGTCTTTTGTTTCTTTAGATTGATTCCTAGATTTTTCTTTTTTGGATGCTATTGTCAAAGGGATTGTTTCCCTAATTTCACTCTCAATGAGTCTGTATTTTGTGCACAAGAAGGCTATTGATTTTTAAGTATTGACCTTGTATCCAGCTACTCTGCTGAAAGTGTCGATTAAGTTTAGAAGTATTTTTGGTTGAGTGTTTTGGGTATTCTGTGTAGAGTATCATATCATCAGCAAATAGTGACAGCTTAACTTCTTCCTTTCCTATCTTTATTCCTTTTATTTCTTTCTCTTGTCTAATTGCTGTGGCTAATGTTTCCAAATCTATAGTGAACAGGAGTGGTGACAGTGGACATCCTTGTCTTGTTCCTGATTTTAGCATAAAAGTTTTCAGGTTTTGACCACTTAATATAATGTTGGCTGTTGGTTTTTCATAGGTAGCCTTTATCAAGTTAAGATAAAGGCCATATATCCCAATTTTTTGCAGGTTTTTTTTTATCATGAATGGGTTTTGAATTTTATCAAATACTTTTTCTGCATCTATTGTGATTATCCTATGTTTTTTTTCCTTGACTCTGTTAATATAGTGCATTACGTGTATTGATTTATGTATGTTGATCCATCCTTGCATCCCTAGGATAAATTCAACTTGGACAGGGTATATGATTTTCTTGAGGACCCTCTGTATTCTGTTTGCCAGTATCTTATTGAGGATTTTTGCATTTGTGTTCATTAGAGAGATTGGCCTGTAGTTCTCTTTTTTGGTTAGGTCTTTCCCTGCTTTTGGAATCAAAGTAACACTTGCTTCCAGGAATGAATTTGGGAGTATTGTTTCCCTTTCAATTTCATTGAAAAGTTTAAAGAGTAGTGGCAACAGTTCTTCTTTAACTGTTTTGTAGAATTCAGCTGTGAATCAATTAGGACATGGACTTTTTTGTTGTTGTTGTTGTTTAGTGCATGATGAAAGATACGGGTCTAATATTTATCTTTGGCAAGGTGATAGCCAGTTTTTCCAGAACCATTTATTAAAGAGGCTAACTTTCCTCCAGTGAGGGTGTTTGGCTCCTTTGTCAAAGATGAGGTGGCTGAGTGTGTCTGGAGTTCTTCCTACACCTTCTAATGCTTTCCATTGATCCTTATATCTGTTTCTTTGCCAGTACTATGCTGCTTTTATCACTGTAGCTTTGTAATATAGTTTCAAGTTGGGGATTGTGATACCCCCTGACTTGTCTTTGTTGCCTGGGATTGCTTATGAGAAAGGGGTTTAATATAGGAAGTCTGATGCTTTGACAATTGTCAAGTTTAGGGATCAGAAAACTATCATAGGAGCCACTGTAATTAATAGGAGAACCTCTGAGAAAGCTGGGGGCAGAAAGCTTCTGCTGCCCATACTTCTTAAATTCTGTGTCCACACAACCTAGCAGGACAGAGAGAATGGCCAAAACGTAAAATAAAAATGGTCTCTATGCGTCTTCTGCCTTCTGGGCCTCCTGTAAATATATCTTATTACTGAGACCCAATTTGCACCCAGATTTCTGACTGTCAGAGAGCCTCTACATGCAAGTTCTTATGTCCTAGTTTCTGTATTAAATAAAGGAAGACACTCTAGAAGGGTCAGGCATAGATACAGAAAGCTTACGCAAATATATCTAGCAACTATCCTCCCCATCACTAACAATAATGTTGGCATATGTAAAGTGAATAATTAGATAGCTAGGTTTCTGCTTTAAAGATTTTTGGATCTATCTAGGAGATAGATGTGAAACAATATAAAATGAAGCAAAAAAATGAAATAACTTCTCAGATCGGGAAACTAGAAGTGGAGATTCTCTGGTTAAGAAAACAGAGGACTTTATTGAGGGTGACTGTTAACCATATGCAACACTAAAAGATAATTAGAGGTGAATGTAGACAATTTTCATTTATCCTTCTGACTTTTCTCTCTCTTATGTGGCAGAAAGTCAACCACTTTTTCCATGAATAATTTTTCTCCTAATTTGCCCATCTAATGTATTTTGGAATGCCATCATATGCACTGATCTCTGATTGTATTCAGTCAAATTATGTGTAGAACTTAGGTGAATCTGAGGTCATCAAAGCATTGTGTAGAATTTGGTGCTGTTGTACCCACAATGGAATCCTAAAGACTGAGATAAGACCACTAGATAATTTCATGTCAGAACATTTTGAGTTTCATTTTTTGTGCAGGTACTGCCAAGTGTAGGAGAAGGCAGTACCAGATTTGGAGGAAATTAGGAGAAATGTTTTTAAAATGTCTGACTTACGGAATCTTTGTGAACATTTATTTAACATTGGCCTTGGGTGGGACATTGCTGAGTTCTCACTTGTGCATACTACATAGCAGATGATCAATAAATTCCAACAAAATCCTGCATGTTATCTACTTGGTCATCAACAGGAAAAAAAAAAACAGGATATTTGCATCTTCATTCAACACAATGAGTGATATTTTAGGAACTGGAGCAAGATGATAAAATGTACTGAGGCAACAAAGTTTGGTCTACTCATGAATGGTGTTAAGTTTAATAGAGTTTTACAATAAAATTGTTTGAGAAAGTATTATAGTTGAATTGGTACCTTCTTTCAAATGTCCTAATCCCAAGGACCTCAGAACATAACCATATTTTGAAATGGGGCCATTGCAGATGTAATTAATTAAGATGAGGTCTTACTGGAATAGAGTGGGACCCTAATCCACTATACCTGGTGTCTTTGTGAGCATAAACATGAAAACATTCATTTATAAGCCAAAGAGAGAGTCCTGGAACAGACCCTTCCCCCATATTCTCCTGACATTTAGATCTGGGAGTTCTAGGACCCAGAACTTTAAGACAGTGAATTACTAGTATTAAGTCACCTGGCTTGTGGCAACTCTCTCAAAGCCAGGAGGAGGATAGGAAAAAATAGTTGAAAAAAGAAATCTGGGCCATATTAAAGAATTTGAATATTTCCTGTAAAAATGGCATGGAAAAAAAGAGAAGACTGGTAGTTCGGGATAGAAAAAAGATGTAACACACCCTGTACTGCAGGAAAAGATATCTGGAGACCCATTTCACAAAGTGAAATGGGAAACCAGGAGCCCTGCAAATTCTTCCACTGTCTAGGCAGCAAAGGAAAGGCCCGGGAAGAGGCAGTATAGCAGCTCTGGAGCTTTTTGGCTGGCAGACTTGAGAGTTCTAGAGGAAAGGCAGCGAACCATGGATGAAGGTTTCAGCCTGGCCTGAGTAAGGAGAAGGAGTTGTTGGGGCTTCGTTTTGGAAATCTTGATTTTGTGAGAAAAAAAATCTATTCATACAGAAAGTTCTTGGTCAGCTGTAAGTTTGGAACAGACCCTCAAGGCAAAGCTGGAGGTGCCTTCCAGAGTCAGTAGCTTTGGAGTGACGCTAAGGCCTCTCACGTGGAACAAAAAGTGCCATGTCTGGGAATATGGCAAAGAAAGGGTCCCATGCATGCCTTAGAATGTCTCTTAGGAGACATTCTTAGGAAGTGAAGTGGGTTAAGCTCATGTGTATTTTATGTCTTGCCTATAGCTAAATTTTTTTCCCAAAAGGACCATAACAATTTATTCTGCTAAAATTAACATCATATAAGTAGATCTTTTCCTACTAGGTTTTAAAGTCTATTTGTATCCAGGACTTTAAGCCATCCTCAATTTCTAGGGATAAGTCATGCTTCATCAAGATAAATTAGTCTTTGAATAGATAACTTAATTTCATTTATTAGAGTGGTACCATGGCTTGCATTCTTTGTAACTGTTTAAGCCATGATCACTTTTAGCATCATCGTCTTCATTAGCGTGCTCACTGGAGAGCCAGGAGTCACTCAGTGCTCTGTGGCAGGCTGCCAGGGAAGCTCTGTAGCTATGATGGGTGCACCGGGTGGGGGGAGAAGTTCCTGTATTTTTTCCCCATTTCTGCATTATTCAGAGATTCAGTATGACAAGGAGCCTGGAGATGGGCTGACCCTATGAAGAACTGGAATGACGTCAACAGGGAATAAAGAGGAAGGGAGTAGAAACTGAGGTGGCCATGGAAAAAGCACAGGCAGGAGGGATCCATTTATGTCTATATCCATGGTGATGCTGTGGTTCTGTTCAATGGAGTGCCACTGCAGGCAAACTGAAGCACAGATAAGTAACTCCATTGTTCCACACTCATTTGGCATAGTATATCTGTGACATTTGTGCTGTTATAACAAAATCCCCGAGATCAGATAATTTATAAATAATGCAAATTTATTTTTCAGAAATTGGGAGGTGAGAGTCCAAGGAGTTTAAACTGCGGGCAGATTCAGTGTTTGGTAAGGACATTGTCTGCATTGCTGGGTCCTCACAAAGCAGAAGAGATGAGTGGGCAAGAAAAGAAGCTTAGCTAGTTCCTACTGAGTCTTTATAAGGTCTAATCCATTCATGAGGGCAGTTCCCTCATGATTTAATCTCCTTCCAAAGCTCCTACTCTTAATACTATTACTTACACTGGGTCTGAGATTCCAATATATCAAGTTTAGGGGTACACACATTCCAACCACAGTACCAGCCTAAAGCACTAACTATGTTTTAGGTCAGCAGTCGTGGATGATTTTTCTGAGAATCCATCACAAAGTGTAGAGGTTCTCTGGTCCTGAGCATGGTTGAGAGCCTTGTTTCCTGTACACTTGGAGAGAGAAGCTGAGACAGGCCAGACCAGCCTCACCCAGCGAAACCTTCTGAGAACAACCAGACTGGTGTGTGTCTTTCCTTTCCTGCCTGACCTTTTGCACTGGGCTCTCTTCAAGATATTTATGTCTAATTCATGGCCAAACAGAGATGAATGTCATCAGCATCATGAATTTTGCCTAAGGAACTCACCTCTATCACAAGAGCAATTATGTGACTAGAGAGCTACTTGTAGGGTAGAATTTCATACTTACCATGATGTTTCTGTTAGTCTCTAGCAAGTGCAGTTATTATGATGTAAATGCTACATTTTAATTAGCTTTTATGTATGTGTTCATTCATTTAGCAGCATTTTTTACACCAAGATGATGAGTGAAGTTCAACTAATCATATGCACACGTACACACGGAGGGAGTAGGATGATGGATGGCCTCACACATGTGGCAAATAAAACATTTGACAAGCAATCTTCTGTTTTTAATAACATGAAACATCGTGAGAGAAGAGATATGAGAGGGGGATAAATCTATTTTTATAGGGCAGGAGAAGCAATGAAATATATGAGAATACCAAATGAGTGTTCAATGAGATTATCATTATAGGTGATTTCCACTATTTCAAACTAATTGAAAATATCTAAAGTATTCTGTGCCACAGATTCCCTAAGAAACAGACATGCAAAAGAGAGTTTGGCAGGCTTCTGATCCAGAAGTTCCCCAGAGCAAAATTCAGATTCCTCTATGCCAAGCAAGATGGTGCCTGCAAATTAGAATTAGTCAAGACACCAAGGTTAAATAGGGCTACAGATTTATTACAAAGATGACAGGAGATTTATTTCAAAACAGTATACCTCTCTGCTGCTAAAAAAAAAAATGCTTTCCATTGTATAGTGCATTTTGGCTGAGTTTAGATTCCATGGAAGTCTTCCAACTGTCTCCAAAAGCACCCAGGCGCTTCCTGGAGCCACACTTCTATAAATAGGGCCATCTTTTGAGTAATACATCACTGATGTGCCCTGAATAGATTATTACATTAATATATCATTAGAGCAACAACTTGCTTTGGTGATGAATAGTGTAATAGAGCCGGGGAGGTGCCATTCACTGAGTGATGGACTGCTCCTTGCTCTGATATATACTCACAGTGCTGCCCCATGAGTTCTTCCTGAAGAGGAAGCGAGAGACTGAAGAGTGGGTTTTGTTTAAAGAAGAACAAAAGAAGCTCTCTACAGTCAAGATTACTTGTAGATGCTCTCAGAATGATTTATAATAAAAGAACAAAAGCATATGAATTCTGCACTCAGCAAGATTTTTAAAAAATTGTTTTTGTTTTTTGGTACTGGGGATCAAACTTGAGACCTTGCTCTTGTGAGACAGGTGGAGGTACCACTGTTCTAAATACACAGCCCTCAGCAAGATTTTTAAAAGCTAGGACCATAGGTAATTGGTGCTGAATGTTTCAAAGGAGTGCCTTCCCCAGGAGATGTGTTCTTCAGATATCAGGGCAACAATAGACTCTCTTTGATTTTCAATACATGGATTAGTCTTGGAATCCTCTAGACCAAGGAGCTTTCAATAGTGTAGTCCACTGTGGCATGCATGCCATAGGTTCATCACCACTGCAGCTTATACCTATTTTTAAAGGACAGCAATAGCAATTCTATTTTCTAAAAAATTAACAACCCTCTTATAGAAATAGAATTGTCCTTCCTCCTTCTCCTGCATCTCCTTATTTCTGCTCCTCCTTCTTTCTCCACCTCCATTTTCATTCTTCTCCTTTTGTTTTTCTTACTCTTCCTAATACTCCTCTTCCACCTTTTCTCTTCCAACTCTTTCTTGCTCATCATTCTTGTCCTCTTCATTTTCCTCTTCCTTCTTAATTTCCTCCTCTTCCTCTTTCATCATCTTCTCCTTTTATTTCAAGATAACCTAAAAATCAAAATTTATCAGGTATAAGAAAGGCTTGAATTTCTGCCCTGCTTAGCTGTGGTGTTGAAACTCTTGAAACAGACTCTTTCTAGTCTAGGCAAATATTCCAGCTTCTAGAAGGAGTTGGATTCAAAAGAGGTGAGATCTGGACCAGAGGGTTGTCACAGATGCCTTCACCAGTAGGACACCCTCATGTGCCATTGATAGCAGGACCTCCAACAAATGCCTTCACCAGCAGGACTGCTCCGTGGGCCATCAGTGGCAAACAACTGGTGAGAGCAAGGGTCAGATCCAGACAACAACGTTGGCAGAGAGTAGAAAGACCATCGTTCTGAGCTCCAGAAGATGGTGGAGTGGTGAGCAACAGAGACAAGGATTCTCTGAGGCTTGTTGTTGAGAATTGAAACCCACCAGGACAGCACAGACCATAGTGGTTGGGATCAGCACCTTTTACCATACCCAGACTTGCTGAGGGGGAAGAGCAGCAGAACCTGCAGCAGAAACTTGCAGACCTCAATCGCACAGGAGGTCTGGGAATTCAATTCTAGCCTTTCAGCCAGAAACCAGCCTGAATCTCAGTGGACTATGACTGGCTTGCTTAGATTAATTGATTCTGATTTGCATGCTGCTGTCCATGTTGTCTACTGGTGATAGTACAGATATGCTATGAATGGGGACTTTTTTCCTTTCTTTTCTTTTCTTCTCCCTTCTCCTTGTCTTCATTTCTCTCCTTTTGTATTCCCATTTTCTCCTGTTTTGCTTTTTCTTGATTGTTCTTATTTTTATAAGAGCTCTTATGAATACAGTTTCTAGTTTCCTGTTGACATTAGTTTGTTCTGTTCTTATTTTTATTTCCATTCCTTCCTCTTTTCCTCCTGTCTTCACCAGTTTCCAAAAGTTCACATGATCATCCTATATCCTCTAGCCCTACTTCTAAACTTACCCTTTCCTTCTATTTTTCTGTTCTCCCCACCATCACCAACTCCCTGTAAGTCTTCTTCTTAGAGGGTAAATTTGCTATATTGGTGGGCTTATTTACTGCATATTTTTGGATGGTCCACGATTTTAATATATAACCACAAGTCTAGTTCTCGCAGATAATGGTGTCAGGTTAATGGTCACCACAATTTGTCATTTTCTAATCAGTGTTGGATGCTATTGTTGATGCTGGTTTATTACTTTGGCCAAGGAGATGTGCTTATCCTAGTCAGGTGTTCTTGCTATACCAAAACTGAGTTTACCTAAGAGTCATTACAGACTCAAGACCCAAAGACCAGCCATTCCTGGAAGACACCTCTGAAGAGTAATCATTCCCTAAGGGTTCTAAATACTAGCAATAAAGATTCTCACAATAAGAATTAATATGAGAAAATGAAAAATAATGAAAACAAAGTCTTTATAGATAAGGAGAGAGGGAGGGGTTGAAGGCAAGCAAGGAGATGGGAAAAATAAGAACTGAGATTGATTATGTAAAAGTACAAATTTTCAACATTGAATGCCTTTATATTGTATACCTTAAATGTACCAATAAAATTAAGTTTTAAAAAGTAGAAATATCAGGGGGTGAAGGAAGGGCAGGGACAAGGGGAAAAAATGAGAATCAAGACCTGTCATGTAAAGGTACAAGATTTAATAATGAACGTAACTGTACTGAATACCTAAAATGTACCAATAAACTCAATTAAAAATAAATGAAAAATAGAAATATACCAGTATGAATCCAGGAATTAAACCAAAAACATTGACAACAAAAAAATAAAAATAAAAAGATACCTAAAGAAGATGCAAACCCAGACATCCAGATCATCAAAGGCAGATCCTGGGGTCAATGAGGTGAAGCAACAAAAGTCAACCATCTGGACTCTTTCAACTGGTAACAAAATAGACAAAAGCTGGGGATTTAGCTCAGTGGTGCTGCTGCTGCCTTGCAAGCACAAGGTCCTGAGCTTGATCCCCGGTACAAAAAAAAAAAAAAGACAAAAGAGCCTCTGGAAAAAAATGAAATCAGAAATAATTTCCCAGATAACTACAGAGATGGTTACCAGAATGAAAAATATATTTAGTGGCTCTAGAACAGATACAGATAAAAATTAGAGGAGCTGAGGAACATGATGAAAACAATGAACACCCAGCATAGGAAAGAAATAGAATCCATGAAACAGATTCAAACAGATATCCAGGAGATTAAAAACTCGACTGAAACTATATAGAGCAGAATGAGCCAGAATATCACATATAGAAGACAAGATTGTGGTTAGTGATCATGAAAAGAGAGATTTCTTAAAAATAGCAAGAGATGGCCTGGGATTTGGCTCACTCTTTCCATCACCTGCCTTGCAAGCACAAGGGCCCAAGTTCAATCCCTGGTATAAAAAAAACAAAAACAAAAAAACAAGAAACAAAACAAGACACCACAAGAAATCAGCCCAGCAGCTGCTAGCTGATGCCAAAAAGGATAGTATAGATTGATTGGAGTCAATGAAAACTCAGGAGATAGTGCACATAGCATAAAAAGAAAAGCCTGTTCACAGAAGTGAACAAACATGGGGAAAGAATTTGACATATGGATAAGTGAGGCATACAAGACTGCAACTAGCCATAATACTAATAAAAATCTACACCCAGTCAAGATTCCAGAAATCCAACAGAAGAACTAAATATTAAAGTTAGAGAAAAGAAACAAATCACATACAAATGAAAGCCCATCAGAATCATAGCAGACTTCTCAACATAAATCCTCAAGTCAAGAAGAGCCTGGAGTGAAGTATTTCAAGCTCTAAAAGAAAACAAAGTCCAACCCAGACTGATGCATCCTGCAGAACTATCTTTCAAAGTCAGTGGAGAAATGAGATACTTTTTTTTTATTTATTAATTTTATTGAGTTTATTGGTACATTTTAGGGATACAGTACAGTTACATTCATTGTTGGGATAATGTACCTCTACATGGCAATTCTTGATTCTCATTTTTTCCCCTTACCTCTGCCCTCCCCTCACCCCCTCCTCCCCTCCCCATCTACAAACACTTTATTTTCATCTTTTCATTCTCTCACATTTTTTTCTTTTCCCTTTTTGTTCTTCCCCTACCCATCACACCTTCCCTGCACCTTTAGCTCATTTCTTCCCAAGAAATGAGATACTTTTAAGACAAAGAACACCTGAGGAACTCCATGATTACCAAGCCAGCAATCGAAACAATTATAAACAATATCCTAGAAAAAGATAATGAGCACTACACCTCTATGACCCCCAAATGAATAAAGATATTAGGGAAGAAATTAAATGAAAAGAGGGGGATAAAAGAGCTAACAACAGGAAGATAATGCAATAATAAGTCAATACATGTCAGTTGTAACCATCAACGTTAATGGTCTCAATTCACTAATCAAAAGAAATAGACTGGCAGAATGGATTAAGAAGCAAGATCCAACAATATGCTGGATACTGGAAACACACTTAATTCAAAAAGAAATTCATAGATTAAAGTCAAAGGGCAAAAAACAACACTTCATGTGACAGCAACCCAGAAAAAAGCAGAGATAGCTATCCTATCTGCAGACAAAGTATATTTCAAACCAAAATTAATTAAGAAAGAGAAAGAAGTTCACTATATCCTTGTAAAAGGAATAAGCCAAGAGGAAGAAATGACAGCCATAAACATATATGCACCAAGTGCTAGTGCACTCAATAAAACAAATATTAGTGGAAATGAAAAATCAAACAAGCTCTAATGTAATAGTAATGGGGCCCTTCAATACTCCACTATCACAAATAAACAGATCAACTGGACAAAAAAATAAAAAACTAAACACTAAAACTGAATTAAACTTTGAATAAATGGACTTAATGTCTACAGAGTATTACACCCCACAAAATCAGCTGTGTGTGTTCTCCAAAATAGGCCACATGTTAGCTCATAGAACATATTTAAGCAAATGCAAAGGAATTGAAATTATATCCTGTATATTGTCATACCATAGTGCAATAAAACTGGAGATCAATAGCAAAACAAACCACAAAAACTTCATAAACACACAGAAACTGAATAACACCCTCCTGAACAATCAATAGATCACAAAGAAAATTAAAAAAGAAATTAGCCAGTTTCTACAGTTAAATGATAATGCCAATACAACATACTGAAATTTATGAGACGCAATAAAAAGCAGTCCTATGAGGGAAATTCATAGCAGTGAATGCCCATATTAAGAAATCAGGACAAGCTCAAATAAACAACCTACTGCTGAACATAAACCTTCTAGAAAAAGAAGAGCAAGACAAACACAAAGCTCATACAAGGGAGGTATTATAATGGTCAGAGCAGGAACCAATGAAATGGAGACTAAAAAAATGGCACAAAAAATAAATGAATCAATCAGTTGGTTCTTTGAAAGAATAAATAAAATTGGAAAGCCCTTAGCCAACCTTATACAAAAAAAAAAAAGGAAAGAAAAGGGTAAAATCCTGTAATTAGGAATGAAAACAGTGAAGTTACAATAGATCTAGCAGAAATCAATACCTACTTTGAGAACTTGTATTCCAATAAGATGGAAAGCACAAAAGAAATGGACAGATTCCTAGATACATATGAATTACCTAAGTTGAAAGAAGTTATAAGAATTCTAAACAACTAAGTATCAATCAATGAAATTGAAAACATAATTAAAAATTTACAACAAAGAAAAACCTAGGTCCTGATGGCTTCACTGCTGAATTCTATAAGAAATATAGAGAAGAGCTAATGCCAGTACTTCTCAAACTCTTTAATGAAAATGAAAGGGAAGCAATATTCCCAAAATATTTCCTGTAAGTAAGGATTACCTTGATTCCAAAAGCGGAGAAAGACCCAAACAAAAAAGGACAACTACAGACCAATCTCCCTACGAATATAATACAAAAATCCTCAATAAGATACTGGCAAACAGAATGCAGAAGATCATCAAGATCATATACCCTGACCAAGTGGGATTCATCCCAGGGATGCAAGGATGGATCAACATATGTAAATCAATAAATGTAATACACTATATTAACAGAGCCAATTACAAAACCATATGATCATTTCAATAGATGCAGAAAAAGTGTTAAAAATCCTACAGAAAATTAAAATAGATGGTCTTTATCTAAAACTGATAAAAGCAATCTATGAAAAACCAATAGCCAACATCATATTACTGGTAAAAAACTGAAATCTTTCATGCTAACATCAGGAAGAAGACAAGGATGTCCACCATCGCCTCTCATCTTCAATATAGTTCCGGAAACATTAGCCACTGCAAAGACAACAAAAGAAATACAACAAATAAAGATAGGGAATGAAGAAGTTAAACTATTATTTGTGAATGATATAATGTTATATTTTGGGGTTCAAAATAGACCCCCCAAAACCCTAGCAAAGCCTTCTAGACTTAATAACCAAATTCAGTAGAGTAGTGGGATACAAGGTCAATACTGAGAAATCAATAGCCTTCCTGTACATGAATAACAGACTCACTGAGAGAGGAATGTGGGAAACAAGTCCTTTAAAAATAGTATCAAAAAAAAAAAGAAGTATCTAGGAATCAACCTAATATTCTGAAACTGCAACACTCTAAAAAAATGACAGAAGAAAATGGAAAGACATAACTTGTTCTTGGATAGGAAGAGCCAATATAGTGAAAATGTCCACACTTTCAAAACTGCTATATATATTCAACGTAATACCAACTGAATTCCAATAGCATGTTTCACAGAACTAGATTCCAAAAACTCATTTAGAACCAGAAGCGACCTAGAATAACCAAAGCAATTCTAGGCAACAAAGACCAGGCAGAGGGTATCACAATCCCCAGATTGAAGCTAGACTACAAAGCCACTGTGAGAAAAACAGCATGTTACTGGCAAATAAACAGATCTGAGGATCAGTGCAACAGATTAGAAGATGCAGAAGCAACTCCAGACATACTCAGCCACCTCATCTTTGACAAAGGACCCAACCATCCTTACTGGAGGAAAGATAGCCTTTTTAATAAATGGTGCTGGAAAAACTGAGTTTCAACTTGCCAAAGATTAAAATTAGACCAATATCTTTCATCACGCACTAAGCTAAAATTGAAATGGATCAAAAATCTAAACATTAAAACAGAAACACTGAAGATAGGCTAGGTAGAACTCTTGAAGACAATGGCATGGGAAAAGATGTTATGAACAAAACCTTAGTCATAGCACAAAGAATCAATCACTGGGATCTCATCTTCTTAAAAATCTTCTGCACAGCAAGAGAAACCACCAACAGAGTGAAGAGACAATCCACAATGTGGGAAGAAATTTTTACCAGCTGTTTCTCAAAGGACTACTACCTAGAATATATAAAGACCCCCCCCCGCAAAAAAACAAAAAAAAAGACCCCTCAAATTTAAAGACCCAGTCCAAAAAAGGGCATATAAAATGAATAGACATTTCTCAGATGAAGAAGTAAAAGCAGCAAATAAACATATGACATAATGTTCAATGTCACTGGCCATTCAAGAGATATAAATGAAAACAATGCTGAGATTTCATCTCACTCCAGAAAGAATGGCTACTATAGAGAAAGTAACCAATGACGAGTGCTGATGGAGTATGGGAGAAAAGAACATTTTCCACTGCTGGTGGGAGTATAGACTGGTGCAACCACCATGGAAATCAGTGTGGAGATTCCTCAGAGTACTAGGTTTAGAGGTCCCATTTGACCCAGTTATTTCACTTTTGAGCAAGTTCCCAAAAGAATTAAAAGCATCATACCACAACAATATATGAGCACCCATGTTTATAGCAGCACAATGTGTGATAGCTAAACCTTGGAAATAGCCCAAATGCCCATCAACGGGTGACTGGATAAAGATGTGGGTTATTTTTTTTAATAAAGTGGAGTACTACTCAGCCATAAAGTAAGACAAACTAGAAATATTTATGGCTAAATGGATGTTCCATGAGGGCATACTCTTAAGTAAAATAAATAGGACACACATGTGTAAATACCAAATTGTGTCTCTGGTATGAGAAAGTGGGAGTGTAAATGAGGATCAAACATGTACAATAGATATTGTAAAATAGGAAGAAAATGTTCAAAGGGGAGCTGGGGAGGGGGAAAGAGGAGAAAATGTGAAAGAAGAAAAAGAAAATGGAAGAAAAGCTTATGTGACTAAGCAGGGGTGGAAGGGTTGAAGGGAGGGAGGGGGAATGGGAAAAAATAAGAACCAAGATATATCATGTATAGGTACAAATTCCTAATAATGAATGTGATCATAGTGTATACCAAAAATGTACCAACAAACTTAATGAATTAAAAAAAAAAACTCTTGAGACAGATGGATCTCTGAAAGTAAAATATTTACTGATACAGTACAGGTGTGAAGCAGAAAAGGGACCAGGTCATCGGATAAATTTCCATAACAGCTAGCAGCAGAGCTGGGTAGCAATTGGCAATATGTTCACAAGACCAGAACTAAGACGTCGTTTTACAATGAAAATTCGGAGAAGAAAGGAACATATCATTCCCTTGAGTCTATAGCTATAAAGAATGAGATTACATAAAGTAAGGAAAGCTTTGTGATAGGAGAGTCCATGAGAAGTAGTTGTTGCTTCTGGATCTTGGAGGTTATAAGCAGATTGGGGGTCATGATGGGATTTGAGTGAGGGGTTTGAATATTCTTTTGTTCTCCCCTAGTATCTTTTTAACAGATTAACCTTCTACATGTTTCCTTTCTACATCTTCTGACCCTTGGAATTAATTTTATAGAACCTCAGAATTTCTCCTTCTCAGTGGATTCTAGGCAGATCCACTTAAGATGTTGACACTATGTTCTTATAAGGTGCCATGTTAGTTCACACCCCATCAAGATTTTCCTATCACTAGTCCTGGGCTTGTCATTTAGCAAGTGAGCCAATAAGTTTTCCCTAAATCTCTGCAGGATTCTTTTTAGGAGAGGCTGGTTGTGCAAGGCCAAATTATTTAGGGGCATCTTTTAACCAGCATAACTAAACATTACAGGAGGCCGTTTATCTAAGCAATGTGCTCCAACAAGCCAGACTGAAAAAGTTGAGTCACATTATCAAGCTGAAGTTATTATTCGACCTTCTAAGAAATCAGGAGACAGATAATAAATTTCCCAAGCAAGCCAACTTCAATCAGAGTCAAGATGAAGTTCCTTCTATCTTAATCCTTGTGCAAAGGGTAACCTGATGTTGACCAATTGACAACTTTTTTTATTGTCGTCTCTCTCTCCTGCCTTATAAGGAATGTAATTTTGAAACGATGAATGGTTTTGTTCTTGTGTCTGCTTTTTTCAGTTCCTTTGCTTATAAAACCAACTTCTGCTCAGCACTTCATCTGTTTTATCAAGTGAAGAGTTTCCTTATTCTAGAATCAAAAATAAAGAATCAAGACTTGCCATGTAAAGGTACATGATCCCAACAATGAATGTAACTGTACTGTATCCCTAAATGTACCAATAAACTCAATAAAAAAAAATAAATAAAGTCAATTACAATCATTGATTTAAATAGTTACAATTTTGTCTTTTGATACCAGCTTTCAATGTTGCTCCACATGCTTAATTTACGACTATTTAAATAGACAGATATAATGAAATGTGTTAGTAACTTGGCTTCTGCATTTTGAACAACACTAAAATGATTAAGAATGACAGTAATGTAATTCTGTAATTGTTTAAATTCTAGAAAGCAGAGTCATATCATTATCCCATTTTGTTGGTTTCCCATACATCAATTTATCACATAGACTGGGCAATATTATAACTTTCCTTTGCAGAGAGGGGATACAGGAGGGGTTAAGGCCTTTGCCCAAGGCTGTAAGCCCCTTTGGTCAGAACTAAATTTGGACGCATTCTTGTGTGGTGACAAATCCTGCCCTTTTCTATTACGCTATATACCTGCCACCTCCACCTGAGGAATCATTTCAGTATCCCTGAATCCCTGAACAACCCTTCAAAGAGACATCCTTAGGAAAATCAGCAACAGCTTTGTGAAATACAGTTATGTAGACATGTATTTTGCTGGCCTTATTGGGGTTATTTTAGCTGAAACTAAAATTCTCAAATGAAGTAACCAGGAGCCTCAAAGCACCCGAAAGACCTCAAAGTTCCTAAAATCACATGGGAGTGAAATACATGTTGATGTAAAGCCCATGTTATAGCCAACTGGAAATACATGCTTTTTCACTTGAAAATATTCTTGAAACTTGACAGGCTGACATTTTCCTATTTTCCGCCCTGAAGAAAGGAGGGTAACTTCTGCAAATTTATGTCCTATTTCAAGGCAAATAACAGGAGAGAAGAGAGCTTTTTTTGCACCTGTTCCCCAAAGTAACATATTTTGGGGTGGCTCTACTTATTGGAGGATTCAGTGATGGTGGCCGCACAGGGAAAATCATACTTCTGGAACATGCTTCTTTCTTAAGAATGATTGTGGGATCAAAGTTTGGTTTAGGCAGTCATTTGGCCAACAATTCAACTGAATTCCTCTGAACAAAATTAATTTTATCCTTTTATCTAAGTACTCCATATACAGATTCCAAAGTTACAGAGTAATAGTGAGTTTTAAAAAAGGAATGTAGGCATTTCCCAGTCTCTTCCACTTGGTCTCATTTCCCAGAGGTAAGCTCGCACAACATTTCTGTTTCCTTCTTTTTAGTTGCCTTCCCAGCCCCTGAATAAGGCACATGTACTTTCCTGACACATCAACATTAAATATTTCCCTCACTGTTAGTCCTTAATTATAAATTCTTTTATTTTACAGTACCTAAGAGATCACACCTTGGCAAACATTCACTCATCACTATCCCCCCTTTGTGCAGCCTCCAGCTCTGTTTCCTTGTGTCCCACACTTTGGGTGTTTGTTGCTTTCCCTTTCCTTCCAATATTTGTTCTGCCAGCCCTGAGACTCATTCTGATAGTAGCTTTGTTTCCATCGACCAGCACACTCACCCTTGAAGAAGTGTTCCCTTCCTTTCTGGAGCTCTGTGCCTCCATCTAATGTCATTTTCCTTTGGACAAGAAGAATCACTTCAGGGTTCTTACAGTGCAGTATGTTGCTGATAAAAATCTCTCAGTTTGTTTTTGTCTGAAAATATAGTTTATTTTGCCCTTGGATTTTGTTTAATCCATGCAATGTCTTCATTGGCCTTTTAAAAACAGTATTATTTAGGTACTCTTATGTACCAACCCTAAGGGTAGAGTTTTATATATCTTTTTGTATGTGACTAACATTAATAAAATATAGGCCATGTACAGTACCCTCAAACCTTCCTTCAGGCATCCACCCTGTTTTACTTTTCCTTCAGAGGAAACTACTGTTCAGATACCACTCTAGACTCGTTTGGTCTTCCTTTGAACTTGATAGAAAAGAAACCCCAGGGCTGGGGATTTAGCTCAATGGGTTGGTGGCCTGCCTTGCAAGCTCAAGGACCCGAGTTCAATCCCCAGTACCAAAAAAAAAAAAAAAAAAAAAAGAAAAAGAAAAAGAAAAGAAACCCCATAATATGAACAATTTTCTGTATGGTTTCTTTCCCTCTAGGCTATATCCATGAAATCCACCCATGTTGTTGCCTGAGTCCTACTTCATTCTTTTCACTGCTATATAATATTCAATTGTGTGGCTATATAAGAGCTTAGGTATCCATTTTACTGCTGATAAACAGTTAGATTGTTTCAAGTATTAGCTATTATGAATATTCCCACTGGGAGCATTTTTTTCCAGTACTGAGGATTTAACTCAGGACCTTGACCTTGCACTTGCCAGGAAGGCACGGCACCACTGAGCTATATCCCCAGCCTGGTAAGCATTTTTACACATGTCATTTGTTGAACATTTGCATTCATTTCTCCAGCACTGCAATTGTTGAGAGGCAGGGTTTGTGAGTATTTAGCCACTATAGATTCTGCCATACAATTTTGGAACATAGTTGCATCAATTTACGTACTTACCATGAGTGTGATTGTTCCACTTGGTCCAAGTCCTGTGTTAGTTACTGCTAGTTCTTTTAATGTGACCATTTTACGTAAGATAAGGTGCAGTGATTTGCCTCTGTTTCTTTGATGGACAATGAGAATGAGCAGTTTTTAAATGCTGCCAGGATATCCTCCTTTATGAGGTGCCTGTGTGAGTCTTCTCTCTGATTTTTTATTAGGATATCTTTTTCTTTTCAGTTTGTAAAGAGTTCATTGTACTTGAAGGGTAGAGATTCTGTGTCAAATATATTAAATATACATAGATAAGTAAAGAGGGTGTCCCTTCTTCTAATGCTAATGACTGAATCTAGGACTTCACAAATGGCACATGCTCTACCACTGAGCTATTCCCCCAAGTCTCTCACTTTTGTTTTTCAGTGCTGGTGAGCAAATTCAGGCCTTTGTGCATGCTAGGCGAGTATTGTGCCACTGAGCACCATACTCATCCCTGTGATACAGTCCAAATTTGTTTTACATATATTATGAGATATGGCTTATTTTTCAATGTATGATAGTCTAAATTATCCCTTCCAAAATTCATGCGTTGAAACTTAGCTGCTCACATGATCATGTTAAGCTCTTTGAGGCCCTTATGATATGGTTAAGTCACGGAGACAGAGAGCTGGGAATGGGATTAAGGCCTTGATAAAGGAGGCTCCAGCCAGCACTGACCTCTTGCCCTGCTGTCTCGCGTCGTGTAAGAATGGAGCAACAAGACATTACCTTGGAAGCAAAGAGCAACCTTCTAATGACAACAGTGCTGACATATTGACCTTGGACTCCCCACTCTCCAGAGCTGTGAGGAAATGCATTTCTGTTTGTTTTTTAAATAAATCACAGTACTCGATCTCAAGTATTTTGATATAGCCACACAAACTTCGGTTCTCCAGTTGGAAGAACATCATTTATTGAGAAGAGTCCCCCCCACTGCGGAATTACCAGAAGATCTTTATCAGAGTAGACATCTAAGCACAGGCGTATGAATTGACTTCCGGATTCTCTGTTCCGCTGCATTGCACTATTGGTCTGTTCTCGTGTGGATACTGTTCTTGCGATGATATGTGAGGTTTTAAATCTACACTGTGTTGAAACACTTTGGGTAAAAATCAATATTTCCCTCCATAAGTGTTTGGATGAATTCACCGGAAAAGCTATATAGTTTAAAGTTTTCTTTGAGTGAAAGTTTTAAACCATGAGTACAATTTATTTGTTATATAAAGGATTGTTTGCATTTGAGTTTTCTTTTGTCAGTTTTGCTGAGACTTATTTCTTAAGACAATTAGTGTATAATAGAAGTTGTCAAGTTTGTTGGCATAAATTTATTTACAACACCCTGTTATTATCACTTAGATATCTCCAGCATCTATAGTAGTATCTTTTTCATTTCTGATACTGAAAAAATAAGATTTCCTCTCTCTTTTGTTCTGAACAACTCTAGAGGTTTATAAGTCTTATTACTCTTTCACAGAGCCAATTTTTGCCTTTGTTATATTCTCTGTTGTACATTCAATTTCTAGTTGATTGATTCTTTTTCTAATCTTTATTATTGCCTTTATTTTGAGCTTAATGTGCTATAATTTTCCTAATTTCACTAAAATAAAGTTTATGCAATTGATTTTAATCTTTTTTCTTTTCTATCATGCAAATTTGTAATTATAACTTTTTTATCCTATACCCTTACCTATGTTTTAAATATATTGTATTTTCATATTAACATAGTTCGAAATACTTTCTAATTTTCTTTGAAACTTTGTCTTTAGTAATGAGTAACAAAGCAGTAGTTGCACAATTTCTAGCTCTGGAGATTTTCCTAGGTATGTTCTAATTATCAGCTTTTGATTTAATTCTGTTGCGGTGATATAACACATTTTGTATGATTTCAGTCCAAATGCAGTCTAAATTCATCAAAAGTTTCTCTATTTGGGTAAATATTCCATGTGCATATGGAAATAATGTACATTTTGTATTTGTATTCTACAAGAGTCAACTAGGTTAAGATGCTCACTTAAGTTGCTCTGATCTGGCTGTGTCTTCACATGTCCTGCTTCTGCGTATTCTCCGAAAGCTGGTGTTCCTTCTTGTAAAAGCACTAATTGTAGCCAGGTGTGCTGGTGCATGCCTTAATCCCAGCACTCAGGAGTCTGAGGCAGGAGGATTGCTGTGAGTTCAAGACCAGCCTGGGCTACATAGTGAATTCCAGGTTAGTCTTAACTACATAGTGAGACCCTGTCTCAAACCACCACCCCCCAAAAAAAAGAAAGAAAGAAAAAAAGAATACAAAAACAACACTAATTGTATGATCAGAGCTACACCTTTCACCTTTCTGTCTTCATCTAATGATAATCCTACAAAAACTTTATCTCTTAAGATAGTCATGTGGAGGCTTAGGAATTTAACATACGAAGTTAGGTTAGAGGGCACATTCTGTAAAACAGATATTCTCTATGCATCTGAACAGAGCAATTCTGTATTTTAGCTTGATTGTATAATACAACTCATTATATTGCTTATTGCTTAGCTATTTTACATCATTATTATTTCATTTTGTACTCTTGATCTATACTGTAATATTTTAAAATCTGCCACTGGTGGTGTGTTTCTGTAGCTTTTAACATCTCTTGCTGTATAAACTTTATAAATATAGAAATGATTATTTTTATGCACAGGCATTCATAATCTCTGTGTCTTTATTGTTAATTTTAGCTTTTAATACTCAAGGTATCCTTTGTCACATTACTTTTTGTAGGTCAAATTCTACTTTTTTTTTTCTAAAATAGGGTAAAAGCCATTTTGTTTAGTATTCTTTTTCCTATCCTTTTCATTTTAGCCTTCCTAGCTCACGAAGTTGTGGGTGTGCTTGTAGGTATGTCTCTACCATACATCATAAGGTTGGGTTATGCTTTATGAGAAAATTTTGAAATCTTTTTCTTTTTAACAAGTGAATTAAATCCATTCACATTTACTGATATCACCACTATGTGTGGTTACTACTTTGTCTTATTATTATATGTAAACCTATTGCTATGTACATTATGTTATGTAATATTTGCTGTGTTTCTGTCTTCACAGGTTGTGTTGTTCTTTTGGTAATTGCTAGAGTGTCCTTTTGTTTGGATCATTGCATTAATGTACTCATGTTCTTGTTTTTGTTGTTTGCTGATTCTTTTTCTTTCATTAAGTTTATTGACACATTTTATGTATACAATATAATGACATTCATCATTGGAAATTTGTGCCTTTATATAATCTATCCTGGTTCTTATTTTTTCCCCATTCCCCTGTTCTCAATTCAACCCTTCCACCCCTCCCTATTTGCAAAGATTTTGTTTCCCTTTTTTTCATTTTATCATATTAATTCCATCCTCTTCCTTCCTAATGGAATTAATATGAGAAAATGAAAAAATTCTATCTGATTCTTCTAACAGTAGCCTAGACTCCCACTTACTACCTGTACAATTAAAAGTGAGTTGATTCTGTTTTACCTTTCCCTCTTCCCTGTATCCTTGTTCTCAGTTGTGTTATTTTTGCTTAATCGGGAGATAGAACATCTGGATATTACTTTTTTACTCTCATTTTGGTCTTACATCTATAGTTAAATGCTCACAATCAACTCTTTTGTTGTTAGTTGCTCAGTCTTTCCTTGACAGCATAAAATTCATTTTCTATTATTTCCCAAGAATGACTAAGGGTTACAGAATTCTGACTCTTTCATGTTTACAGCTGTTTTCTCATGGGTCAATACTTTAAAAATAGTGCCTTTAGCTCATCATTCCTTTCCTTTGGTTTCTTTGACAATGCTATTTAATTTTTTTTTTTTTTGCATATAACACTCACTCTTTGGAAGCCTGGTGCTAGCTGAATTCTTTTACCCCTGAGTAACTTGAACTTTTTACATGGACAGTCTTTGTTTTTCTTTACCTTTGTAATCTGACTGATTTACTTAAATATGTGTCAGAATTTGTTGTTTTGAGTCAACTCACCCAAGTGTTGCAAGACCTTTTCCACTATGTAGAAGTAGTTCTTCTTTCCAGAAATTTTAACTGGATTACAATTTTAATATCGGTTTTCTTTCGTTGTTTGATTTCCAACTGCTGGGACTCCAATTATGTATATGTTGGATTGTCTTTCCCTATCTTCTATTCAACCACTTTCCCTGTAACACTTAATTCCCTCTCTTTCTTCTTTAAATCTCACTTTTATCTCTGGGTTTTCTGTTCTTGTATGCCTTTTGCTAAATTTTCATTCAAACATATGCTTTTTCAGACACTATGACACTTAGTTATTTCTGATATAGTTTGTCTTTTTAAAAGTTTTCTAAGTTAAACCAACTCTTGTTTTACTCAGATATTTACAATTTTTTTAAAAATTTTATGTTTCTTGTTACTGAAAACATCTGCAATAAGTCCTAGTCTCTTGCTTAGTGTATGATGCAAGGCGGAAGGAAAAACCTAAAGGTCAGAGATAAAAGACCAAGAAATAGGGAGCCAGGGCAGCCAATGCTGCTTTTTTCAGCTAAAGGCACTGGTTAGTTCATGCCACTGATTTTTATTGGTAATCGAGTGGGATACAGAAGATACTAATGCTATAATTGACATTGTGAAATAGGAAGAAAAGGAATAAAGGTGTAGGGGAAATGGGAAGGGTAGGGGAAAGGTAATAAGGGAAAAGAAAAAAATATGAGAAAACGGAAAAAAATGGAAATAAAGTATTTGTAAATAGGGAAGGGAGGAGGGGGTGAAGGGAGGGCAGGGTTATGGGAAAAAAATGAGAACCATGACCTGTCATGTAGAGATCCCAATGATGAATGTAACTGTACTGTATACCTAAAATGTACCAATAAACTCAGTGAGAAAAAAAATTGAGTGGGCTAAAGGCAAACCACATGCTACAGGGAAACTATGTGTAAGACATGCAGCCATGAAGTTATTATGGATACTAATACAAGCAAGGCTTGTAAAAGATAAGACAAAACATTCTCAAATTAGGAACAGAATAGACAAAATAAATGGTTATAATTAAACCTTTGTTCTTCTAATCAGGAAGGTTTTAAGTGTGGGAATTGAATTTGGTGTGAGTTACTCTGACCTCAGTGTGTACATTCTCAAAACAAGCCAATGGAGGGGTTTTACGGCCTGCACTGTTTGCATCTTGTTTTGAGCATAATTAATACTATGGTCCCCTACATCTTGTGTTTTTTTGGTATCTCCAAATTCTTGCTAAATAATATGTAATTCAGTTTAGGATTTTTTTAATTTCACCTTTTGTGCTTTATGGTTATTTGGGGTTAGAGCATAAGAGGACTGTAATAGTCTACATTCTCTGTTCTTGAAGTGGGAATTCTCATTTTAAAGAAACCTTACAAATGAAGAATCCTCATGTTCCTGTTCTTCAGGAACATAGTTGATATCTTGGGTTAATTTATAAGAGAATGCTCTTCTTATGCGTAGTGTAGTTTTTTCCCCCAGGGGATGTTTGCTTTGAGGGGGCAAAAAGTGTGCACCCTTTACTTTATTTCTATATCATTTTGTCTTGAAAAGCCCTGAATTTCCTCCTTTGCTCCTTTTTTCTTTCATTGTTAAGTCTCCAAAGTCTTCTCTTTTTTTGTGATCACTGCCTCTTCCAATTCTGTGCTCAATTTTCTTTTTTCCCCATAGCCAGCTCTCTTGTCTAAACAGATTATTTTTCAGTATTTCTATACTTACAGGGAACTTTCTACTTTTGAGAACAATTTATCCCAGCCCCTTTGGTCATTCCTGTGAACCTTTTTTCAGAGCTTCTGCAAGTTATCCTAGTAAGGGTTTATGGTAGAAATTTACAGAACAGTTCTGCAGGATTTTGATGTTTATTTTTCATGTGAATTAGAAATATTTAATGTTTCTTTTTTTTCAGAGCTCAAGGGATTTATGTAGGTTTATTTGTTCTTCTTGTTTGGTAAATTTTGTAGACAATATGTGAGAGATTCAGATTTAAGTAGCATCAGCTACTTTGGCTGCCAGAAAAAATCCCTCAATGTAGTTTTAACTATCATGTATTCCTTCTTTAATTTTTGTCTATTCATCAAGACTACTGTAGAAGAAAGAGAAAGTTGTTACATGTATAGAGTAAGTGGAACTACATTCCTTCAAAGTTTGAATTGTGAAAAACAGTAAATACTTCACAATAAGACAAAAACTTGTTCAACAAACTTTTGTAAATAAATATATTTTTGATTTAATAAAATCAGAACAGTAGTCAATGTAAGCATATACTGAGCTTAAATTTTTGTGTTTTGTGACACTTGAAATTTTGAACTATGTGTGAAAACTTCTGATAGTTTGAGTAGGTCTCAACACAAGATTCAAAAATATAATATTCATCATGCCTTTGAGAAATGGAAACAGCAATAGAAATAAAAGGGATTGAACAGGAATAGACTATGATCTTCAGGGCTTTGTTGAGCTTTTCTTCAGTGTTACACACTCTCAAATAATTTCTTAACAGTGATTAGAACTTTATTTATACAATATAATTATATTTCATAATAAGTGTTCCCATTATCTGGATCCTAAAGACAACTAGAATGCACTTTGGAGAAAATGATGAGGTTTATTAAAGATATAAATTATGAATTCAACAAATGCAAAATAATAAGCATGAAGCATATTATTTATGTACTGAAATAATTATTCTCCTATTTCCTTCTAATATCCTATTGTTAATAGAAATTTTATACCCTATTAATCTTCCTTGACTTCTTCCTACAGCATATTAGTATTAAACACACATACACACTTACACACAGAGACGTTCACACACCAATAGACACCTCATGAGAGTAGTTTGCAGCATTGGAGGAGAACTGTAGTAAAATTGAACATAATAGACCCATTTCTAATAGTACAATACACTATTTTATAATTTATTCCTAAATATATGAATTAGGAAAATTAAATTTGGAGGAAGTTGTACATGTAAAGTATATGAATAGAATTTGGAGTGATTTTCTTTTTTTTTTTTGGTGAATCTTCAGGCTTTGCAGGAATTCAGATTAAGATGATTTTGTACAACATCTGTCAGCCTGCAGGTTACTGAGGTATTTCTTTCTAGCTACAGAGTAATCTTGATTAAATGCATCTCCCTTTTGCACCTTCATAATTTCTCATAAGAGGCATAATTTGAATTAGTTTAATGTCACCTGAGGAAGAAGACTAAACTTATTGACTGAAAGGCACTATCAATATTTTTTTTTATTGAGTTTATTGGTACATTTAGGGATACAGTACAGTTACATTCATTGTTGGGATCATGTACCTTTACATGGCAAGTCTTGATTCTCATTTTTTTCCCCTTACCTCTGCCCTCCCTTACTATCAATATTTTGACAACTCTTCTTTAGCCATAGATGATCAAGTGTTGACAGCAGAATTAATTCACTTGATATTGTCATACCTTTTTTTGAAATAAAAATAGATAAACAAAGAGATCAAAGGGAAATGTTTAATTGCAAATTCGTTCTGTGGTGTGTTAAATTTTAAAAGTGTATTTATGCAACAGTTAAATAAGCACCTAAAAACCTATTACTTATGTACAATATAGAAAGTATCACCTACCCATCACCATCTGATAGGTTGAGACCTAAAGTTGAACTGGCTTCTTAAGATCACTTGGCCAAGACACAGAGAGTATCATGTATCATGTTTCTCTTATATGTGGAGACAAAAACAACAAAAACCTGAAAGTAGAAATGGGAAACCTGAAACTATTAGGGAAGGAGACCTGGGGTGAGGGGAAAAGAGGGCACGGCAAGACAGGGAAGTAAGGAGGGTGGATATGATTAAAGCATGATATATGCATATGTGGAAATGTCACAATGAAATATATTTGTTTTTACCACTAGTGTGACCTATTATTTACAGTTACAAAGGTTAAAAAAAATAGATAAAAAGATCACCTGTCCAGAAGAGAATCAAACCATAGCACGACAGGAAATCACCAAATCACAAAAGCAAGTAGTAAAAGAAGAAGAAAGGAACAAAATTATACAAAGGAAGCAAAATATAATTAATAAAGTGATAAATAGATGTTCATATTTATCAATAATAACCTTGAATGTAAATGGAATAAATTCATCAATCAAAAGACATAGACTACCTGAGTGGATAAAAAAATAAGATCTATCTATATGATACCTACAGGATCACTGGTAAAGTTGTGGATAGACTAACAGTGAGGGATGGGAAATGGTATGTCATTCAAATGGGAACCAAAAATGAGTAAGAATAGCTGTGCAGATTTTTTTAAAACTAAAAAGAAACAAAGAAGATCATTGCATATTTAAAAAGGATCAACAATTGTAAATGTATACATACCCAATACCAGATCACCCAAATATATAAAGCAAACGTTACTAGATCTGAAGAGAGAGGTGGATTCTGATACAATAATAGTTGGGGATTTCTTCACCCTACTTCTCTCAGTGGACAGACCATCCAGCCAGAAATCAAACAAAAGAACATTTGAGCTGAACCATACTACAGAGCAAACAGACTTAACAGCACATTTCTTCCAACAGCTTTGGAATACACATTCCTCTCATCAGCACATGAAACATTCACCAAAGTAGATTAAATACTAGTCCATAGATAAGGTTTCTATAAATTCTTGAAAACTGGATCTCCTCAGACCAGAACAAATTCAAACTACAAATCAACAACCAGAAGAACTGAAGCCAGGTTTTGTGGCACACATCTATAATCCCAGAACTCTGGGAACCTGAGGCAGGAGGATCCTAAGATTGAGCCCAGTCTGGGCTTATTTTAGAAAGATCCTGCCTCAAATAAAAAAAAAATACAAAAGAACTGGAGATGTAACTCAGAATGAAGACCCTGTGTTAAATCCACAGTACCACACAAAAAAGGAAGAGGAGAAGGAAAAGAGGGAAGGAAGAGGGAAAGGAATGAGGGGGCAAGGAAGGAGAAGGAAATGTATATAATATAAATATATGAAAGCTGTATATAATACAAATATATGCTCCTAAATGACCAGTTGGTAAGAGGAGAAATAAAAAGGGAAAACAAACATTTCCTACAAACTAATGAAAATGACAGCACAACATACCAAAACTAGTGAGGATAGAGTAAAAACAGTACTAAGGGAGACATTTACAGAAATAAGTGTAACCATCAAAAAATAGAACTATCCCAAGTAAGCAATGTAACAATGTACCCCAAAAGTTTAGTGAAGCAAGAAGAATCCAAATTCAAATTTGTACAAGGAAAAAATAATGAAGATCAAAGCAGAGTTAAAAAGTGAAAAATTTCTACAGTAAGAAGCACAGTAGTCTGAGAGACAAAAGAAGTTCAATAAAGGGCACCAGAAACAGCAGGAGGGCTCCTTTCTGGTTCTTCTTTAGCACAGCAGAGTAGCTGTTGGTTAAGACAATGTATAATGTATTTCAAAATGACTAGAAAATATGGTTATGAAATGCCCAACATAAAAATAAACAGTTAAGAGAAAGAATACTTGTTATCTCCCAAGTATGGATAGACATTTAATTTTTACACAAGCCCAGCATGGCAAGTTGGAGTTTTCTCCCATTTCATGATGAAGCTGATATCTAGATACTCGGTCAAAGAAGTCAAAGTCCTAGAAATTTTGGGCCTCTGAAACAGAGGAACAAAGATTTCTGACAAAGGTGGAAATCACTGAGTGCATTTTCCTCCAAACTGCTTTCTGGACCAGACTTCCCCTATGCTTGTAAGTCTTGATCAGATCAATATGAACCCAGTGCTCACACTTTTTGACATCTTTATCTAAGTCATGTTTTTTCTGCTATAGAAAAATCTATCATTAGAATATGGGCAAAATACATTTTCCCAAGTCAAAATAGTTCACACAGAAAGTCACATTATGTTTTTATCATGTGTAATAGATATTATTTTCATGCAAGGAAGAGTCAAATTTGATTTCTGCAAGGGAAGAGTCAGTGTAAGAATTTTATGAGTTTCAAATCCCTAGCTGGAGTTCTCTAAGGAAGGTCAGTGCTTACAGGATTCATCTGAAACCCACTGCACATGAGCACGTGACATACATACACTTACACATACGTGTGTGCAAGCATTTGCTTGCACATGCACACACATAGCAAACATACATGCATAGAGAAAGGGATATTGAAAGATTCATGGCACAAGATCAGTCTTCCTGATTTATACCATAATTTAAGGTTTAACATTAGGATTTCAGAGATAATGTTAAAAAAAGGAAAGTTATTAGGCCTTTTCCTTTTATGCTATTTCAGGAGCTGTGCACTGGAAGTTAAGACCCAACTTTTAGATTCATAGCTTACTGATAGGAATATATTTCAGGCAGATATTTGACAAATAGTATAATCCTTGATTTATTAGAATCTATTTTGTGCATTTTTTTGGAGATAGAAATTTGCTACTTGAAAATTCACCCCCAAAATGTCATATAACTCACACTGTCACTGGTTGCATTACGATGGTAGTTATAATTGGTATTTTTAAATGAGTCTGTCTAGGATGTTTTGGAATAGTATTTTGATCAAAGTTTGTAATTATAAAAAATGTGTCTCTTCTGGACTTACTGAGGATAATTTGGGTGCAGAAACACAACTTTCTTCTGTATGCAGCATGCCCAGCTCATGAAAGATATATATGCTTTTTGATATGCATTAAAAGCTTACTTTTCTTGAAAAGTAGAAGCTTCAATTTATGCATAGGTCATAAACTAGCTTTTACAACACTCTCAGCAGTTATTTAGGTTTAAACTGAATTCCTGAAATGTTGGAATTTGGGTTGAAATCTTTCTAATCAAGAAAATTCATTTCCTGAGATTTGGACCTTGGCATTCTGATATACATGACAAGGTAAAAATGGCTAGGAAAAAGGAAGTGGTTAGAAATACATCTTTCTATTTAAGTATGTTGGAAGTTTTGGCATTTCATGATGTACTTTTCTACAATTTGATGAAGACTGTATATGTGTATGTTTAAATTTGATAAACTATAATAGTGTTTTATTTTACTTTTTCTTACATGTAAAGTGTGGATATGCTCTTTGCTTTAGCTTCCTTTATACATTATTATGATGCTGTAGGAATTTATGTAACTTTAAATTTTTATATTAGATATAACATCACTTATATATCCACCCTATAAGTTTAAAATTTCAAACTTTCATATTTCTGGGATAATTTTTCATCTTTCTTGAATTCATCATACAACTGAATGTGGGAACTGGATTCCAAGCATAAATCTGTCATCTTGAGAATTAAAGACCTGCCTCTGGGTCTTATGAGCATGTTTTAAATCTCCAACTTCTGTTTCTTAATACAGTATGCCTAATATGCACTATTATTTCAACAAATTGAGTTCCACAGGTTCTGAATGTTGAATATTCCATGTCAGTGGTTTCTAAATGGCTTGGTTCATTTACCTTAAAGCAAACAAACAAATAAACAAACAAACTTTTGAAAAAACATCTTACCCCCTAAAATATTTTTAATTCAATATCCAAATATTTTAATAGTGTGTGTAAAGGATGCAAACAGGTATAATTTTTAGCATTTTATACATATATAAATTTTAGAAAAAATAAATTTTTCATTCTTTTTTATGAATCTAACAGAATCTGATATTGTGGTAAACTAATATCACCATTATTCTTTTAAGAAATGCATCAATGATCTTTTAACAGTTAGAAATATGTCTTATTTTTATGAGCTTTCATTTCATTCCATTTATGCTTAGAATTTTCTCTAGGTCTAATTATTTTATGATGTAATCTGTTCTCTGGATCATTCTTTAATATTTATTTGCTAAATTAAAAATAATATACATTTACATGTTTTAAAATTTTTATTAGGACTATAAGACTGCTAAGAAATTTGTTTGGAGGAATCTGTTTTTGAGTATTTTATATATTCTTGTCTGAAGAATAACTGACAAAGTTTTTGCCCATTCCGTAGGTTGTGTCCTCATTCCATTTGTTGTTTCCTTTGCAGTGCAGAAGCTATTGGAGTTCTATATGTCTCACTTATCTGTATGTCAAATTCTTTTGCTCCGTTTGGGAAGTTTTCTGTCATTAATATTTTCTCCTGCTTTTTCATGGACTACTATCAGTCTTATATTATTGTTCTTTGCATCATCTAGGAGCTGTTGGATTTATTTATCATGGCCTCTTACTGTTTTTAAGAGGTCTCTCTTTTCGTGGTCACTGACCACCATTCTATCTTGTGTATCTGATATTCTGTCTTCAGATTGGTTCAGCCTGTTTTGTATACTTTCAATAGAGTTTTTAATTTCCTAGCTATCTGTTTGAATCTGTTGTATGGATTCCATTTCTTTCCTATGTTGGGCATTCATTGTTTCCATTTCTTTCCTATGCTGGGCATTCATGGCTTCCATCAGGGTCCTGAATTCATCTATTTTTCATCTGTTTCTGTTCTAGAGTCTCTAATCTTGCCTTTAATTCTGCTCACCATCTCTGTAGTGATCTGGGAAATTATTTCTGGTTTGAATTTTTCTAGAGCTTCATTCATCTGTTTTGTTACTTCCTGTGCTAGGGTGTCCAGGTGGTTGATTATCAGACTTTTCCACTTCATTTTCCCTAGAATTTGCCTTTGGTGAGCTAGAGGTCTGTGTTTGTGCCACATTAAATGTCTTCTCATTTCTATTTTGTTGTTGGTATTGTCCTTGGTTTAATTCCTGGGTTAATAATTTGATCTTCCAGGTATAGCTGGTCTTTAGGTTTTCAGTCACTAATGACTCTGAGGCAATTTTATTTTCATTATACCAGGAGTGACAACTGATTAGGTCAATCACAACACCTTAGCCCAAGTGTTACAATCAGCAACACAATAGCAGCAAGCACAGCTTACAAAATGACAATTTGTGGTCATTATTAATCTATCACCTTTAACCATGGGATTTAAATCAAAATCAAGAACCAGCCCAAAATATGTTTATAGTGAATAAACTCTTCAATATAGCAACTAGACCCTTCAGTATGAGGACTTAGGAGGAGCTGGGGAGAGAGAGAGAGATAGATAGAAGGATAGGGAAAGGTTAAAAGTGAGGCCAGAGGACATAGGAAGATCACTCAAACTCTAGGAAACTGTTGAAGACAAGAGGAAAGGCAAAATGAAAAAACAAAGACAAGAATAGAACAACCTCACAATGATAGGGAAGCTAGAAACTGTATTCAGTTTCCTTTGAAACTAATGATTTCAAAAGAAGGATAAAGAGGGAAGAAAAGAAAAAGAAAGAAGAAATCTGAATTAGGGCCAGAATAGGAATAAAAAGGGACATGAAGAACAATTGAGAGAGTGAGTGAAAGAAAAGAAAAAAAGAAAAATTTGAAAAGTAGAAAAAATAAAAATTTGAAAATAGGAAAAGAAAAAAAATGGAGAGCCTCCTTCAGGGTATGTCTCTGCTGTCACAATAGACAATGTGGGCAGCAGTGTACAGATCTAAGTCAATTAGTCTCATCAAGCCAGCAGCAGACCCCTGAGATTCAGGCTGATTTCTTTCTGCAAGGCCAAGCTGAGCTCCCTGACCTCCTTCAGGGTTGAACTCTGCAAGGTTCTACAGCAGGTTCCAGCTGCCTTTCCCCTGAAGATAGTCCAGGTTCCAATGGGACATGGTGATCCCTCCAACTTACCAACTATGGTGGTCTGTTGTACCTTTATTGAAGAGATTTTCTTCACTTTTCCAGTGGGCTTCAATTTTTATCAAGGAGCCTGAGAGAGGCTGTCTTTCTTTTGTTCACTTGTGCTCTATCTTCTGGAACTCTAGAAAATGGCCTTGATGACCCCCTGTGCCTCTGTGGTGTGGATGCAGGTACCAGTGCACCCAACATGTCAGAGGTGGGGGAGGCAGGGAAGGAATGGGGCCCTGGGGTGATTCTTCATATGCCTGCACAGCTCCTCTCCTCACCAGTCTGTTTGCACTGCCAGGATCAGTTTTAGGATGGAATAAATATGAGATCGAGATTACCTCAAAACCATGATTATATCTTTATCCCCTGAAAAGCCCAGGATCTAAGCAGCCATCTGTGGACAGCTGTCCTAAGGTAATATGGAAGGGTGCCATGGTGCGGAACCATAGGCTGCAGGTAAGAGTCCTGGATTTGGGGTGGGAAGGGGCTGGTTAGTCACATCCATGGCCAAATTCTCTTTTCCTTTTATTCTCCATCCTATTCCTCAATATTTTGATCTGGTAAGTCTGGAAGGCATCCAGACAGAGTATCCAGATTCTTTTTCTGTGGGAGATAACAGATAATTCATCCTATGAAAAACTGGACTAGTGGAAAACAAGGCCTTTGGACTACCTGGTCTCATCTCAGGATGCTCGCTTCTTCACCTCCAAGCTGTGTGAATCTTGAGTCAACAGAGGAGCATCTCTAAACCTCAGTATCTTCCTCTATTAATCACCACAAGGACCTGGTGATATAATGTATGCCCTGCTATCACAGTGCCTGGACAATGAGCAATTCTGGATAAATCTTAATTTTTCCCCCTAGTCTTCCATCTCTTCCTTTCCTTTACCTAATCCCACTAACATACTTTTTATAATAATACTCTAGTTCTTAGGATTCACTAATTTAGTTGAAATTTCTGAATAAAAAGTTGATGAAAATGGATAGAAATGATACACAAAACAGAGCTAATATGAGTTGACAAAGTTACCTCTGTACTTCCAGAGGTCTTTCAAACAGTTTTGAAGACAGCAACATTAAATGATTGTGACTGTTCAAACAATTTACCTATTTAGACTATTTTTCCATGTTATAACCAAGGATATTAGGATACAAAGGTCTGATATACTATGTCTCTAACGTTCATAACATTGCCAGTATTATGAATGTGTAAATGTATTTCAATAGTCTCCCAAAAAAACCCTTTGTTAACTCCTCATCTCCTTGAAGACCATGAGCTATCAAGGGGAACAAGATATACTTATTGGAATTGGTACATTATGCCTTGCCATCCAAGTGACTGCATTCTGATCCTCCTGGGTGAGTTCAAATTGTTCCTTTAGTAAAACTTTAATATCTCACTGGAGAATCATCATGTTGAGGTTATGCTTGCCATACTTACTCCAAGAGGAAGAAGCAGAGTCAGAAAATGGACTAGCACAGCCTGTGAAAGTGGGTGACTTACACTGAAATCCCAAAACTTCTCTTTGCAGTCTGGATTCTTGTAAAGGTGAGCCTAAGACAAAGGCTTATGTAGGTGGCTTACGTGAAACATGATCTCAGGATGCAAGAATAACAGACAGATAAATGGAATGAGAAAGAATCCATTGAGCTGGCCACCAGTGTGGGAGTCCAGTGTTCCATTCTTCAGGGACTTTCTCAGGTTCCCTAAGATAGATGGTCTGACAATAATTGAGTTTAAAATGGAGATATTGGCAAAAATTCTTTTCCCATTCTCTACATTATCTCTTCACTCTTCTGGTTCTTTTGCTGTTCAGAAGTTTTTTAGTTTGACATAATCCCATTTGCTGATTCTTGCTATTATTCCTTGTGCAATTGAGGTTTGGTTTTGAAAATTCTTTTCTATGCCTATGACTTCAAGTGTTTTACTTATTTTATATTTTAGTAAGTTTAATGTTTATGTTTTAATATTTAAACCTTTGATCCATTTTTATTTTAATACAGCACACGATGAGAGATATGGGCCAGTTTCAATGGTGTAAAAACATAACCAGTTTCCCCAGCACCATTTGTTGTATAGGGTATCTTTCCTCCAACATATGCTTTTGGTTACTCTGTCAAAGATCAAATAGCTACATGTACCTGGGGATACTTTCATATCCTCTATTCTGTTCCACTGATCTATGCATCTGTATTTTACCATGACATTTTTTATCACTATTGCTTTGTAGTATAGCTTAAAGTCTGGTATTGTAAAGCCTCCTGGTTCCATACAAATTTTAAGATTGTTTTCTGTAGTTCTCTAAAGTATGCTGTTGGTATTTTGCTGGGGATTGCTTAGTATAGCCATTTTGACAATATTAATTTGGCATATCCAGGGGCAGGGGCTCTCTTTCTATTTTCTGATGTCCTCTTCAATCTCCTTTTCCAAACTACTATAGTTTTCTTTGTAGAGATCTTTCATTTATTTGGTTAGGTTAATTGCTAAATATTTCATTTTCTTGAAGCTATTATAAATGGTATTGTTTTCACAATTTCTTTCTCATCAAGTTCGTTATTGGTATATACAAATGCTAATGATTTTTTTGTGTTGATCTTGTATCCTTCTACCTTGCTGAAGACAGAGACTATCAATATTTTGACAACTCTTCTTTAGCCATAGATGATCAAGTGTTGACAGCAGAATTAATTCACTTGATATTGTCATACCTTTTTTTGAAATAAAAATAGATAAACAAAGAGATCAAAGGGAAATGTTTAATTGCAAATTCGTTCTGTGGTGTGTTAAATTTTAAAAGTGTATTTATGCAACAGTTAAATAAGCACCTAAAAACCTATTACTTATGTACAATATAGAAAGTATCACCTACCCATCACCATCTGATAGGTTGAGACCTAAAGTTGAACTGGCTTCTTAAGATCACTTGGCCAAGACACAGAGAGTATCATGTATCATGTTTCTCTTATATGTGGAGACAAAAACAACAAAAACCTGAAAGTAGAAATGGGAAACCTGAAACTATTAGGGAAGGAGACCTGGGGTGAGGGGAAAAGAGGGCACGGCAAGACAGGGAAGTAAGGAGGGTGGATATGATTAAAGCATGATATATGCATATGTGGAAATGTCACAATGAAATATATTTGTTTTTACCACTAGTGTGACCTATTATTTACAGTTACAAAGGTTAAAAAAAATAGATAAAAAGATCACCTGTCCAGAAGAGAATCAAACCATAGCACGACAGGAAATCACCAAATCACAAAAGCAAGTAGTAAAAGAAGAAGAAAGGAACAAAATTATACAAAGGAAGCAAAATATAATTAATAAAGTGATAAATAGATGTTCATATTTATCAATAATAACCTTGAATGTAAATGGAATAAATTCATCAATCAAAAGACATAGACTACCTGAGTGGATAAAAAAATAAGATCTATCTATATGATACCTACAGGATCACTGGTAAAGTTGTGGATAGACTAACAGTGAGGGATGGGAAATGGTATGTCATTCAAATGGGAACCAAAAATGAGTAAGAATAGCTGTGCAGATTTTTTTAAAACTAAAAAGAAACAAAGAAGATCATTGCATATTTAAAAAGGATCAACAATTGTAAATGTATACATACCCAATACCAGATCACCCAAATATATAAAGCAAACGTTACTAGATCTGAAGAGAGAGGTGGATTCTGATACAATAATAGTTGGGGATTTCTTCACCCTACTTCTCTCAGTGGACAGACCATCCAGCCAGAAATCAAACAAAAGAACATTTGAGCTGAACCATACTACAGAGCAAACAGACTTAACAGCACATTTCTTCCAACAGCTTTGGAATACACATTCCTCTCATCAGCACATGAAACATTCACCAAAGTAGATTAAATACTAGTCCATAGATAAGGTTTCTATAAATTCTTGAAAACTGGATCTCCTCAGACCAGAACAAATTCAAACTACAAATCAACAACCAGAAGAACTGAAGCCAGGTTTTGTGGCACACATCTATAATCCCAGAACTCTGGGAACCTGAGGCAGGAGGATCCTAAGATTGAGCCCAGTCTGGGCTTATTTTAGAAAGATCCTGCCTCAAATAAAAAAAAAATACAAAAGAACTGGAGATGTAACTCAGAATGAAGACCCTGTGTTAAATCCACAGTACCACACAAAAAAGGAAGAGGAGAAGGAAAAGAGGGAAGGAAGAGGGAAAGGAATGAGGGGGCAAGGAAGGAGAAGGAAATGTATATAATATAAATATATGAAAGCTGTATATAATACAAATATATGCTCCTAAATGACCAGTTGGTAAGAGGAGAAATAAAAAGGGAAAACAAACATTTCCTACAAACTAATGAAAATGACAGCACAACATACCAAAACTAGTGAGGATAGAGTAAAAACAGTACTAAGGGAGACATTTACAGAAATAAGTGTAACCATCAAAAAATAGAACTATCCCAAGTAAGCAATGTAACAATGTACCCCAAAAGTTTAGTGAAGCAAGAAGAATCCAAATTCAAATTTGTACAAGGAAAAAATAATGAAGATCAAAGCAGAGTTAAAAAGTGAAAAATTTCTACAGTAAGAAGCACAGTAGTCTGAGAGACAAAAGAAGTTCAATAAAGGGCACCAGAAACAGCAGGAGGGCTCCTTTCTGGTTCTTCTTTAGCACAGCAGAGTAGCTGTTGGTTAAGACAATGTATAATGTATTTCAAAATGACTAGAAAATATGGTTATGAAATGCCCAACATAAAAATAAACAGTTAAGAGAAAGAATACTTGTTATCTCCCAAGTATGGATAGACATTTAATTTTTACACAAGCCCAGCATGGCAAGTTGGAGTTTTCTCCCATTTCATGATGAAGCTGATATCTAGATACTCGGTCAAAGAAGTCAAAGTCCTAGAAATTTTGGGCCTCTGAAACAGAGGAACAAAGATTTCTGACAAAGGTGGAAATCACTGAGTGCATTTTCCTCCAAACTGCTTTCTGGACCAGACTTCCCCTATGCTTGTAAGTCTTGATCAGATCAATATGAACCCAGTGCTCACACTTTTTGACATCTTTATCTAAGTCATGTTTTTTCTGCTATAGAAAAATCTATCATTAGAATATGGGCAAAATACATTTTCCCAAGTCAAAATAGTTCACACAGAAAGTCACATTATGTTTTTATCATGTGTAATAGATATTATTTTCATGCAAGGAAGAGTCAAATTTGATTTCTGCAAGGGAAGAGTCAGTGTAAGAATTTTATGAGTTTCAAATCCCTAGCTGGAGTTCTCTAAGGAAGGTCAGTGCTTACAGGATTCATCTGAAACCCACTGCACATGAGCACGTGACATACATACACTTACACATACGTGTGTGCAAGCATTTGCTTGCACATGCACACACATAGCAAACATACATGCATAGAGAAAGGGATATTGAAAGATTCATGGCACAAGATCAGTCTTCCTGATTTATACCATAATTTAAGGTTTAACATTAGGATTTCAGAGATAATGTTAAAAAAAGGAAAGTTATTAGGCCTTTTCCTTTTATGCTATTTCAGGAGCTGTGCACTGGAAGTTAAGACCCAACTTTTAGATTCATAGCTTACTGATAGGAATATATTTCAGGCAGATATTTGACAAATAGTATAATCCTTGATTTATTAGAATCTATTTTGTGCATTTTTTTGGAGATAGAAATTTGCTACTTGAAAATTCACCCCCAAAATGTCATATAACTCACACTGTCACTGGTTGCATTACGATGGTAGTTATAATTGGTATTTTTAAATGAGTCTGTCTAGGATGTTTTGGAATAGTATTTTGATCAAAGTTTGTAATTATAAAAAATGTGTCTCTTCTGGACTTACTGAGGATAATTTGGGTGCAGAAACACAACTTTCTTCTGTATGCAGCATGCCCAGCTCATGAAAGATATATATGCTTTTTGATATGCATTAAAAGCTTACTTTTCTTGAAAAGTAGAAGCTTCAATTTATGCATAGGTCATAAACTAGCTTTTACAACACTCTCAGCAGTTATTTAGGTTTAAACTGAATTCCTGAAATGTTGGAATTTGGGTTGAAATCTTTCTAATCAAGAAAATTCATTTCCTGAGATTTGGACCTTGGCATTCTGATATACATGACAAGGTAAAAATGGCTAGGAAAAAGGAAGTGGTTAGAAATACATCTTTCTATTTAAGTATGTTGGAAGTTTTGGCATTTCATGATGTACTTTTCTACAATTTGATGAAGACTGTATATGTGTATGTTTAAATTTGATAAACTATAATAGTGTTTTATTTTACTTTTTCTTACATGTAAAGTGTGGATATGCTCTTTGCTTTAGCTTCCTTTATACATTATTATGATGCTGTAGGAATTTATGTAACTTTAAATTTTTATATTAGATATAACATCACTTATATATCCACCCTATAAGTTTAAAATTTCAAACTTTCATATTTCTGGGATAATTTTTCATCTTTCTTGAATTCATCATACAACTGAATGTGGGAACTGGATTCCAAGCATAAATCTGTCATCTTGAGAATTAAAGACCTGCCTCTGGGTCTTATGAGCATGTTTTAAATCTCCAACTTCTGTTTCTTAATACAGTATGCCTAATATGCACTATTATTTCAACAAATTGAGTTCCACAGGTTCTGAATGTTGAATATTCCATGTCAGTGGTTTCTAAATGGCTTGGTTCATTTACCTTAAAGCAAACAAACAAATAAACAAACAAACTTTTGAAAAAACATCTTACCCCCTAAAATATTTTTAATTCAATATCCAAATATTTTAATAGTGTGTGTAAAGGATGCAAACAGGTATAATTTTTAGCATTTTATACATATATAAATTTTAGAAAAAATAAATTTTTCATTCTTTTTTATGAATCTAACAGAATCTGATATTGTGGTAAACTAATATCACCATTATTCTTTTAAGAAATGCATCAATGATCTTTTAACAGTTAGAAATATGTCTTATTTTTATGAGCTTTCATTTCATTCCATTTATGCTTAGAATTTTCTCTAGGTCTAATTATTTTATGATGTAATCTGTTCTCTGGATCATTCTTTAATATTTATTTGCTAAATTAAAAATAATATACATTTACATGTTTTAAAATTTTTATTAGGACTATAAGACTGCTAAGAAATTTGTTTGGAGGAATCTGTTTTTGAGTATTTTATATATTCTTGTCTGAAGAATAACTGACAAAGTTTTTGCCCATTCCGTAGGTTGTGTCCTCATTCCATTTGTTGTTTCCTTTGCAGTGCAGAAGCTTTTAAATTTGATATAACCTATTTGTTGATTCTTTGTTATTATTTCTCAACCTCTTGAGTTTCTGTTCAGAAAGTCCCTGGCTATGTCTATGCCCTCAAGAATTGTACCTACTTTATCTGCCAGCAGACTGTTTCTGTTTTAACATCTAGAGCTTTGATCTATTTTAATTTTAGTTCAGTACATGGTAAGAGATATAACTCTAGACCCAATCTTCCACAAGTGGATATCCAATTTTCCCAGCACCATTTTTAAAAAAGGCTGTCTTTTAGTTCATTGCAAAGAAGGTTTTGTGTTACTATTTGTTTCTTTTTAGTAAGAATCTTTATTTGGTCTGTGTCTTGTATTCTGAGGAAGTATTTTAAATACAATAATGTTCAGTGTATTGTTATTCTTTTATTTTGTTATGAAATTTTTTTTCATAAAATAAAAATTATTCTGCCTAAGGATATTATTAAAAGTAACATAGCTGTGCAGTTGATGAACACTAACTGCAGAGCATAATTTTAAGTAATTATTAATCTTATAAAATTTCATTAAAAACATTCTTAGAAATTGGATGAGATTTTTGCAATTGATTTATATGTGCAGGAGTAAATATGACAGTGCTAAGATGTGGTAGATTTCATCTTATATTCTAAAATATATGTAAGTGTTAAAATAGCTTTTTGATACATATAAAAAGATATAAGGAGTTTCACAATAGCAATTATTCTGAGTGATATGCCAAAGATCATAGTGACCTAAAATTTTACAAATTAATGATTAACTAACAGCTCTATTAGTTTCTCCTTTGGTTTGTAAAGGTTTTGGGAACCCCTAAGTTGAACAAAGAGTTGGTTTCCACTTATTAAAGTATTCATATTCTCAACAATAATGTGAGTGTTCCATTGTCCCCTCATGTGGGGTCCCAGAGCAACTTACCAAAGTAAAAGATGAGCCCTATTTCTGTTATAAGAAGATTATTGTAATAGGGGAGGAAGGAAAGAGGAAGTTGCATCTTAGGATCAATTATGTTGGGTTTTATGGATCTTGATTATTATATGTCTAGGTGTAGATTTTTTTTTTTTTTTTTTTTTTTTTTTTTTGTGGGGGGGT
>NW_022900920.1:11113670-11118593 GCF_012274545.1 Fukomys damarensis
GGCATTCATTTTCCATTTCTTTCCTATGCTGGGCATTCATGGCTTCCATCAGGGTCCTGAATTCATCTATTTTTCATCTGTTTCTGTTCTAGAGTCTCTAATCTTGCCTTTAATTCTGCTCACCATCTCTGTAGTGATCTGGGAAATTATTTCTGGTTTGAATTTTTCTAGAGCTTCATTCATCTGTTTTGTTACTTCCTGTGCTAGGGTGTCCAGGTGGTTGATTATCAGACTTTTCCACTTCATTTTCCCTAGAATTTGCCTTTGGTGAGCTAGAGGTCTGTGTTTGTGCCACATTAAATGTCTTCTCATTTCTATTTTGTTGTTGGTATTGTCCTTGGTTTAATTCCTGGGTTAATAATTTGATCTTCCAGGTATAGCTGGTCTTTAGGTTTTCAGTCACTAATGACTCTGAGGCAATTTTATTTTCATTATACCAGGAGTGACAACTGATTAGGTCAATCACAACACCTTAGCCCAAGTGTTACAATCAGCAACACAATAGCAGCAAGCACAGCTTACAAAATGACAATTTGTGGTCATTATTAATCTATCACCTTTAACCATGGGATTTAAATCAAAATCAAGAACCAGCCCAAAATATGTTTATAGTGAATAAACTCTTCAATATAGCAACTAGACCCTTCAGTATGAGGACTTAGGAGGAGCTGGGGAGAGAGAGAGAGATAGATAGAAGGATAGGGAAAGGTTAAAAGTGAGGCCAGAGGACATAGGAAGATCACTCAAACTCTAGGAAACTGTTGAAGACAAGAGGAAAGGCAAAATGAAAAAACAAAGACAAGAATAGAACAACCTCACAATGATAGGGAAGCTAGAAACTGTATTCAGTTTCCTTTGAAACTAATGATTTCAAAAGAAGGATAAAGAGGGAAGAAAAGAAAAAGAAAGAAGAAATCTGAATTAGGGCCAGAATAGGAATAAAAAGGGACATGAAGAACAATTGAGAGAGTGAGTGAAAGAAAAGAAAAAAAGAAAAATTTGAAAAGTAGAAAAAATAAAAATTTGAAAATAGGAAAAGAAAAAAAATGGAGAGCCTCCTTCAGGGTATGTCTCTGCTGTCACAATAGACAATGTGGGCAGCAGTGTACAGATCTAAGTCAATTAGTCTCATCAAGCCAGCAGCAGACCCCTGAGATTCAGGCTGATTTCTTTCTGCAAGGCCAAGCTGAGCTCCCTGACCTCCTTCAGGGTTGAACTCTGCAAGGTTCTACAGCAGGTTCCAGCTGCCTTTCCCCTGAAGATAGTCCAGGTTCCAATGGGACATGGTGATCCCTCCAACTTACCAACTATGGTGGTCTGTTGTACCTTTATTGAAGAGATTTTCTTCACTTTTCCAGTGGGCTTCAATTTTTATCAAGGAGCCTGAGAGAGGCTGTCTTTCTTTTGTTCACTTGTGCTCTATCTTCTGGAACTCTAGAAAATGGCCTTGATGACCCCCTGTGCCTCTGTGGTGTGGATGCAGGTACCAGTGCACCCAACATGTCAGAGGTGGGGGAGGCAGGGAAGGAATGGGGCCCTGGGGTGATTCTTCATATGCCTGCACAGCTCCTCTCCTCACCAGTCTGTTTGCACTGCCAGGATCAGTTTTAGGATGGAATAAATATGAGATCGAGATTACCTCAAAACCATGATTATATCTTTATCCCCTGAAAAGCCCAGGATCTAAGCAGCCATCTGTGGACAGCTGTCCTAAGGTAATATGGAAGGGTGCCATGGTGCGGAACCATAGGCTGCAGGTAAGAGTCCTGGATTTGGGGTGGGAAGGGGCTGGTTAGTCACATCCATGGCCAAATTCTCTTTTCCTTTTATTCTCCATCCTATTCCTCAATATTTTGATCTGGTAAGTCTGGAAGGCATCCAGACAGAGTATCCAGATTCTTTTTCTGTGGGAGATAACAGATAATTCATCCTATGAAAAACTGGACTAGTGGAAAACAAGGCCTTTGGACTACCTGGTCTCATCTCAGGATGCTCGCTTCTTCACCTCCAAGCTGTGTGAATCTTGAGTCAACAGAGGAGCATCTCTAAACCTCAGTATCTTCCTCTATTAATCACCACAAGGACCTGGTGATATAATGTATGCCCTGCTATCACAGTGCCTGGACAATGAGCAATTCTGGATAAATCTTAATTTTTCCCCCTAGTCTTCCATCTCTTCCTTTCCTTTACCTAATCCCACTAACATACTTTTTATAATAATACTCTAGTTCTTAGGATTCACTAATTTAGTTGAAATTTCTGAATAAAAAGTTGATGAAAATGGATAGAAATGATACACAAAACAGAGCTAATATGAGTTGACAAAGTTACCTCTGTACTTCCAGAGGTCTTTCAAACAGTTTTGAAGACAGCAACATTAAATGATTGTGACTGTTCAAACAATTTACCTATTTAGACTATTTTTCCATGTTATAACCAAGGATATTAGGATACAAAGGTCTGATATACTATGTCTCTAACGTTCATAACATTGCCAGTATTATGAATGTGTAAATGTATTTCAATAGTCTCCCAAAAAAACCCTTTGTTAACTCCTCATCTCCTTGAAGACCATGAGCTATCAAGGGGAACAAGATATACTTATTGGAATTGGTACATTATGCCTTGCCATCCAAGTGACTGCATTCTGATCCTCCTGGGTGAGTTCAAATTGTTCCTTTAGTAAAACTTTAATATCTCACTGGAGAATCATCATGTTGAGGTTATGCTTGCCATACTTACTCCAAGAGGAAGAAGCAGAGTCAGAAAATGGACTAGCACAGCCTGTGAAAGTGGGTGACTTACACTGAAATCCCAAAACTTCTCTTTGCAGTCTGGATTCTTGTAAAGGTGAGCCTAAGACAAAGGCTTATGTAGGTGGCTTACGTGAAACATGATCTCAGGATGCAAGAATAACAGACAGATAAATGGAATGAGAAAGAATCCATTGAGCTGGCCACCAGTGTGGGAGTCCAGTGTTCCATTCTTCAGGGACTTTCTCAGGTTCCCTAAGATAGATGGTCTGACAATAATTGAGTTTAAAATGGAGATATTGGCAAAAATTCTTTTCCCATTCTCTACATTATCTCTTCACTCTTCTGGTTCTTTTGCTGTTCAGAAGTTTTTTAGTTTGACATAATCCCATTTGCTGATTCTTGCTATTATTCCTTGTGCAATTGAGGTTTGGTTTTGAAAATTCTTTTCTATGCCTATGACTTCAAGTGTTTTACTTATTTTATATTTTAGTAAGTTTAATGTTTATGTTTTAATATTTAAACCTTTGATCCATTTTTATTTTAATACAGCACACGATGAGAGATATGGGCCAGTTTCAATGGTGTAAAAACATAACCAGTTTCCCCAGCACCATTTGTTGTATAGGGTATCTTTCCTCCAACATATGCTTTTGGTTACTCTGTCAAAGATCAAATAGCTACATGTACCTGGGGATACTTTCATATCCTCTATTCTGTTCCACTGATCTATGCATCTGTATTTTACCATGACATTTTTTATCACTATTGCTTTGTAGTATAGCTTAAAGTCTGGTATTGTAAAGCCTCCTGGTTCCATACAAATTTTAAGATTGTTTTCTGTAGTTCTCTAAAGTATGCTGTTGGTATTTTGCTGGGGATTGCTTAGTATAGCCATTTTGACAATATTAATTTGGCATATCCAGGGGCAGGGGCTCTCTTTCTATTTTCTGATGTCCTCTTCAATCTCCTTTTCCAAACTACTATAGTTTTCTTTGTAGAGATCTTTCATTTATTTGGTTAGGTTAATTGCTAAATATTTCATTTTCTTGAAGCTATTATAAATGGTATTGTTTTCACAATTTCTTTCTCATCAAGTTCGTTATTGGTATATACAAATGCTAATGATTTTTTTGTGTTGATCTTGTATCCTTCTACCTTGCTGAAGACAGAGGACTAATATCTAGAATATATAAAGAACTTAAAAACTTCAGCCATAAAGAATGAGAAACTAAAGACATTTATAGCTAAATGGATGCACATTGAGGTCATGCTCTTAAGTGAAATAAATAAGACACATATGTGTAAATACCAAATAGTTTCTCTGCTGTGAAAAACTAAAAGTGTAAATAAGGTTCAAATTGTATAACTGATTATGTGAAATAGGAAGAAAAGGTCTAAAGGAGTAGGGGAAGTGGGAAATTTAGGGGAAAGGAGAGAAGAAGAAAAAATATGAGAAAAGGAGAAAATGGAAACAAAGTCTTTGTAAATAAGGAAGGGTGGAGTGGGTGAAGGGAGGGCAGGGGAATGGGGTAAAAATAAGAACCAAGATATGTCATGTAAAGATACATAATCCCAATGATGAATGTAACTGTACTGTATATCTAAAAAGTACCAATAAACTTAATGAGAAAAATTTGACCATGTAAAATTAAAGACTCAGTCCAGAAATGGGCAAGTGAAATGAACAGAGACTTCTGAGAGGAAGAAATACATATAGCCAACAAATACATGAAAAACTGTTCAACACCTCTGGCTATTAAAGAGATGCAGATTAAAACAATGCTAAGATTCTATCTTACTCCAGAAAGAATGGCAATCATCAAGAAATCAAAAAATAACAAATGGTGGTGTATCTGTGATAAAAAGGAACCAGTCTAAACTGTTAGTGGAAATGTAAACTAGTAGAACCCTTATTAAAAACAGTATGGAGATTCTTCAAATAACTGAAATTAGAAATTCCATATGATCAAGCTAACCTCTCCTAGGCATCTTCCCCAAAGAGCTTAAGGCAACATAGTGCAGTGGTACATGCCTGCCAATATTTATAGCAGCACAATTCTTAATAGCTAACTCTTGGAAGCAACCTGTACACCCATCAAAGGGTAATTGGGCAAAGAAATTGTGATATATATATATATATATATATACACATATACATATATATATA